>NC_137019.1:9198639-9421139 GCF_032717465.1 Coenobita brevimanus
TTATATTCCACTTCATTCTTGCCACCTCTAGACAGCTTTATTCTGCTTGGGGGAGACCTCTTGCAGTGAAGAGTTTAGTTGAAAGCTATATCTAACTAACCCCTTCATTTCATAACCTCTCTCCTAAGTTGACTAAATCCTGTGGAAGTAGCAAGTACCTTATCAGAAAAAACGCCAATGGACTGAAGGAGTTGAGTAGTACAGTTAAGTTAACCACGTGTTCATTACAGCAGTTGTTAAAAAATATTGATGCACAGGAATTATTCGATTATTTTGTATTTTCCCAATCATGTTTTTTGAAGTTTAACCATAGTGTACGTTCAGTGTCTTGATAATGGTAATTGTTACGATGGTGCGATCTTACCTGTTAAATAATAATACTGCTCTCTTTCGTCTTCCGTCTGTCTTTCCTTCCTGTCTTGAAGTTAACTAGTGCTAATAAGAGTAAGATAAAATAGAAACATTCCTATGAGGGCCTGCGAAATCCACATATATAAAGTTCATCAGATTTTTAAATGTCATTCACAAATTAGAGATGCACGAAAAAGCCAGTGATTTTGAACTGTTTAAAGGAAATTTGACAGGCTTTATTTTTATTTTCAACGCCCCCCCCCCTTTTTTTGGGGGGGAAAATAGCACACATCTGAGAACTAAGCAATTATTTCTTCTGTCCGTCTGTTCCATCCACTTAACCACTCCCCAGCGAACCACCAGTGCCACTTACCCCCACTGCCCCTCCTTCCCCCCTTCATCATCACTGCCTTTTTATCGTTGCTTTGTGTGGAGTGGCTGCTGGGAGAGAGAGAGAGGGGGGGGGAAGCTGTCTGTGATGGATGATGACACAGATGGGAGAGAACTGCAGGTAGTTTTTTCTGTTATTTCCTTTTTTTTTTTTTTTCACTTCAGTCATCATTTACATATATTTTCCTATTAATATTTTTTTCCCTGTCAGAATGTATTTCATTTTTCCGTAAGCTCCATGACCGCCTTAAATTTCCGTATATTTTGCTTTACTGATTAATATTTTATGTACCTTACGTCTTGGCGAGAATGCAGTCGTTTTATTTTTCTTCCTATTTTCCTCGGCACGTCCTTGACCCTCCAGCGCTTGTACTTATATCTTGCTTTTTAATATCTGTTTCGTTTTTATCTTTTCGTCTGTCATATTATGTGAATACCACTTAGTGAAATTGTTAGCCTTCCTTCATCTGCCTTTCCCTCCTGTTGTCCTTCTTCTTTCATCCTTCGTTAGCTCCTTTCTTCCCCAATATCACCTCTACAGCTTTCTCCTCTTTCATTTGTTTCTTTATTACCTCTACCATTTTCCTCCTCTTTCTCCCCCCCCCTCCGTGTACTCCTCTGTCATCATAACACCTTTTCATCCCTCTCTCCTCCCCTCCTGTCACTTCTGTCACTTCCCTTCTTTACACTCTCTTTTCTTCACATCTTTTTTTCTTCCCCTTCTCTCCTTTCTTTCCTTCTTCCTTTCCCATGTCTCATATCACCTCCGCCTCTTCCTCCCCTCCCTTCACGTCCTCTGCATCTTTCCCCCTCCACCCTCACATCACCTCCAAGAGTTCCCTTCCCTCACCTCACATTCGATCTTTCCCTTCCCTTCCCCTCCCGTTTTAGCAGTACCTGTACTTCTTCTTTTGTTTCTACTTATCTCTGTCTCCCCCAAATCCTTCCCTTGCCTCCTTCCCCTACAATATGCTTTTTTTTTTTTTCTTTTTTTTTTTTTTTAAATCTCACTCTTACCCCTTCCCACTCCTCAGATAACCTCCTTTCCTCTCAGGTTACCTCTACCCCTTCCCTTTCCCCAAGTAACTTATATCCCTCCTTTCCCTAGTACTTTCCTTTTCTGAAATCCCTCTTTCCCTCTTTGACCCTAACACTTCCCTCCCCCTGAAATCACTTCCCCATCCCTCTCAGACCACCCCTACCTCCCCCCTTTCCATAGATCATCCCTGCCTCTCCCGTCCTCTGACCCAATTCAACCCTGCCACCCCCCTGATACCCTCCCCTCCCCAGATCCTTCCCTGTCATTTTCCCCTTCCTTTACCATCTTCCTAATAACTTTCCGTCCCCCGCACTTCTATCTTTGCCTTTAACTCGTAGAATAGTTACCTTAGATGTTACCTACTGTATAAAAAACAGCCTCGAATGGACCAATAAATCTGCTGCTTTCATTTTTATTTTTTGTTGCTTATTGGTTCTCCCTTTCCTGTCATTCTCACCTTCCCTTCTCCCTGATACCCCTCCCTTCCTAGATTCATCCTTTTCTCTTTTCCCCTCCATTATCCTCCTAACACATCTCTCTACTACCCTCCCATCCCCTCTCCTTTTTCCTCATTATCCCTTTCCTCTACCACCTCCCCAATACTCCCCAGTTTCTCCCCTGTCATCCTCCCCTTTCTCGTTCCTTTCTCCATCACCCTCACCCTCCCTCTTCCTCCTTCCCCTCGTCCATCTACTCGCCGTTTCCCAAGCACTTCATTTTCTCCCAGGTTCCAATGACCCTTAGGGAGGTTGTTGTCTGTCTCTGTCCCGACTGTCTCTCATCTGCAGTTTGTCTCTAGTCGCTGTCTCTGATCCTTACACAGCTTTTGCATAATCCATATTTTAATACAAGTGTGTTATTTAACTCTAGTGTGTTATATTTCAACTTAGTTTATAGAGCTGGTTTTTCACAGTTTTATAATTATTATCTATTGGCTACCAGACTCGTAAACCACTGCAGTTAAGTGCAGTGCACTTCATCTAACATACGTAAAACATCTTACCTGCAGCTGCTGATTTGGTTTGCCAGAGCGATAATCGTGACTGTTGCTGTCATTACCACGAAAACATGTGATTACTTCAGCATTTCATATAGTCATCAGTAACACAAGGTGATACATCTTGGCCAGACTTTATTTGTATGTAAAGCATATACTATACATGCAAATAAGATATATATATATATATATATATATATATATATATATACAAGCAGGAAAGTTGCAGACAGGGAGGGCTTTGACATGTACACCGTGATGCATGGCCCAATCTACTGTACATGTCATTGAGTGACTGGCAGCATCAGTTTTGTGCAGCAGCTAAAACTAATTACTCAAAGTGGAGGACAACTGAGAGAGAGAGAGAGAGAGAGAGAGAGAGAGAGAGAGAGAGAGAGAGAGAGAGAGAGAGAGCGGGCTAATGACAAAAACAAAAAAGTTGAGTTAAAAAAGAAATACACTATAAAGTCGTAGATGATTATTGAAAATGGAAAGGTGAAAAGTAGTCCAAGGCAAGAAAATATGACAGTCTTTAGGGTAAAAAAATATTGCACTGGTATATAGCACTAACTTTTGCAAAGGTAGTTCATGAAACCTTTATAAATTAAACAATGCATGGTGTTTGTGAAGAACAGACATAATGAATAACCGTATATGGGCATAGAAAGTGAACAGAAAATGATGAAAGAACATGTGAAGCGCATCGTAGCTGGAACAGGGCGAGTCAGACCCGTAGAGTGTTTGAGAAAGAGACCTGGTGGGCAGAGAGAGGGTGTAGATGTGGGGAGGGTGGGAGGGAGAAGGGCATTTAGGCGGGGTCTTCAATCCCTGTATTTAACTTTTTATCCATTTTATTGTTGCCCTTTATGTCCACCATTATGGATTTATCGATACGTGCTCAGTTAAGGAATAGCGAGTTGATTTGCCTGAGCCCCGAGCCTGAAATTGGTCATATCTTGGTCTTGGCAAGAAAATGCTCAGAAGTCGAGGATCAAGAGGTGTGCGGTGACGAAAGGGAAGCCCGCAGTTTAGTTACCAAGTCATGTGCACAAACTCAGTCGGCTTACTTTGTGTTACAGAGTATTGCATTGTTGCATCTTTGTATCATCTTTGTGGCATATTTGTAGCCCCCCTGGACGGGTCTTTGATGCCTGGACGCCTGTACTCTCATCCGTGCTGCAGCCACACGTCGGTTAGTCTGATGTTTGTTGAGATGGGGAGAAGGAGAAATTTATAGCCTCTTTTGTGTGCTTGGGTGCGTCGGTATCACGTGGGTATTTAAAGTGATGAATAGAGTGGTGCATTTCCAGAGTCTTAATTGTATTTGTTGTGATTAAGACGCACACCATATCACTTTAAGAGCTGTGTTAGGGATTGGATACAGACTCCCTTCATTTCCTTTATCTCTTATGTGTGTGTACAGTTAGTGGTCGGGCTGATTGGTGTTTATACCCTACTATCCTAGAGCTGTTATCTGTTTCTTTATTTATCTTCAGCTTAGTAACAAAATGGAGTCATATACTTAAAATCTTTACTGCGAGAGGTGTTCCGTAAGCTGAATAATATCGTCTGTGAATATTAGGAATAAAGAAAAGTTCGTTATCGTATTGAATGGGTGAAGCCACATAATCTTCGTCGTCTTTCCAATTGTTCGTTTGTTATTTTTTTATGAGAACGTTTTGGTTTCCTTTTGTATCATCCATTTCCTTTAATTTAATTTCCCTGTAATTGCTTCTGTTTGTTGTCCACTTTATTCATGATGCTTTCTTTCATGTTCTTTTCTGTCTGTCACTTGACGATTTCTCAGCTCCTGTTCGGCTTATAGTTAAATCAAGCTATGGTAATGATTTCTTATTGTCATATTCTTTTTATGGTTATTATTATTATTATTATTTTTTCTGGCATTTCAACCTCACCAGTTTCCTACTTCATGTGTTCGTCATGAATTTTGTCCACCCCTCTAGGCTCTTACTCTTTCGTTGTCTGCATTTCTCCAACTCTGTCCTTCCTGTCCCTCATCAGCATCCTTTCACTTAACCATCATTACCGTATGGGGCCCTGGGACGAGGCAAGAAAAAAAAAGAAGCCCTTTGCTAGCGGCGAGGTGCAGTTAGCCGCCCTAATGATGCTTCTCCCAGTAACTTGCGGCTCCCACGAATCACCTAATGACATAGAATTACCGTGAGCTACAGCTGGCCAGAAGTAAACATTGCTAGGAGTGATGGGGAGATACGGTCGTGGATGACAAGGGGTGGAATTGTTGTCTGGGGGGGTGGGGGAAGGGTGAAATGTGCGGTCGGTCGGGGATCACTGAGAACCTCCTGGGGCGTACCTTCGTCTTGATGTTGGGGCCTGTGCAGTTTGAGAAGTCGCTGGTATTCCCTCCCCCCCTCGCCCGTCCTTCAGATTATTTTCATCCCTTCAGTCCGGAGACATCCTTACAAGATGAAATATTACTTCCCCCCTCCCCTTTTTTTTTTTGTCAATAAGTAGATTTATCCTCTCTTGCGTTTGATGTGTGAGTATGTATTACTGGCTGAGTTATCCGGGGGTAATAAGCGTTTTTTCTCTTTTAATTGCCAGGAATATAGGATTTGCCTTTATCCACCTTTTTTCAGTACCCGGGGGGGAGAGGGGCAAACCCAGTGTGTGTGTCCCTAATTCAGAAATATGAGTATCTTGTTTTCTTTTAACTTTCCACTTTGAGGTAGTAACTGGGGTTTGATCTCTCCTTCCCCATTCCAATTCCTTTCTCCTTCTTTTCTCTCCCTTCCCCATCCAATTCCTTTCCCCTTCTTTCCCTCTCCCAGCACAATATAACCTAAAGTTGTGCGAATTTTTTTTTCCTCCCCTGATTGTGGACGCGAACTCAGTATGATCAGTGGAGGGGGGCCAGGCGCGCTCCTGTTAAGTCATCAAGACGACGCAATGATTTAGGCTTTCATCCGGGGAGGGAGCGAAATCTCTCAAGTTTGGCCATCTCGGGAGCGCGCAGGAAGGACGGGGAGACGGCAGATCCTGACTTGTATACGGAAAGAGGGAGGTAAGGCTGGTGGGGTCGACTGGGACACGGTCAGGTTGTGGATTGGGCAGGATGGGATGTTGGTTGCTTAGGTGGGTGATGGGTTGGGTGGAATTGATGTGAGTTGCTTAGGTGGGATGATTAGATGGGATGCTGGTTGGTCAGGTGGGGTAATGGGTTGGTTGGGATTGTGGGACTGATGTGTGTGTTGGCTAGGTGCGATAGTTGGTTAGAATGTTGATTGGTTGGTGAGGTGATGGTTTGGGTAGGAATGTGGGATTGACGTATGTGGTTGTTAGATGGCATTGTTAGATGACTTGTTTATTGGTTGGTTGGTCAAATGGGATGGTGGGTTGGGTAAAGTGGTTAATGGGCGACATTCACAGGGACTAGGCTGAAAAATGAAAGTGTCTGGGAGTATCTGAAGGTGAGTGGCAGAGAGTTAGCCTGTACCGGATTTTTGCACTGGTAATGGTGGAAGTGGCAAAAAGAGAGTTGTGTGCTGACAGCGAGGTGAAGGCCCGTCTGAGAAGCTGCTTCGAGGCGGAAATACAGGATATGATCGTCGAATGCATTTATTGACAGTTTCGTTCATCGTGTCATAAACCCTATCTCACTTGGTCTTAATGTTCTCAGCTTTCCTTTGTTTACTTTGCTAGATTAAATAATTACCACATTAAACCTTTACACTGATTATTTCCTTTTCGTGTAGTCTTGCCTCATCTCTTGTACCAAGTATGCTTCGCCATTCCTGTTGCATATTCATATATTTTCTGCTTTATCTCAGACATTTTTACAAACAGTTTCCAAACCCATGTTCTTGTACAGGTTGTGCAGTAAAAATATAGGCTTCTATTCCTCTTCCCTTTTATCAGTGTGTTATGAACTTGGTGTTAGTTTGCATGTCAAGTTTGTATATATACACCTAATTTTATTCCTCTTTCATGCTTTTTCTCTAGGCTGCGGATTTTCCCTTTGTTTTGTTGGTCTCGCATGATTTTGTTCGTTTCCATCCAGCGATTGGCCGAAGGGAGTGTTGAGGAAGAGGAAGCATTTTGGATGTTTATTTATTTATTTATTATTTTAATTGGACTGAAAGATTAAATTTCGTTATAAAAGTTTGACCTTTCTGGAAACGGTAATGTATATCACATATCACATGATTATGTAAATGCGTCAGTAGGTATTGTAGGTCTGTCTCGTTACCTTTCCCTTCATGCCTTGCCATTTTTGCCTCTTCCTATTCTTCCTCACCTTCTTGATCCTGCTACGCTCCTCGTATTTTTCCATCAGTTTTCTGTGCCATCTTACTTTCTTCGTACTTGTCATACCAGTGGCTTTCTCCATTTTTTCGTCCCTCCCCGCCTAAGCTGCTGAAGGAGTGCCTGAAAAATATTTTAAAAGTTCCCTTCATTTTATCTGGAACAAATCATCCAGCGGGCGAAAAAAGAGGGAGAAAGGTTGAGAAAGAAGTATGAGAAAAGAAAGAATAGAGGTAGAGAGGCACTGGGGGAAGAGGAGGGAAAGAAGAGATGTGAGAGAAAAGGGTGAAAGGACGGGAGAGAAAAGGGTGAAAGGTGGAAGGGAGATAGGGAGGCAGAAGCAACGTGAACTAAAAAGAGGGAATATGACTGAAGGGAGGAAAAAAAGGAGAGAGAGAGAGAGAGAGAGAGAGAGAGAGAGAGAGTAATGGAATGGGAGCCGGGGAAGGGAAGGAAGGGGGAAGGGAAGGAGGAGGGAAGAGGAGGACGATCTAAGGGAAAAATAGCAGGCGAATGGGAGAGGCGAGGTGTGAGTTCGTACGCCCTGGTGTGGCTGCGGCTTCGTCTTTGTTTATTTCTTTTAGTGTTTGTGGTTTTACATACCTGTTTTGATTTGTTTTTTAATTAATATTTTCTGTTTGCTTATGTTCCCAATTTTTTACACACTGAATTTAGTTGCTTTATTGTTTTTGGAATTTTATTTAAAATACTCTAGATTTTTTTATTCGTCATAGTTCTCTTTCTGTCTCTGTCTGTCTGTCTGTCTGTCTCTGTCTCTCTGTCTGTCTGTCTGTCTGTCTCTGTCTGTCTGTCTGTCTGTCTGTCTGTCTGTCTCTCTCTCTCTCTCTCTCTCTCTCTCTCTCTCTATGCAAATACTAATATTTTTGCATACAAATTCTCCCTCCGTTTCATCAGCCTGTAGTTTATCTGCCTCCACCCCCTCCCTGAAGTTTCCTCAGCGCGCGTGGATGGAAATGGAGGGAAGGAGGGAAGTGGAGGGAATAGAAGAGGAGGAATTTTTAGATTAGAGAGAGAAGTGGAGTGTGAGAGAGACGGTAAATTAAAAAGGACGAAGATGCTTTGTTGTGGAGAGGTGGAAGTGGGAGAAGTGCTGATGATGAAGGGATAACTAAATGAAAACATGTAAGTGATAAAAAATTCTGTTAAAAGTGCCTGGAATACTGTAACTGGAAAAAGAGGAAGAATAGAGAGGAGGATGTAGAGGAGGGGGAAAAAGAGCAAACGGAGGGGGAGAGGAGAGTGTGAGGTAGAGAAGAGGAGGAGGTTAATACAGGGGCAGGAGAGATAAGGAAATAGGAGTGAATTAGAGAGAGAGAGAGAGAGAGAGAGAGAGAGAGAGGAGGGACGGAGATACGAGATAAAATGGAGAGAGTGAGCGAGCGAGGGCAGGGGTGAGAGTGGAAAGGAAAAGAGAGAGAGAGAGAGAGAAAGAGGGGGGGGGATACGAGATATAATGGAGAGAGTGAGCGAGAGAGGGTAGGAGTGGGGATGCGAAGGAAGAGAGAGAGAGAGAGAGAGAGAGAGAGGGAGAGAGAGAGAGAGAATGGGGGTCCCACTCATTAGCCTCCTCAGGGAACACATTAGCTGAGCCTGTCTGTAGCGCGGGTGGTCTCAGGTGACAGGGGATGAGGAGTGGACGGGAGATGAATGCATGGATAGGGGAGAGATAAGGCGCTGGGATGGAAGAGGGATGGGTGTGGGTAGGAGAGGGATTGCGACTGAGTAGGGGAAGTGTGTGTGAGAGAGAGAGAGAGAGAGAGAGAGAGAGAGAGAGAGAGAGACTGGGAAGCTGATAAGAATAGATGAGAAAATTATAGGAATTGATGAAAAATTGGAAACTGATGGGAATAGATAAAGAAAAAAGGGGATAGATAGAAAGTGGGTACCTAAAAGGCGTGGACAGAAAATGGGAAAGTGATTGGAATGGATTGAATATGTGATACTGTTAGGGAGTGAATAGAAAATGTGAAACTGATATGGACAGAAAATGATATACACAGGAAAGGGGAAAAATGGGAACTGATAGGACAGAAGATGGGAAACTAATATATAAGAATAGAAAATGGATCTGATAGGAATGAATAGAAAACAGAAAACTACATATGAACAGAAAACGGGAACTGGTAGGAATGAGGAGAACGGAGAGACTAAACAAAACAGAGAAGGACGGAAGACTGAGATGTAAAGAGGAAAATCATATAAGGATAAATGAAGACCGACAGTAAGACAGATAACCAAGGAAGGGGCCGCGGAAAATTGAACTGGAGAAAAAATTGAGAGGTGTGTGAGGAATGAAGAGGGTAAGTCTGAAGATGTGAGGAAGACGAACAAGAAGGATGTGAAAAATGAGGAGAGGAAAAAACGGAGAGGATATAAGAAATCAAAAGAAGAAAACAGAGAAGACTGTTACCTGAGAGAATGAGATGAATTTAAAGAAAGAGGGAAGGAATATGAGAGAAAAAACAGGAGGATGAAAGGAATGGGGGACGAAAACAGAAAGCGTAGAGACTGAAGAGTGAAAAAATGATAGAAATGAGAGAAGCCATGAAAAGGAAGTCCGGCATAAAGAGATGAAACAGACAGAATGAAGCAAGGGGACAGGTGGATGTGAAGGGGAAAAATGTAAAAAATATAAGCCTGAGGAGGATGTATGGTTATTGGTTTTCTAAGGGCATGTTTTTAAGGTTATTGAGCTACTTTAAGGACATAGGAGACTGTCTACTTAGCATTTTATTCGAAGTCATTTTAATACTGATATGAGGAAGGGGAAGAAGGATGTCACAAAAAGCTTATTATTCAAGTAATTTTAAAGTTTATTGGTACTTTTAAAATGTTAGTAAAGACCGCCATAAGTCAGTAAAGGTACTTAAGAAAATAAAGGTGCCTATACGATTATCACATCATTTGGGTAATTTTAAAACATATTGATAATTATGAGAGATTATTAAGATCTTTCTCATAATAATAATAATAATAATAATAATAACAATAATTATAATAATAGAGGGCAAGTAATGCTTCGAGGCTGTTTGTAAAATGTATTTGCTGTAAATGAAGGGAGAGGAATAAAGAAAATTAAAGATGATAATCCTGTATTTTTTTTTTAAGTTATATTAAGAGAAAAATATATGGAGTATAACCGAAATTCTTGAACATTTTGTAATAATAATTTCTTATATCTCAAGTAAGATGAAAAAATTAAGTTGAAATGCCGGATAAACTTTGCAGTTTGCTAAATTTTTATATTATACTAAAAAAAAAGTCAAACCTTAAAAGAAATTAGTCAGAATATTATGCTCTTTGTAAAATGTCACGGAAAAAGTCAGTGATTTAAAGTATATGAAAATCAAGTTTGTGCCCTGTCTATAACTTACAGTATATATATTTAAGGGAAAAGTTATGAAGGAAATTAAAGTGAAATTCCTACGTTGTTTGTAAAATTTATTATATACGAAGAAGAAAAGGATAAAGGAGATTATTCTGAATCGTCCTCATTTCTCTCTGTCTGACTTTTACTTGAGTTTTCAGTCGACTTCCCCTCTTTTTTTTTTTTTTTTTTTTTTTTTTTTTTATGTCGCAGTTCCCTCAACTCATCTGCCCTCTTTCCACTCCATGTCCCTGCTCTCCTATCTCCATCCTTCCTTCTCTCACCGTCTTCCCTCCTTTCCCACTTTTTTTTCCTTTCTTTACGAGAGGGCATCATCTTCCCTTCCCTCCTCTCCCGCCAATTTCTCTCTCTCTCTCTCTCTCTCTCTCTCCCCCCACATATAATCCTTTTTGCTCAATTTAGTTTCACTGTTACATCTCGTTTCACATATTTACTATTCTTCTTCTTTTTCGGCTTTTTTTTTTATTTTTCGACTTGTCTTTCATTTTCCCAGCAGTCTTTCGTCTGTCTTTAAATTTCTTGTTCTATTAATCTTTTTTTCCTCCTGCCCCTTTTTGTAGTAGTAGTATTTGTCTGAGTTTAAATTTTGGACGAACGAAAATATGTGACTTTTTTCGATTTACGTATTGAAATCTGCCGCCCTTTTCAGCCCTTCCTCCTCCCCCGTCTCTCTCTCTCTCTCTCTCTCTCTCTCTCTCTCTCTCTCTCGTTTCCGCGACCATTCCTTGTGTTTCTTTTCCATCATTCCGTCTCTCCTTTCGTTTCTCTGGCAACTTTCTTTCCTGATGTCTTTAACCTTCCCTCTTTCCCCTTCCCTTCCTTCCTGTCTCTCCTTCCTTCTTCCTTCGTTCCTCTTTTCTCCATCCCTCTTCTTCTTCCTTCCTTGCATTTCTTTTCCTTACCTTCCCTCACTTCTCCCTTCCCTTCCTCTCTTCTTCCTTTCATGGTCGTCTCCCTTCCCTCCCTTTCTTCTCCCTTCCATCCCTTTCTTCTCCTTTACCTCCTCACCCTTTCTCCCTGCCACTCCTCTCCCTTCCTCCCTCATGTGTGCTCCACGCCACGACCCCCCAGCCACCCTTCATGGCCAGATAAGCCTGATATTTATGCGGCGACGACTGACCCGCCTAAGTGTGTCGTTTGTATTCGCAGCCAGGCAACAGGGAGAGGGGTAATTAGCAGCTGAAGCCTCTGTTGGGCGGTGGGGAGGGGAGGCCTTCACTGGGCGTCGATTAGTGGTGTTCAGGGTGGGGTAGTGGCGGTGGGTGGAGGGTTAGAAGGAGGAGGGGCAGTGGGTAGAGGATTGGAAGGAGAGGAGTAGAGAGAGGGAAAGGGGAAGGAAGGAGGAGAGGGGAAGGGGAAAGAGGGAGGAGAGGGGTAGAGAGGGAGGAAAGGGAAGCAGGGAGAGAGAGAGAGGGGAAGGGGAAGGAGGGAGAAGAAAGGTAGCGAGAGGGGAAGTGTGTGGATTTAATGGGGCTGAGATGAAGGAGTAGGGGGGCTGGAGGGAGTGTTTGGGGAGGGGTGACTGGAGGAGTAGGCTAAGGGGTAGAGAGATGGGAGGGGTCTTGGCGGAGTGGAGAGGAAAGGGTAGGAGTTTGGAAAGTCGATGGAGACTTGGGGTAAGGGGTTGTATGGAGTGGTTGGGGAGGAGAGAGGGTTTGACAAGAGGATGGAGGTGGGGGATGGGATGGTTGAGGAGGGATGGATGAAGGGAGTGTTTGAGGTTGATGGATTGACGGATTGTGGGGATGGGGGTGAAGGATTTGGGGGAGAGAGAGAGAGAGAGAGAGAACAAAGGCGCACTGAAGATGTGTTTGGGAATAGGAGGTAGAAAGGAGCTGGACATGAAGGAATAAAAATCTTATGAAGGGGGGGGGAGGAAGCGAGAAGATGAAGGTGCGAGAGAAGAAGTATAGAGAGAGAGGGGAATAGTAAAGGATTAAGGGAGAAGGAGGGAAGATCGAGATGAATGAGGAGAATAAGTGAGAGGTTTAGGAGCAGATGTAGACAGAGGGAGGGGATTAAGGGAAAGGAAAGGGGCGGAGGGTGAGTAAAGGAGGCTGTTATGATGCTTGTGTAATGGGTGAGGGAGGCGTGCAGTGAGAGGTGATTAGCGACGTTTAGGATGGAAGGGTGATGATTGGGGTGGAGGTGATAAGTGGGAGAGAGGAGCCGAGAGTGAGGGGGAGTAGAGGAGAGAGGAGGAGGAGATTACGAGAGTGCGAGGAGCAAGAGATGGAGAAGAGAGGGGAGAAAGGAGTGTCATTGGATGTGATCAGTACTGGAAAAGGACGAAGGTGAAAGGAGGAGTGCTCAGGAAAGGAGGGGATGGAGGGGAAATGGTTTGAGAAGAGAAGGGAGAATATACTGTAGTGATGGAGAGGATGTGGGAAAGAAATTGGAAGATGGGGAGAAGAATAGTAAGGGAAGAAACGAAGGGAACTAGACACGTGAAAGGGAAGAAAAGTGGACCTTAAATGAAGAGGAAGGGAGGGCAAAAGAGGCGTGGAGAAGACAAAGATGGGGAAAGAAGGAGGGAATAGTGAAGAAAAAGAAGGAATACTGGGAATGAAAGAGGGGGAGAGAAGTAGCGAGGTGAGGGGAGGGCGAGAGGAGGAATTTAGAAGGAAAAAGGAGGGAAGAGAGAGGAGTGGAAGCAGAAAAGTTTAAGAATTGCGAGGGAACCAAGTGAAGGTGAAGAGGTCAGGGAGAAACGAGATATGGGAGCAGGAACTAGCAAGATGCAGAGATAAAAGGTGACAGGAGTTCACTGTGTAGAGATTAATGGTATTTTATCTGGATGGGAAGAAGGCCAAGACGGGAGATAGAGGAAAGAGGAAATGAAGTAGTAGAGAGGAGACTTAGGAATGGGGGAAGATTTGTAAGAGGAAAGAGAGGAGAGGTAGTGGAAAGAGGAGACAGAAATGTAGGAAGATTTTTGAGAGGAGGGAGAAGGAAAATGTTTAGGAAGGGTAGTGACAGGGTAACCACAAAAGCTGTCATCTAGACTGGATATACTGTTATCTTATGGGATAGCGAGATTGAATTATAGAAGACATTGCTGTGAGTGGAATATTGGAGTTTGTTTCTGTCACTTTCACTGCGAATTGTGTCCCTTAATCAGAATACAATATAGTGTAGCAAGAACTAAAAAAAAAAAAAAGTCACCCTGCTGAGAAGTAACGAGCGTGGTACAGACGGAAAGACAAGAGTGCAAGAGAATAAGAGAATGTTTGGTGTGAGACAGAAAGAAATTTTGGGTGAACAGAAGAATGAGGAGAAAAGAGATGCTGGGAGCCAGAGAGAGGGAGGATTGCATAGAAAGAAGCCAAGGGAGTAAGTGTGTGTGTGGCAGTTGGTTGATCTGCGGTAGTCCAAATCAGCAGCTCCCATATACGTGGAGAGAGAGAGAGAGAGAGAGAGAGAGAGAGAGAGAGAGCTGTGATAACAGGGGCTGATGGTGGAGGTTGTTTTCAGTTAGAACAGACAAGACTCAGGATCGAATCCCGGCTGGTCCAGGGAACAGTTTAGGGATTTGATTTTCATAAAAAAGCAGACTTTACTGATCTACCAGAAGACCCGCCGACATGTCGTAAAAATACCCCGGCTAATAATAGTACACCAGTCCTGGATGAGACAGCCCTAGCACGAATTCAGTATTGGCGGTGGGTGTTAGCGCCGAAGTGGTGCCGTGTGGAAGTGTGTAGGAGGACTACTGGGCCTTGGGATAGGCCCTGAAGCCTTTGCCCACAGTCGGACACATGAAAAAAAAATATATATATATTTTGATCGTTTATATGCAGAGGTTCATGTTGAAAGGTGAAAAAGAGAAAGCTGATGGTAATGTAAAGGAGGACGGGATGCAGCTTTGAATTTTGAAAGAAACAGGAGTTTCAGATAAAAGTGAATAAACAAGAGGGGAAAACACTTTGGACAGTAATATGTCGAAAGTTTGAAAGCAGACATCAGTGTGTAAATGGGGAAGGGTGTCATGAGGTTACGTGAAGGAGAAGGTGTAAATATATACCAGACTTTCCTTTTTGCTCCATAATATGTCGCGCTTCGTGGCGTGTGAAGAAGCCCGTTCGTGTAATGGAGGGAAGTTGAGCTGATTTGTGCGTGATTCGCCTTGATATACGCGCTGTAAATTGCCGGGAATGATGGGTCACGCACGGTAGGTTGTTCGTCGCTGGCAGTCTGCTTTCCTGCTTGTCTGTCTTATCATTCCGTGCCTTCTTATCAGCCTCACTGTTCTTAATACCCATGGCTTATTCATATTATCATGTCAGAGTGCATGTGTTCTTCCTTCCGACACGCGTTTATGCAGTGCCTTTGTGTGTGTGTGTGGGGGGGGGAGGTTTGGTTGGGGTGTGTGTTTGCTAACGCGTTTGTAGTGTTATTCAGGGCGTGTTGTGTGCTTGTGCGTCTTATACACTTTTATTCATTTTTTTGTGTGTATTTGCTCGTGTATTTGTGTGAAGGGATATTGCCTGCATGAGTGGTTTCATTGCTTTTGTGCTTGCCTATTTACAAGTACTTATAAGTTATTCATGTTTGTGCTTTTGATTGCATATCTACCTGTTTATCCGGCAACGTTATTATCTTTCCATTCTCTCATTCCCTGGTTGTTGTCCGTTTGTCTGCGTGTTTGTTTACGTTCATTTACTTGTTAATTATTCATGTTGGTGTTCTTGAGTGTATTTCTAATTTGCTTAGTTACTTTCTTTGTATTTTCTTTTGTCATTGCATAGTCTTGCTGTGTTATCTGTTTTTTTCAATGGACTTTTTTGCCTAGGTTTGTTTTAATTTACTGGATATTTGCGTGTTACTTTGTTCTTTTTCCTACTGCTTCTTTGTGTGTTTCTTTTGTTCTTTTGCCCGTGCTGCTGGTGATTTTTCTGTGTTTTTGCTGCATTTTCTGCCTGTGTTCCTGCTGCCTTTTTTATACTTGTGTTCCTGTTACTTTTTTATCTTGTATTCCTGCCGCATTTTCTGGGTGAGGTCCTGCTGCTCTTTCTGCTTGTCACGCTACTTGTTCTTTTTGTGGTGCTGTTGCATTATATGCATTTGTTCGAGTTGTTTGTATTTGCATGTGTTCCTGCTGCAGTTGTGTGTGTGTGTGTGTGTGTGTTGCTGCGGCCATTTCTGCTTCTGTACCAAACTATTTTCTGCCTTTCTGCCTTCTTATTTTCTACCCAAATGCCAGCTTGATATTCCTGTGCTTGTTTTTCTCTGCTCATGTGCGTGCTTCTACTCTATACCTACTTCTTCCGCCTTTGTGCCAGCCTCCCCTTCATGTCACGTGGGTACTCCGGCTACTGCACGATTACCCGAGCTGGTTGCATAGGAGGATGGGCCCTGAAAGCAGATTGCACCCAAATGGCTACTAAATCTCACCTCTCGCGCCGAAATTTTCCCTTACGTATAATTTTATGAAATGAGATACAAAAAATGGTAGGAAACTTTGTTGAGATGAAACCAGCCTTAAGCCTTTAACTACAACAGCGTGTATTGCATATCTTATTTAGCAGAAGGGCAGGAGTTAAAGTCGTCATTAAAACTCTTCAGTGTGATGGTCTTCTATTTTGCCCTTACTACTGACACGCGGCTTTATTCAGCTGAAGGAAGGGCTCCCATATTGAAGGGGTTGAAATATAGAAAAAAGCTTTATGGAGATACGATAAATTTCACCTTGCAAGAATTTACATTCATCTGACAGGACCTCAGAAAGCTGAATAAAATTATTTGTTCATAAGTGGGATATTTTAAAAAACAAGGATAAAAAAGAAAATCCAATTGGTTAAGGAGTTAATAAAAAAAAGAAAAATGGGTCTTTCCCCTTCTGTGTAAAAAAAATGTAAATAGCCCAGTGGTACCAGGCTTAAATGGGTATTGCCGTAGCGAAGGGGTTAATGTTGTCTTGAACGCCAGTGTTGGAGATGTTTTTATTGTATGAGTAAAATAATTGTTGGTGGCCAGAATAACAAAAGAAGTGTCATCGTAGTGGAGAGTTAATAAATATACATAGAATTTGTGGTAGCAGGAAGGTAAGAAGATATGTAAGAGAGAGAGAGAGAGAGAGAGAGAGAGAGAGAGAGAGAGAACTGAGGGGTTATAGATGATCCTGGGGTGGGTTTCCTTGGGTACTTTGGCTGTGTGATGGGAGTGGGTGATGTGAGAGGGGGCAGGACGCCACTACCCCAGGACACAGCCAGTTGTAGACTCACCTTACCTTCTACACGACACCCTGTACGGTATAAAAAGCGTCCTCCTTCCTCACAACTGCGCTTCGAGACTGACGTGTGTTTAATTCTTATGCAGTATGAGGATAGGAGAAAGTAGCGTGAGCAAAAGATGAGAACAGATGAAAAATGTGTATCGGTATATCAAAGCAAGACGGTGTGGTGTACTTAGCGGAACATTTATCTGTGGGCAATTCCACTTTCCAATCATGTAAGTTAAAGTTCGCCACATACTCTGTGAAAGCGTGTACATGACGTTCTGACCAGTACTCATACCCACAATACTCATATTTACTTGTAGAAGCACATATTTTCTCGTGTACTCACACGTGAAACACTAACACATGAACGCCCTTACACTTTCGCACCTTCAGGCACGCCCTTTTCACACACGCACACTATATAAAAAGAGAAGGAAGGAGGAAAGAAAAGGGACAGATACAGTTACTAGAGAGAGAGAGAGGATGGGGACAGGAAGGAGAGAGGGGGAGGGGGGAGGGAAAAAAGTTGGATGGATGCAAAAACGGAACGAGAGAGGGGGGAGGCAGATGGATGGATGGAGCGGAAAGGAGAGAGGGAAGGGAGGAAGAAGAGGTATAGGTACAGACACTACGGCCAAAAAAAAGAAAGAAAGGGGAGAGGTGAAAAGAGTGAGATGGAAGGATTGGGCAGGAATGGGGAAGGAAGAGACTAGATAGGAGAAACTGTGAGGTAGGAGGAGAGGAGAAGGAGGAGGGGGAAGGGGCGGATCGGAGTGAAAGACGGTAAGAAGGCGTGGAGACCAGTTGATGAAGGATATAGTGGGATGGACAATAATGTGTAAAGGAACATATAAAAGGAAAAATATAGTTAAAAATGAAAGGAAGAGCGAAAAAGAAGGAACTGTGTGAGTGAAATAAACTAGAAAGGAGCGGTGAAGGAAGAACGCAGGCTATAGGAACAGGTAAGGGGCAGTTAATGGGAAAATATGAAAAAAGGAATGGGAGAGAAAATGAACGATAGAGGGCTGTAGAAAAGGTCGAAGGAAAGGGTCATGTGTCATATGAGGAAGGAAACAGGAAGGACAAAGAATATCCAAGGGAAGTAAACAAAGGAGAAGGAAGGAAGGAAGGATAGACGAAAACAGGAGGGAGATAAAATGAAAAGGTGCGCAAGGTGAAACACGCATGAAGGAATATGGCCAAGGAAAGGGTGGACGGAAATATTAGACGATATAACTAAAAAGGGGCAAGAGGGAGGATGCACATGGTGAAGTATATAGAAGGAGAATGATGAAGGAAGAAGGAAAAGAGGAGGGTCTGACGAGTGCAGTGAAGGAGGAGGAAGAAATATGCCTTAATTAGACCTGAACCGCGTCACATATAACAGGGAGTGGAATGAGATGGTCCCAGGGGGGTGGTCGGCCAGTCTCGGGGAAGGAGAGGTAAGGAGTGAAGAGGAACGGAGGAGAAAAGAGTGGGAAAGAGAAGAGAGGATAACTGACGTGAGAGAGAAGAAAAGAGAAGTGAAGAGAGGAGACATATGGAGACAGAGAGAGAGGAAGAGTAATATTCGCAAGAGAAAAATGAGGACAAGAGGCAAGAGAGAAGAGGAGAGGGTTTTCTTTTCTTTTCTTTTTTTTATATCATAGAAAGGAGTTCCACGGAGGAGTGCACACAGAGAGTGGAGGTGGACTGGAACTAAGACAATAACAGAGAGCATGAGAACGATAACAAATGAGGTAAAACACAAGGTAGGAAAGGGGGAATCGTCACTATGAAATTAAAGGAAGTAGTTGTTGTCTGGAAGCAGAGGAATGCGTTTGAGAGTTTTTCAAGAAACAGACGGGAAGGCCATTACCAAAGAATGCTGTAAGGGGGTAAGGCAAAATTATCAGGTAATTCACTTTAGCATCGAGAATGTGGACACTGAGAAACCACACTCCTTAGCCAAGTCCGAGGTGAAGATATTGTAAATGATGACTTGCATGGACGTGGTAAAAATAAATGGATAAAAAGGAATGTGCGTCTCATTTTTCAGAATTTTGAGTGGATGGATATTTAGGTAGTTTTTCCTTTGGTGGTGTTCCGTATTCGTGTTTCTTATTTTTTCCTAAAGCCTACTCACTCCACGTAGTATGCGTAAGAGGGTTAAGATTATGATGATGATGATGATGATGATGATGATAATGATGCTATTGGTGATGCAAAGATGTTGACGACAATGACGATAAGATTACGATAATGATGATAATGACGATGATGATAATGACGATGATGATGATGATGATGATGATGATGAGGCCACTGCTTTCGTGCTTCCCAGACAGCAGTAATTGGCGGTAAACAAGGAGCTGTGCTTGTCTTTGCCGGCTGTCGTGCGTGGAGAGTTATGATTGCGGTGAAGATTCTGTTTTTTATCCGACACTTACGTCATTTGTCCCACTTTACGTCAGGTGGATGGTGAGTAAGCAGGTAACCGCTGGAGGAAGGAAGGGCTTGGGAATTTATGTCTGTTTGTGTGTGTGTGTATGTGTGTGTGTGTGTGTGTGTGTGTGTGTGTGTGTGTGTGTGTGTGTGTGTGTCTCTCTCTCTCTCTCTCTCTCTCCATCTCCTTCACTACTTTCACATAGTTTTCCTTCCAACTTCACCTCTGCTTCCTGCGTTTGCTTTCTAAATGCTGTTTAATTTTCTGTTTCTTATATAATTTACTATGTTTGCCTATTTTTTTAATCTCAGTCATGGTATTACTGTCTCATTCTCATTCCTTTTTTTACCCTTCCTTCCCTCCTTGCTATTAATTTTCCATTCATTCTTTCTTTTTGTCATTTTTTTTTCTCCCAGTCGTGTCACATTCCTTCCATATTCCATCATTATTCAACATTCCTATTTTTTATTTCCAGTTTTTACCATCGACGAAGAATTTCACGGTTCTCGTAGTAACGGTAGAGTGTGTGTGTGTGTGTGTGTGTGTGTGTGTGTGTGTAAGGTGGCGGACGGACAACGAAGCCATTTATTGTAGTGGGCACCAGATATATTGGCCATTTGTGACCTTTTCTTCTGTCTCTTCTTTGGCCATCTTCCCCTTTTCTTACCCTCATTTTATCCTTCTTCCAATCTTTATTTTCTTACCTCTCCGTCTATTATCTTTTGCCTTTCTTTTCCATCTTTTTCTTCTTATCTTTCGCACTCATTACGTACTTGCTCCTCTTTCTTCTTTCCAGCTTTTGTTGCCTCTTTGTTCTTTTTGCTTTGTACTCATTTATTTCCTTCCCCCCCCTTCCATCTTCCTTTTCATTCATTATTCCGTTTTTTCTTCCTTTTTTTCTTCCTCCTCCCTTTCCTTGCACTTTATTTCATCACCTACCCGTCCCTTTTCATTTTCGTGTCCTGTCTCTATTCGTTTTTTATTCTCTTCACTCTTTCAGTCCCTTTCCCCTCTTCGTGTCTCCTTTCATTTCCCGTTCTTTTCTCTCCTTTCTCCTCTCCCCTCCTTTTTTATTTTTGTTCTCGTTTGTCTCTTTATTTACCTTCCTCTGTTTGCCACTCGCTCCCCTCCTCGTATTCCTGTATTTTCCTTTTATTCTCTTTACTCTTTACTCCCATAAACAGTCGTCTGGACCCTTTGTATCTCATGATATTACGTTTCTCATTTTTCTCCTCACCTTCTCTTGTACTTTTTTCCATTTCTTTCTTGGTTCACTTCTTCCATTCCCACGCCTGTCCTCTTCTTTTCACCTTTCCCGTCGTCATCCTTACCTCCTTATCATTGACGTCATTCATTGTTCTTCTCTGCTCCACTCCGTTCTTTCCCTCCGTTTGCCTATTCCGTACCTTCTTCCTCCCACAGGTCCTTCCCTCCTTCTTCTCCTCAATTACCCCCCTTTTTTTTTCTTTTTTTTTTTTTTACCACCGTCCTCATCTCCTCGGTCCGTCTCCCTCCCCTCTCATATCCTCTTCTATTGCATGCTTCTCCTCCTTCCCCCCCTTCCTCTACGACCGGATATTCCTCTCCCCTCCCCTCCTTTCCCCTCCCTTTCTGTTGCCTTCCCTCCCCCCCCCTCTCCAACCATCTTATTATCCTCCCTCCCTTTCCTAACCCTCCCGCTTGCCACCCAGAACCTTCCAGCTCTCTCATTTCCCTCCCTCTCCCCACCATCCTCTCTCCCTCACTCCTAACTTTCCGGCCTTCTCTCTCGCTCTCCTTAGTCTCTTCTCTTTCTCTCTCTTACCTTACCTTATTTTATCTCTCTCTCCCAACCTTCCAGCCCTCTCCCTCTCCTCCAACTCCCGCTCTATCCAACCTTCCAGCCATCCCTATTACCTCCATCTCCACATGTACCTTCTATTTCCCCCCATCCCCCGCCTCTTTCACTCTTTCATAAGCTTCCTACCTCTCTTCCTCCGTTACTTTTGCCTTCACCCCTAACCTTCCAGCTCTCTCCCTCCCGCTGTCTTTCTCTCTATCCCTCCCTTCCCATATCTCTCTCCTTCCCTCAGTCCCCTTCTCTTCATCCCTTCCTGTTCGTCACTTTCTCACCTACTCTTCCTACTTCTTTCTTTCTCTCCTTTCCAGCCTTCCTCTTCTTCCATCCTTGCTCTTTTCTTTTTCTCCCTCCCTCCTTTCTGCTATCTTTATGTTCTTCCTAGCCTCCTATCTCTCTCTTCTTCCCTTCCTCCTCTTCTCTCTCCTTCCCGTCCTTCTCTTTTCTCTCCTTCCCTTCCTCCTCTCATTCCTTCCTTCTCCCCTTCTCTCATTCCCTCCCGTCCCTCTCCCCAGCTCGATATTAAATGATCGCACCGACCTCCTCGTCTGGCGTGGAACGAGAGGGGCGAGGGAGAGGGAATGTAATGGAGGGAGAGGGAGGGGGATCGGAGGGACTGGGGGGTGGGAGAATGAGAGGAGTTAGAGGGACAGAGGATGAAGGGAACGAAGGGGGTAAAGAGAGGGGATAAAGGGAGTAAGGGAGGAGTTATGAGAGGGAAGAGAGGGGATGAAAGAGGCAAGGGAGAAGTTATGAGAGGGACGGAATGAGGGTGGTTAGAGAAATAGGGGAGTAAAAAGAAATAGGAGTGGGGTGAGAGAGATAAAGGATGAAGCAAAGAGAGGTGGTAAAAAATTAAATGAAAGGGAATAAAAAGGGCAGAGGAAAAGTTATGGGCAGGGCAGAATGAGAGTGGTTAATGAAACGGGAATAAGAGGAATAGGGAGAAGGTCAGAAGGAGAGAGAGAAACAGCGAATGAGGGGAGGAAGTAAAGAACAGAATAAAAGGGGATAGCAGGGACATGAGACACGTGAGGGGGAGAATAGGAGTTACTAGACAAAAAAGAAAGAAAAAAAAAAGAATATGAGGAAAGGAGAGATTAGAGGGATAGGATGAAGGAAAAGGAAGGTAAGGGATAGCAGGAGAGAGGATAGGTTGTACTGGAGGTGGAGTATGAGATAGAGTGAGAATGATCAAGGAAATAGGAGAGGAATATGAGAAACAGAGGTGAGAATGGTGGAAGAGAGACAGGATAACAAGCAGCACAAGAGGGAAGGAGAGGGACGTGATCAAGGAAGAAGAACGAGCAGAATAAGAGTAATACGAGAAACAGCAGATGAAAAAAAAGATTAAAGAGTGAGACGATAGAAGATATGGACGAGCGAATTAGGAGAGAGAGAGAGAGAGAGAGAGAGAGAGAGAGCAGAGAAGGAGGTATACATGAGAGGAAGTGGGACAGTGGAAGAGGAGTTAAGGAGATGAGAGAAGGGAATGGGATGTCTGGAGGTATGAAACTGGAATGCGAGAGACTGAAGATAACGAAATAGAGTGAGTTAAATAAAGAGGAGCACTAAGGAGGATAGGAGCCGTGGACTGCGAATAAAGAATAAGGTTGTAGAGGAGAGGATACAGGAACAAAAAGAAGGAAACAGACAGAAGGGAAGATTATGAAAAGAGGAAAACCGTGTGAAAGGAGAAATGTCATAAGTAAATAAGTGAAGTAATAATGGATTAGAAGTAAAAAGGCTTACGTGGGAAAGTGAAAAATGACATTAAAAAGGATTATAAAGATTAAAAAAGAAGATATGGTAAAGGAGAGAGTAAGTATTATTCACAAAAAGAAAAGTGAAAACATTAGGAGAAATTTTGTAGGCATTGTAATAAAAGTCCTTTCTTTGCTTGATGATACTGTGAAGGAAAAATAAAACAAAGAATATATTTCAAAGTAATAGTGTCCTGTTAATAGTATGTATGATATGAAAGGAAAAATATAAAAGAATGACAAAGTTCAAGAAGAGTTGTCCATCTATCTATCAATATATCTATATTTAAACATCTGTCTATCTTTATCTGCCCATTTCTGTCTATCTGTCTATCCGTCTATCTGTACGTATGTATATATGTATGTATGTATGTATGAATATATACAAAGTTCAGGTCATCGTGTTCATATTAGCCTCGAAAAATTCCAGCTTAAACGAACGTTAAGAAGAAGAAAAAGAACAAATGACAAGCCTTAGTAATATTGTCCCTTTAATATTCCCCGAGAAATACTTGATCCGGGAAGGACTGGCAACTTGGAGGGAAAACGAGTGTGGGGGCGAGCAGAGGAGAGAGGAGGGAAGAGCAGGAGGGAGGAAAAATGGAAATGGAGAGAGGGTAAGGATATGAAAATGGAGGCGAGGGCGAAAACGGGAATGGAAAGAATGAGGGTTATGAAAATGGAACGATGGGAGGGGGGAAAAAAGTTAGGAAAAAGGAGGAGAGAATTTAAGGTGAAGAAGTGAAAGGAAAATACGAAGAAGGAAGGGACAAGAGAATTAGAGTGATGGGTAAGGGAAATTGGTAGAAGGAAAGGATAGCAGTATCAGAAGAAAAACATGTAGAAGGAAGATACGCCATAAAGGAGAGATTAACATGGCGATAAAATGAACTCAAATGAAATTGTTAAGGGAAGTGTGGCAGTTAATATGTTAAAAAAAAGTTTGTAAAGACCATGCTAAAAAAACTGTATAGGCCAGGTTATTGTGAGACGATTTAATACAGTATATATATATTTTTCCTTCTTTTATCGTATTGATCGCCACCTTTGACAATGGTCGTATTTTTTAGTTTTCTTTCTTCATCAAGTTTAATCTCACAGCCAGTGCCTTCCATTCACCACCAATCACCACCAGTAAGTCTGATCACGTTCACTGCCTTTCTCAGGAATTTCCACCTTAAAAAACTCCACTTTGGCTCTTCCACTCCCACACCACTTTCTGGCCCCCAGCCTCTCAAACTTCCCTCCCCATCCACCTCAACTTTCCTCACCCAAACTTCGCTCCGTCCTCTACATACCCTCGCCGGCATTCATATATCCCTCACCCTCTCTCAACTCCCTGACCCTCCTGTCGTACTCATATTCCTCACCCTTATCCTCCCACCTCACCCTCACTCGTACCCTTCACGCTCACGTACACCACCTCACACTTGCACTCCCACTTCACCTACACTTACATCTTTCACCCTTTCATACACCCCTCACGTATATATCTTTTTTCCTCACCCGATTTCCTCATTCTTGCCTTTATATCTCAATCTTACCCTCACTTTAATTCCAGCCATTCTACTGCACTCATACCGCTCACCCTAACCCTTCAGCATTACCAATAGACTACCACAGCCTGTCCTTCACCCTAACTTTCCACTCCACCTTTAATCTTGACTATAACCCACCTCACCCATACGCCGGACCCTAACCCTTCCACTTGACCCGTACTCATGCTTCTGGTCTCCCCATCTCATACATGTCCCCCAGTTCAGTCCTCTTACATATCCACCTTACCTCTTCCCCCCTCTTCACCTAGACCCCTTCCTCTCACCCATACCTACGCATACCCTTATTTTCACCTCTACGCAGCACATCCACTCTTTAATCACGTTCTCCCTTACCCGTAACTGTAGTTCTTTCACCGTAACTCGGCCCAGATTTTCATCCTTGTGTAGTTTCCCGTAGTTCAGTGGTCGAAAAAGGTAACACTAATGATCTGTATCTTTTCCATTGCTATTCTTCGTGACTAGTATCATATTCTGTTTGTTAATCTATTGTTACAACTCAACATTCAGGAGGGAGAATGGCAGTTTTAGGTCAAGTCAGAGTAAGAGGAATGTAAAGCCCCCACCTTCCCCCCTCAAGCTTACTATTTTTTTTTTTTTATTAGACTCCAATAATCATTCTAAACTTCTCCTCTAAGTTACACCTTCCCTTACCGACCAGTCTGAACTTAATTCATACCCTCACTTTCACCTGTGCCCTACACCCTGACCTACACCTCGCACCCTCATCCTCGTCTATACCACTCACTTACATTTCTGACTCAAACCCCCGCACCCACACCACCCTCTCACATTCCACATTTATTAATCATTCACATACCCCCCCCCTCTGAGCTCCCCTCTCCCCCATTTCATTACTCCACCCTCGCTTGAGCACTCCTCCCCCTCTTCATTTTACTTCTCCCTCACACTCCTTGCCAACGCTCTCCCCTGACTCTCTCAAAAAAAAAAAAAGAAAAAAAAAAGAAAGAAAAAAAGAAAAAATAAAGAAATGCCGACTGTCTGAGTGAGAGAGGGAAGAGATCGATTTGCATTCACCGCCGACTACTTTCGTGTCTTTGTTCTCTCCCTTCCATATTCCTCGACTGTCCAGTTATCCTTCTTTTCCACACATGCTCATCGTTTCTATATTCTCGCATTTATTCTTTCCATGTCCGTATCCTCCATCAGCGACTGTTTGTTCATATTCAGTCCCAGTTTCTCCTTCTGTCTTTGTCTGTTATCTCACGTCATTTTTTTGCCTCCCTCATTCTATCCTGCGTCTACTTTCTCACCCCTTCCTCTTCATTCACATTTTCTGCTATTTTCTTTGGTTTTATACTTCATCTCTACTTCCAATGCACCTTTCTCCCTGATTGGTAAGCTGAGTTATTCCATACCTCACCTACTGTACCTCTTACCTCATACGACCACCCCAGGCCCACACCTCTCAGATTTTTACGCTTCTCATTCTCTGTGTATAATTTATTTCCCTGCATTAATTTTAGGCACGTGCTTGATACTTTTCTGAGTTCCCCTTCATTCATTTTTTTACTAGCCAAGTACACTTATACCCGACACCTGCCTTACTCACACCTATTCACCTCTTCTTATACCAATCTTCACCGATTCGTCAGTCCATGCTATTTCCCCTCCAGTTTCTGTCCCAGCATGTAATGCCCTGTCTTCTTGTATACTTCCCTACACTTATTCCCTACTCCTCCTTCCTTAACCTGCCATTTCCATTCCCGGCAGAGCATATTCTTATCCTCCATCATCTTCCCATAATTACTCCCCTCTTATCCCACTCCACCCCACCTCCCCACACCTCGCTGAATTCCCTCCTGTGGCCATCAACATAATAGTTCTTCTTTCTCCTCCTACTCTCCATACATATTCCCCACCCCATTCCACCTCACCTCCCAGCATCTCCCTTCATAACCAAAATCCATCCCTAGTATGATAATTCCTCATCTCTTTTCAATCTCCCCACATCAGTTCCCTTCCCATATTGCTCCCTTGCTATTCCACTCCCGTTTCTGCCTTCCCACAACCCATTCCCCGGCCTGCCCCACCTCCCCATGACCAGCCAGACGTAATCCAGAGCCCGAGACTCCAGATGGCGCCCCAAGTTTCACGATTAAGGCTCAAGAGGGTCCTTGTCGATCGCCTACTTAAGCGCCATCTGTGTGGGGAGTTAAGTCACACTGGCGGCTCTGTTCCACGCCTAGGCCCCCACCTCGCTCTCGTTCATACATACACATACACATAATACACACACATACGGCCTACATACACGTACATATATAGAGACACTGACCGATGATATACATACATTGACGGATACGTACATACTGCACACACACACACACACACACACACACACACACACACACACACACACACACACACACTTCTTTCAACCCCTCTCACATACGGATCCTTCCCCGCCTCTTACACGTAACCCAGTCGCCTCACTTGCACACACAGCCTTGACATCTTTCTTGCGCACATGCCTGACCTCACGTCATTCACACACACACACACACACACACACACACACACACACACACACACACACTCTCTCTCTCTCTCTCTCTCTCTCTCTCTGTTTTGGTGTGACGTTTCTTTTTATTTATGTGCACACTCTGTCAACCGTACTACGCACATCCTGACTCTCTGTAACATCGACACGAACTAGTTTTTGTCTGCCAGAGCCCTAGATGTCTTTCACCACACACGAATGTATACGCTCGACGAGGCTGTGTTCCACACACACACACACACACACACACACACACACACACACACACACACACACACACACACACACACGCACACACACACAAAAACTGCACACTCGCATGTAACACTTCTGCACGTTCCACGCGAGGGAATATTTTGCTCGCTTATATTTTTAGTTCTTTTTCTGTACTTGCATTCCTTGGTGTTTATTTCTGCCAGCCTTGTTTTCCTCCTCCATTATTCCTCTTTCCTTAGCACTTTTCCTTCCTTAAATACACCCCTTACTAGATCCCACCTCACTTCTGCCCCATAACTCATCTCGTATGCACCACTTTGTCTTTCCCTCTCTTCTGTTAGTATTATATTTCTTTCACGTCTTATATCCCGTACTCCCTTTTCCCTCTTTTATTCGTTTATTTTCTTGTTGCCTTATTTTTCGTGTAGTTTGTTTTGGTCACTTTCCGTCTCTTCTTTTACATAATTTTGTCGCCCCTTCGTTTGTACTTGTATTTTCTTTTTTTTAAACACACCTTACCCGATGATTCCCCATTGTCCTGACTCAATATTCATCTCATACACCCTGCTTTTCCTCCTGTTATTATCTTGTAACCCATCTTTCTCACACCCTCACTGACCCTTCCCTTACACACACACACACACACACACACACACACACACACACACACACACACACACACACACACACACACACACACACACCTCACTCCCTAACTCATCCCTCATACCCTTTGACTCTCTACCGTCCCTCGCACACCCTTCACTCTCCCAGATTCCTCACACGTTACTTTCTCGCAATCCACACTCTAACACAGTCCTTGCAGTTCAGTCCATTATAACTCTCAATCCTTTCAGCTGTCATCCCTCCCTCCTACTGCCCTCTCTCCTTCACAGCGCCTACCCTTCCCTCACTCCCGCACCCTTCCCTTATTCCCTTACAGCCTACACACCCTCTCACTCCCCTCTCTCCCTCGTAACCCCCACTCCTCCATTACTTCTCCCCATCTACCATACAACCCTCACTCTCCAACTCCCTGTCACTTACTCCCCTTTCTCCTTCATAGCACTCACTCCTCTTCTCTCCCATCACTCCCTTGCAACCCTCACCCTCAGTCTCCTCTTCAGTCACATCTATTCCCCTCTCCCCCTCACAACCTTCACTCTTCCTTCACCACCTAATACATTCCCCTATCCCCCACCACCTTAACCCTCCCCTCCGTCCCATACAAACTTAACTCTCCCCTCAATTCTTTTATATTCTCCTCACCCTCCTGCAATCCTCGCTCTCACTGCCTTCATCCAGTTCTACTCTTGTCTCTCCCTTACCACCGTCACTCTTCTGTTCTCTGTCCCTCACTCTCTCCACTCTCTCTCCCCCTCACTCTCTCCTTCACCCTCCCCCTCACTCCCTCCTTCATCCTCCTCTCACTCCCGCACCACCCTGCCTCTCCCCTCACTCTCTCACCGCGTGGTTGAGGACACAGGCACCCAGGGAGAGTGGCCAAGTGGGGTACAATTGGCTTAGATTCCAGGCTAAATTGCCAGCCTTTGTTGTGTGTTCCTTGTTGGTAAGAAGGAAGAATTGATAGATAAATAAATAAATAAATAAATAAATAAATAAAGTACTGCAAAAAAGTAGGTAAATTATTTTGTGTATGCAAACATTAATTCGTTCGCGTTCTTGGTGGTGAGAATGAATAGATAAATTACCTTAAGAAGTAGGCTTAAGAATTTAAAAAAAACACGAATATGAAAGTATCCTCATCATCGCCATCATCATTATATTTATCATTAATATAAGTGATGCTATTGACTCATCCTAGAGATAGTATACAGTAGATGAAATGATAAATAATGATCAGTAAATATTTGCGGATTTGTAGATTGCAATTTTCCACAGTAGATATAAATAACAAAAAAAAAAATTATGTAAACAGGATGCGTCTTTCCTCTTCATGTACCTCACAAAAAATTTTTTTTCACTATTTTTCCCCCCACTCGGTTTTTTTGGACGGAGAAGATAATGGTAAATATAAAAAAAGAAGCCCCAATAGTAACGATTAAAAAACAGTGTCAGCCTTTCTCAGCCCCATTAAGTGGTCATTAAGTGGTTATTGGGTGCTTGGTCGGTCCCTTAGCTCTTCCGGCGGGTTATTTGTAAGTGATTTCCAATGGTTCTTTCTGAAATAACTGTCCGTTCTTGTCTCGCCCAGCAGCGTCCCACCAGCTGTTTCTTGTTATTTTACTCCTGTTTTGTTAGTTGGCCTTTTTTTTTTTTTTTTCCCCTTACCATTTTTGCTACATTCGGTACGTGTGTGTGTGTGTGTGTGTGTGTGTGTGTGTGTGTGTGTGTGTGTGTGTGTGTGTGTGTGTGTGTGTGTGTGTGTGTGAAATAGACGCACATAGTGTATTTCTGCCTTTTTTATAGAATTATTTGGTGAAGTTGATGCCGAGTATTCCAGTGCGTTAAGACGCTCTTTCGGATGCAGCTTAAATTAATTCCTAGTGTTGGTTGGGGTTTATTGCACATTCTCAGGTGGAGATTAAATAGCCTACCTTAGGGTCCCTACGCTTCTGATAAGGAAATAAAGGATTGATTGATACAGTTTGATAAGGTTTTGTGCACATCTTGACAAGTGATAGTTACCAGCCACCAGTTAACCTCTTCAGTACAATGACGTCTCTATTTCAATCCCAACTCCAGATTATTTGTTCTACCTGAAGGACTCGTGGTGAAAAGTTAGTTATTTTTTTTTTTTATTCCTGTCACTACAAAATGTCTTCCCAGTGCTGAATAAAGTCATCTGACGGTGGCTGAAGATAAATAAAAGACGTCATTATGGTGACTGATGTGTCTAGATGTTGCTGTGAAAGGGATGAGTAATATTTCTTTCTTGTGTGTAGATGTTTGCGTGACTTACTTCAGGGCAAAATTTAAATGTCAGGAAAATATATAATTCATAGTTTTATTGTAGTGGTAGTGGTAGTAGTAGTAGTTATTGATGTTGTTGTTATATTTAGATCTTACCCCAGTCCATGTTTTAGTGGGAAACAAATTGATGATGATTATGTTGAAAATGATGATTGATGACTACCGTATGTAATATGTGTGCAAAATGGTTAGATAGTACATATATTCACGCGTTTATGATCATGCATGGATGGCGCACAAAAGAAGAAAAATTGGTTGGCTTATTAATACATTTTGGCGTTAATAAGTAAACCCATCATCAAGAAAAAAAATACATGCCAGAGAAAGTGAAAGGGCTAATAAATTCAGTGCAGCATATTTTGAACTTGTGTGAATCATTCATTTGTGGATATTTAACATTTACATCTTTGCCATATGATGTAATATACCCAAATCACTTGTGAATTTCTTTTTCTATGTACAGTATATACATGTAGTGGGAATGAAAAGGTGATTACCCACAAGCGTTTTTTTTTCTTTTTGTGGAGGTTAAAAAAGAGAGAAAAGACAAAGAAAAAAACGGAAGATTATGTTAGGATCGATTCATTGCGAGATACATGGGGACATAGCGTTTGAAAGACTGGAGGTCATAGGCACGGGGAAAAAGCATACTGAGGAAACCTGTTCTAGTGCTGCTGTGCATGTTAAATCCTTTGCAATTCAGTGACAGTCAAGGGAGACTGAAGTAGCTTTGACCAGAGATGGCAAGAAAGATGAAGTTATTTATATATATTATGCTGCAAAACGAAATTCGGATTAGAGGAAAAAAGTAATAATTTCGTTGTTGATATTCTTCTAAAATATACTGGGGAGTTTCATAAAACAAAGTAAATTATGAAGAATGTCATCTGTAGGCGAAAGACTCAGTAGTGGAATTAGAAGCACCGTATGCTGATAACTGCCTCATTGTACCACTCGAGGGAATATTCCTTAGAGACGTATCTTGATCTCATATGGGTGCATTATTACTCGCTTACTAGGACATGTCCTTTGTTATTTGGAAAACGTTATAAACCCGCGACGGTAAGTTTTGTATTTTTTTTTAGCTCGGTAGACAATATTGCGTTGCATAATTTTTATTCAGTGGAAGAGCAAGGTATTTCGTAGCTGTCAAGGTACAATTGTCATTATTTAAAAAAATATATATATATGTCATATATGGTATGCTCAGCTGATGCTGATTACAAGGCAAGTTTGAGGGTAATTATATTTGTTGGAATTAGATCCGTACTGTATTTTACGTTTTATTTACTTTGTTAAATTGTTGTCTCATCTTACAGTACTTTTTAATAATATTCTTTTTGCCAGTTCCTGTGCGATTTTCTTATGCTTAGCAAAACAGTTTGACGGCTGAATTTTATACTTTGTGTTTTGGGTGTATGCTTCTTTCCTATAGATTGTTTTACTTAATGTTTTTTTTAAGTTTTATCTTCTCTTACATTCTGATTATTTTATAATCATAAGACTGTATAGATGTGGTTGGGTTATTAGTAGATATTTATTTTTTCCTGTATATCAGCATACACCACATTGTTGGTATACTCGTAGGTTTATATCGGTATTTACGGAAGTGTTAATATTCTGGAGATTAATATTTACATCGTTTAATAATGTTTATGTATTTGTTTGGATTTTTTTTTTTTTCTGTGTTTTCGTGCATCCCCCTTCGCCCCGTCATCTCCCATCCCACCGTCGTCAACGTACTGAGCTCGTTGGTGTTGCTTATACTGTTTGGACGTTTAGCAAGAGATGAATGAGGCGCTGACCATAATATTTACGCCCAAGTGCTTCGACCCACCAAAATATTTAACTCATGGATCTCTCTCTCTCTCTCTCTCTCTCTCTCTCTCTCTCTCTCTCTCTCTCTCTCAGGCCGCTTATTTATTTACTCTTCGCCCACGTATTTTGCTAGCATTTATTCTGTTAAAAAGGAAGGCTTCAGAATCAGGGATATTCTGGCAGGGTTGGGAAAGAGGGATATATAAGTCATGCCAGTGTGGATTTTCTCATTCGTTCCCGTCCCTTTCCTTCTACTTATTTCTTCACCACGCGCCCATTTAGGCCTATACGGTGATCCGAAAGGTAGCGCTATAGAGGGACAACCACAATGCACTAACTGTTCCCATATTGATCACCGGCTTTGTTATTCCACCCCCGGGAGCGACGGATATATCGGACTTTGGGAAGGAGTGATGAGCTCGTAGGCCGGACCGCTGGCAGGAGAAATATATGAAATCGGATAAACCGGTGCGTATTTTTTTCCGGCTTTTTTTTTTTTTTTTTTTTTTTTTTTTCGACGATGGTGGAGGGAGGGCGAGGCTGAGATTGAAACCACCGCTAGGGAAAAAATTATATTCCTCTGAGATAAATGCTGGCTAAAAACACTTATGAAATCTTTACAGCCACACCTTCTGCACCGAGTCAGAAAATAGCTTAAATTCAGGAACGCTGTAACGTATAAGGTTTGATGAATGTAACGAAATGCTCCCATTTTCAAACTAACCGGCAGCTTGAAGGCTAGCCTGACGAACTCGCTGATTGGCTAATGGATTTTGGGGAAGTTCCTGGACATCGGTGCTGGATTCTCCATTGATTCTTTCTGCGTATCACTCTTATTTCATTCACTTATTTGGTAAGACAGCTTATAATCATGCAGATCATTAAATAGAGTAAGCGTAATGTGAAACTGGGTGAAGAAATGCGTACCTGGACTTGGGATAACGAGAATTTCTCATATTTACGTCTTTGGAACAAATTGGCAACAATGTCCGAAGCTCCGCCCCGCCACGCCCCGCCCTCCCACTGCTCCCCGCCTCCCGCCAAGTTGCAGACATTGAAAACGGGATCCTTGCAACGAGGCGGTCTCATTCCGTCCTAGCGTCGTCCTAGAATTATGGCATACCTTCCGTTTTATTTTGTTTTTTTCAACCCTTTCTCCCTGCCTCTCCAGCCTTGTTGCACTGAACGGCTGAAAAGGAGATGTTTTGGCCATGAGATGGGAGAGGAGCGCGGGATTCAGGGAAGATATGTTTAGCCAGGGACGGCGGAGGAAACCCCGCTGGTGTCGGCCTTATCCAGTATTTGCCGCTAATCTTTGGGGGATCCGGGGAGTTGTGTTGCTTATTTACCCATCGCACACATTGCTTTGTTTTACCCTTCTTCTTTACTAGGTTTTAAGCTTGAACATTTCATCCCAGTACAAAATCAGTAATTGACGATCAGTTTTACATAGAAATTTAGCACTTAATATTAGTGGAACCGTTGATAACTGTTGTATATAGATTACCAATTAATTACAGAATAGCAGTAGTTCATGTGGAACAGGGTTCGTGTATTTTGTTTCATATGAAGTAACCAATTATTGTCATTATTTTACCAAAAGCGTCTCTCAGAGATCCAGTTCATGTGCAGTGTCACTTTTAATTCCTTCCTAATTACTTACGTGACGTCCCAAATTATCTCGTGTTTTAACTCTGAGATTAGTTTGTTGTTTCCTTTCCTTCGTACATGATAAACTAGAAATTGTTATGTAACAAGTAATTTTCTTCGAAGGTACGATAATAATAATAATAATAATAATAATAATTATTATTATTATTATTATTAGTGCTGTCTTCTGTTTTGCCCTCCTGTTATTGTCAGTCATGTTGTGTTTGCTATTATGTTTTTGAGCGAAAGTTGAAGAGGCAGAAAAGTTGACGCTAAGGAGAAACATATTGGTGAAGTATGTTACGGAGAGGCACATGCCAAGAAATCAACTCCATTTTTAACTTGGCGGTTAGCGGAATGGCTCTGGCCCACAGGCTTTTTTTTTTTTTTTTTTTTTTTTTTTTTTTTTTTTTTTTAAGGAAAGCTGAAAAATCTGGGTTGGGGGGGAGGATTGAATTAAGTGCATTTTTGTGTGGACTATATCTGTCCCCTTTTTTAATGGTTCTGCTTCTGTGCGTCCCTCCTCCTGTTTCTGGATCCGTAGCATCATCTTTGTATACTAAGGGAGAGGAGGGTTAGAACGATGATGATGAAAAATCCTGAAGAAAACAAAAGTATTACCGTCTCTCAGAGGTGTAATTATTCTTTCCGATATGTTTGGGTGTTGTGTGTATGAAGGGTGAAATTTGTTATAAGTGGGAAGAGATAGTAAGATTAACTAGTTATATATAATATTGTGAAAGACTCAGAGTACCGATAAAAATTTTTGCGTTACAGAGTTTAACAGACTTTTTCTTTTTTTATTTATTTACTTTTACAAATGAACGAAATTAAATTATCGGAATGCGAAATTCAGAGGAGTAACTGTTTATATAAAATAATCATGGAGTAAGTCTGCAGCTAATGTAAGGTGTAAACTAACAAGAGAGCGGTATAAATATTTACTAATGTATTATTGAGAATTTGATTACGGATAACATTTGTAGAAAAACTTTAATTACTCATAGACTACCTTATGCTTGGTTTACTGTATCAACAAAATGCAGAAACATACGGAAATACCACACTTTTAAGTCGTTTGAAGTTTTGCCATTATCAAACACAGCAAAAAGAAAAAAATATATACAGGATGATTCACTGGCAATACACCCCAAAATAAATATAAATGAATTCGGCACCTCATTCGAGTGAATTACCTTGCATTAATACTCGTAATACACCGTGTTTGATATGTTTCTGTAAAAAATGAAGGTACGTGCCTATTCTGCAAGACAATACTTATGTTTTCTGATCCAAAGTTATTCAAGTGGGAAATGAAGAAATGCGTTCTTGTTGTACAAGACAAAGAACCTACTTCTGATGTAAAGTTGTTGTCAGAGTTGAGCATCAGTTTCGATTATTACACATAACTATCCACTCATTTATTTCTATTAAATATCTTTGTTAGTTTTCCTGTATTCCCTGTGGTCCTTCAGACTGTTTTATGCCAGTTCTGGCTAGAGGGATTGGTGGGTTGGAAGGGGAGGCTTTCTGCTTTGCTACCCATATCTAAGACATAATGTATTTAAGTCATCATCCTCATTTCCAACCATGCAATATACGACCTCGAAAGAACCAATTGCTCTGTTATTTATTGTTTTCCTTTACACTGCTTTTAAAACTAGGGACGGATTTTAAAATTAAGAACAAACCTATCCAGTCTGTTCTTCCAATTATTTATCATATAGCCGGACAAATTATGCAACAGGGGATGGGTTCATATCAAGGCTTACGGCTGAGTGACTGGTCGTGACGCAACCCCAGTCTCAGGGTACGAATACATTCCCATCCGCGGCAAGCTGGGCCGATCTGCATGAGGGAGGCGGACTAGGTTAATATCAAGAGGGGCACTGGGAGGATAAGGGGAGGAGGTGTGAGTGAGGGGGGAATTAGGAGAATAGAGGGAAGGGGTGATGAATAGGGAAAGGATAGGGTGGATGAAGAGAAGGGGTGATGATTAGGGGAAGAATGGAATTGATGAAGAGCAGGGATGGGATGGATATTGAAGCCGAGCGAAGGGTTGAAATAAGGGAAGGAAGAAATGGAAGAAAGACTGAGATTAAGAGAAGGGAATGGACTGACATGGAAATGGGGGGGGTGGAGGGAATTGGTGATGTATAGAAGTTGGAAGGGGTGGATGAAGAGATGGGATGGGGTGGAATAATGGGAACAGAAGAAAGGGGTGAAAAAGGGATAGTAAATGGAAGACTTCAGGGAAGCGAATGTATTTAGGGTTGGGTGAAAGATGTATTAGAAACGCATGGAAAGTGTGCATTAAAGGAAGAATGACTATCGCATTAACTCCTTGACTTCAATGACAGCAATTTTTATTATTTGTTTATTTTTTTTACTACCGGCAAACAGATTTTTTTGCTCATGAGAGAGCCCCCGTAGTGAATGGGTTAGAAACAGTCTGCTACCCTATTCAGTTGCATGACTTCTTTATTATTTTATTCTTGCTTCTGCCAGATTCATTTTAAGAGAGACACGTTCAAAAGAGTATGATGAGGGAGGTAGATGGAAGGGAGAGGATGGTAAAAATCGAAAAGGAGTCATACTCGAGAGCAGAAAGATAGAATTTAGGGAAAATAATAATGGAATTAAGGGAAGAGATGGGTGGCATTGAGGGAATGGGTAGGAATGTAGGAAATTATAACTGGATTTGATAGAAAGAAATGAAATAGAGTTAAAGAGGGAAGGCTAAAATATTGATCATCATTCCGTCTTCAGGTGTTAGATTATATTCACCCATTTCCTGAAGGGGTTGTTCATAATTGCTGATTTGTATGTTCTGCTTTTTTGTATTTAATTTTTTGATAATATATTTTTTTTACTTGAATGCTTATGCATTTTACTAAGTTTTCTATAATTTCTCAATACACGCACAGTTTGTCACTCTGTATCAATATCTATCTACACACACACACACACACACACACACACACATACTATATATATATATATATATATATATATATATATATATATATATATATATATATATGCCAAGGAAGAGAGATTTCAAGGATTAAGTGGAGGATAAGCAGAGGTCACAATAAAAGAAGGAAGAAATTGCGAAAGATGGTGTGACGGATGGTGTCCGATATATATATATATATATATATATATATATATTGTGACCTTTATATCCTCCACTTAATCCTTGAAATCTCTCGTCCTTGGAACTATTTATGTTTGCTTTTACCTTTTGCCTCATTGTTCCTTTTGTCATTCGTCTTTTCCTGCTGTTGCTTTTTATATGTGCGAGTATTCATCCTCCTCGCGTCCCTTTCCTTCAGTTTATTTGCTGATCTTTACCTATCTTCCTCCTCTGGCCCATCCTTCAAACTTTTTCTTGACTTGACTTCTCCATTCTCCTATCCATTCATCTTTATTTCTTTTTTATCATATATCACTTCGTCTTGCCTCTTCTCTTTCTTGTATTTTCTTTTCGCTTTCCTATCGCTATCTGTTTCTTTTCCTTGCATATTCATTCACTGTTCATCTTCGATCCCATCATGGTTACTCCTTCCCTTCCACATTTCCAATGGACTCCTCATACACATTCTCATAAATATTTTCCCGTCAAATAACTCCATACCTCCACCAGAGCTTCACTGTCATTGACCCGTCGCCAGTTTTCTGTTCAGCATTCTAATTCTCCCCTCATCATTTTTTTACTTCCTTTGGTTTTTCCTTTATGCACCTCTTTTCTCAAATCCCAGTCCACCACGTCATCTCCCTCTCTGACTCTTTCCTCAGAACCCTCTTTAACTTATCTTTTCTCACTTCTCAAACTTCTTCCACCTTTCCTCCAGCATTCCTCGCTTTGTTTTGCAAATCTCATCAGTTTCTCTACTTTCCTTCACCAGGTTATCTCTCCAACTTTCCCTTTTTCTCTCCTCCAAGTCTCTCCAAAATTTTATCCCTGTCCATCTTGAAACTGTCTCTCCATCTCTTTTCAGTCCTTTCTCCAGTTTTCCTCTATATCTCCCTTTCTTTCTTTGTAAAGGTTCTCAAGCAATTTCTTTTCTATCCATATATTATCCAGTTCTTATCCTTTTGCATCTCTCACCACCTCCAGCACATGAACTCTCCTCCATCCAACGATCTCTCCACCTCTTGTATTGCCATTCCCAGTTTTCCCTCCAGTTCTTCCTTTCGTCTAAAAATCCCTACAGCTCCCCCTCCTACTCTCCTTCAATTGTTTCCAGCTGTTGCACCTTCCTCCATCCAGCTATCTCTCCATCTCTTCTTCCCTTCCTTCACCTGATCTCCTTCCATCCCTTTTTACCTTACCTCCAACAGTCACTCCAGGTCTAACCTTTCCTTATTATCTCTCCGTCAATTGCTTCATCAGTTGTCTGTTTCATTTTCCATCTGTCTGCCTCTTTTTTCCTTATTTTTTCACCATATGCTCCCTTCTCACTAGCTTCCACCTCACCCCAAACTCCTCCCCATTCCATCCTCTAGCCCCTTCCTCTTCCTTCTTCCAAATCTTCATTTTCTTTCCCCCTGTTTTTACTTCCTTCTCTCCCTACCATCCCATGCATCTTATCTCCCTCCATTCAACCCCCCTTTCCTTCCTCTAAGTCGTCTCTTCCTTTCCCCAACCCTCCTTTTCATCTCTCCCATCAATCCCATTTAGCTGTCTATCCAATTCAAACCTCCTTCGTTACTACACAGCTCATATTTCTTTCTTCCCCCATCTTTTATTTCCGTCTCTAAAATTCCACGTCCATCACCAGTTTGTTAAGTTCTGCTACATCCTTCCTTCCCTATTTTTCCCTTCTTCTTTCCCTCAGTTCTTCCTTTTTTTTCTCTCGTCCTTTTCTCAGCTCCTGTCTTTTCATTTTACATTCTTCCTTCATCTTCTCCCTTCTCTCTCCATCATACCTCTTATCTTTCCACTCAAATTTTCATCATCCTGCCTTCATTTCTTCCCTTTTCTTTCTACATTCTTCCTTCATCTTTCCCCCCTGTTCTTCTCTCTCCTTTGCCCACTTCGTCCATTTTTCCCCATCCTCTCCTCCACTCTAGTCGGTGTCTTTATACCTGGTTACAGACGCGGGGCCACTCTTTTATCTGACAGAGGCAACTTCACTATATTATGCCAATGTCTTCATTTCCCTGAGGGGGGTTCGGGCCAAAAGGGTTCTCGTCTCAGTATCTGCGCGCCCGGGATTGTCCAATATATTCAACTCAACTGCTCACTTCGGCCCAGCAGGTGCAACGGTGTGTGTGTGTGTGTGTGTGTGTGTGTGTGCACTTATGAGTATAGACACACACACACACACACACACACACACACACACACACACATATACAGTATATATATATATATATATATATATATATATATATATATATATATATATATATATATATATATATATATATATATATAATTTTTTTTTAACTATGATGTTTAGGTAAACAATATTGTTGTGGCAGAGTGTGGAGGAGTAAGGAGGAGAGGAAGTGCGAAATACTAGCATGGACGATATACAGTAGCATTCCGAGATAAAGAGAGGAAAAACAGAATGGAAGCGAGTGAGTGAGTTGGTGATATAAGGAAGTGAAAGAAATTTGAGATAAACCCAAACATATAAAAAGTAAGGCTGTCAGCTTTGAATTAAAGCTGATAGAAAGTATACCCTTGGTGAAGAATTAAAACTAATTAGGAAAGCAAAAAGCATGTGAGTTGTGCACAGAGAATAACATAGAAAGAACAAGCAGAATGAGGACAGGAAATCAGAGAAAAGAATAAGTCACCCCAGCATCTTTACTTAGCTCGGAGTGCAGAATACCTAGAGTTTATTATGTGCATCTCATACTTTGTAATAAATCCTGCACTATGATGGCTGTTTATAATTTTGCTGCCTTCCAACATTTTTATTTTAATTTATTTTTCTAACTCAAGAAACACCTGTAACTTCTTCCATACAATGATGATTTTCTGTTTTATTCTACAGTAGTTACCTCGGACTGTATTATTCATCTCAAGATGGGCCTTGTAGTGAAGGGGCCAAGCTCTTAGGAAACCCGATACTGCTAAGCTGAGTTCACTGTGGGGTCTGCATTTCATTGTGGCTTTGTGGGGTGTTTATTAATGGCGGTGCGTAATTATAAAGCACTGAGTAGACAGATTGGGTTACATTTACCCCTTTTGGCTTAGATATAAAACCACTGAAGATAATGCCTTGGGAGACCTTCTAAAATTTCATATACTGTCTGATTGTGGTGTAAAGACTCATAACCACTTCTTAAGAACAGGAGATGGGGTGATAATTGTAGTTTGATGTAAATATAAACAACTAATTTCACATGTGCTGTTAGTGTTTACAATTTTGGTCATGATTTTAGTGTGGTGTGGAGTTAACATAATTTGGTATAGTTAGTAAAATATAGGCACGTTAAAATTATTCCTTCATGTATAAATAATTGTGATTGAATACTAATTTCATCACTTTTATTTACACTAAGAAGTCCTTAATATTTCTTATTGTGTTATTAGGTTAGAATTTGTTTTTTAAGGTTTCTAAGAGTTAAGTATCTTTTTCCTCGTGAGATTTATGTTAGTATTTGGGTTTGGGATTCAAGCTTATTTTTATAGGGCTGTCATTATATACCATACCTTGGGATCTTCTGTTTTTCTAAATTTCTTGCCTTTCCCTGAATATCATTTTCCCCCTTCACACTACTATTTCCTGTCTTCCCTGCCTCCCGAACCTTACCATACCTTATCCTACCCGACCCTACCCATTCATTATTCGACCTTATCCTACCATAACCTGCCCTCCCCTTCCCCACCATTCCATTTTCAACCTTATCCTACCCTAGCATCTCCTCACCTTCATTACCATTACCTTCCCTATCTTTGTTTTATCTTGTTATATCATAACCCATTTCCCTTTTCATTCTTGTTTCTTTCTTACCAATTATTTTCATTCCTTCCCTTCTCCTTTTTTCCTTTACTACCCTTCGTTTCCCGTTCCTTTCCTTCTCTTTCCATCCATTTCCCACTCCTTCCATCTCTTCCCTTCCCTTCCCTTCCCAGTTCTTTAGTCCTTTCTCTTCTCTTCCCTTCCTTTCCCATTTCCCCTCCTGTCTGTACCGTTTTACTCTTTCTTTCCCTTCTCTTCACTGCACTGCTTCTCCATACCTTTCCTTTCCATTCCTCATTGGCCTCTTCCCTTCCCTTCCCTTTCATTTCTTTTCCCTTCCCTTCCCTTCTCTTTCTTTTTTCTTTCCTTCCTTTTCACCCCACATCTTTTCACCTTTTCCCTTCCATCTCCTCCGTTCTGTTCCCTTCACACCTTCCTTTCCCTCCTGCCTTTTCCCTTCCCTTCCCCTACCCACATATCCATTCCCTCAATTACCCAGTATCCCTCCTTTTTCCCCTCCTCTTCTACCTCCCTCCCCCTCTCTCCCATTTCATTACTCCTCCCTGCCCCCATCCCATTTGTTAACCCCCTTCTCCCCCTCCCCCTTCCTTGGCAATGGGGGTGACACATATGGCTGGAGACTAGAGTGATGGAAGGAGGAGGAGGAGGTAGGAGGAGGAGGAACTTTAGGAGGAGAGATTTTTCTGAAAAGGAGAAGGAGGAGGAGGAGGAGGAGGTTGGAGGAAGAGGAGGAGGTAGGAGGAGGAGGAGGAGGAACTTGGGGAGGAGAGATTTTTCTGAAAAGGATGATGCGAAGGAGAAAAGAATAAGGGAAATAGGATAAAGATGGAAAGGATGGTGATGGAGATGAGTGGAAAGAGGATGGATGACATGGTACATAGAAATGATGGAAAGGTTGGTAGTAGAGGTGAGTGTAAAGAAGATGAAATGCAAACTAATGTACATAATAAATACAGGCAATAGGAAGTTTGTTGCTCTATAGGGAGGTTGTCTGCAGGGGGAAGCTAGTGATCTTAAAGAAGTATGGAGCATGTGTGAGAAAACGATTGAAGAAACATAAATTTCTCTCGTCTATAATTCTGACCTGTAAGACAGAAGGTATAAGATGAAAGCACCTTGATTACTGGAAAGGTTGATGAGAGTATTGAGGGTGTAAGAGAGAGAGAGAGAGAGAGAGAGAGAGAGAGGGAGGGAGGTGAAGAGACCCAGAGAAATACGCAAAGCAAGAGAGAAGAAAATAATAGAGAGAAACATAAAGAGGAGGAGAAAAGATGAAAGAGAGGAAGAGCAACAGCCTGACGCAACGGACTGCCCCTCCCCAGATGAATTGGTCTGATATACAATAAGGGTATGGTATATAGGCTGCGTCTTGCGAAACTCAAGGAAGAAAATTGGGACGGAAGAGGAGAGGAAGAAGAGGAGAGATGTGAAGAGAAGAGGAAAGGATGGTAGGAAAAGCAGAGAAGGACAGAAGAGAGATGACAATGGAGGAAAGGATAGGAGGAAAAGCAGAGAAGAAGGACAGGAGAGAGAAGAGTGGAGGATAGGACAGGAGGAAAAACAGAGAAGGACAGACAACAGAATATAAGAAAAATAAAGGATAAGAAGATTAAGAGGTGTGAGGAACAGGAGAAGAGTAAAGAGAGAGAGTATGGGAGAGAGAAGAGTAGGAGGGGAGTGTGGACGAAAGGAAGAGAGAAGAGGAGAAGGAGAGAGAGACGAAGAAGAGTAGAGGGAATAATAGAAGGAATAGCAGAGAGGACAGGGATAGGAGATAGGAAAATAAATGAGAGAAGAGGGTGAACATGAGAGAGGAGAGCAAACGTATAAGGAGAGGATGAACGGAAGGGAAATATTCAGAGATAGGATAGGAGGAATTGCAGAGAGAATAAAAAGGTAAATAGAGGTAAAGAGGAATAACAGAGAAGAGATGAGAGGAATAGTAGGAGAGAGATGTAGGAAACTGAGAAAGAGAGAAGGTGGGGGAAGGAATAAAAAAAGCAGGTGGAAGAGAGAGCATATAAAATCAGATTAAGGAAAAACAAGACGAAGGAAAATACGAATAAAAGGGAGCAAAACTTTAGAGGAAGATGGAAGAATAAAATAGAAGAGAGAAGCGAAGTAATGAGAGGAGGAGAGAGAGGAGAAGTAAAGGGATGAGGAGGGACAGAAGTAAGGGGAGGAGAGAGGAGAGACATACTGGAGAGAAATGTGGAAAAGAGAGAAGGTGATCCTACACAGTGACCGTCCCCCAATAAATTAATCAGTTTTAAACTAACTTGATGGTACACTGTCATGGCCGCGGGTTGAGAGAGAGAGAGAGAGAGAGAGAGGAGCATCAGTAGCTATGAGAAGAATCACATGTTAGAAAGAACTAAAAAGGTAATGAATGGGAATAAAATAATACAGATGAATATTACTATACCCTGTTTGATCGACCTACGCAGCTGAGATGTACGGGGCGAGTAAGGTGTGTTTGATTCGCGGCTGCTGATTGGCCGCCGATGATGTAAATCTACAGCTCTTCTTAACACATATATATTTGTATTTTTAAATTGCCTGCAATATAGGCAGCCAGCTTAAGTATAGAATAATTTCCGAAGCTAAAGAGGTCTAAATTAGCATAAATAGTTTACTGATATCAGAGAAAGTTGATTATAAAGTTTTATAAAACGATGAGCTACGTTTGAAGTAAATTATCCACCCACGGTGTACACCCACGTCCGCGTGTTGCACAGCATACTCCCATGGTGTACACCTACGTCCGCATGCTGCGATATAATATCCACCCACGATGTACCCCCATGTCCTCATGTTGCACTACAATACATGCCTCCATTTACTTCAGTAACATCATCGGCGGTTTATGAGCAGCCGCGAATCAAACACACCTTACTTGCCCCATACATCTCAAGTGCACAGGTCAGTTAAATAGACTTTTTTTTTTTTTATGATAACAACAAACATTATATCTGAGGATTAAAAGGAAGGAGGAAATCGAGGGCATGTTTATAGTTCAGGTTAGCTCATAAAACGAATAAATAAGTAAATACCGTTAAGTGATGGCAGCAGCTTAAAATCATTGTTTGCTTCGGCTGTGGATATCTTTAAAGGATTCTTTTTGTTAAATATATATTATCTTATCATTTATGTTTTTTAATAAGTTTTAGTTTTCTCTGCCTTAAACTGGTTATTGTATCTAAGATCTGAATTATCACATTTTCCGTTTTAAATATATTCTTTTACTTCAGTGATATCATAGATGAAGCACTAACATCCTGCCAGTCCGGAATATCCTGTGCTGTCGGGTTTTAGGCAAGAAAATTCCTCACTTTGTCTCGTTTCCTGTATCGTCATCACTACTTACCTCTTTGCTTCTTTGTCTTCTTCATGCCCCTCCTTCACGATAATGGCCCTACACAAACTTCCTCTTCTAAACATGATCTCCCCCCTTCATATACCTCCATCCCTATGCCTCCTACCTCCACATGCCCTCTCCTACCCTCTACATACCTCGTCCCTCCACATGCCCTGATTCATATTGCCCATCTCTCCATATTCCCTCTTATTCAGTGCAACCTCACCTTCAACATACCCACTCGTTTCACATATACCCCCACCACCACCACACACACGTTTTCAGCTGCCATCATCTCTTGTCACATTCCCTTCAGTTCTTTAACTTTCCTTTCTCATGTTTCACATCCCTCCTTTCCTCCTGCTCCTCTTCCTCCTTCCGAATGCCCTCTCTTCTCGTCTCTTCTCGACCCCAGCCACGGCGTCACTGTCTCTTCTCTTCTCTCCTTTCCTCTCCATATTTCGTCTCCTCTCTTCTCTCCACTTTTCATCTGCTCTGCCCTCCGCTCCTCACCCCTCCTCACCATCTTTCTTTTTTCTCTGTCCTACGCTTCTCTTTCCTCTTGTCTCCTTTCTTGATCTCTCCTCACCATCTTTCTTCCACTCTACCCTCCCCTCCTTTCCTACCCTTTCCTCTTCGCTCTCGACCACCCAAGTCAGTAGCGTTCTTGGGAGGTCTTAGAATTTGTGTAAAGAGTTCTGGGAGAGATAAAAGTGAGAGGCCAGAGTGAAGGAAGAGAAAGAAGATGGAGCGAAGGAAGAGGGGTAAAAAAGAAAAAAACAGAAGGAAGATTGAAGGAGATGAAAGTGAGAGGCCAGGGTGAGGGAAGAGGAGGAAGATGGAGCGAAGGAAGAGAGGTAAGAAAGAAAGAAAAAACAGAAAGAAGATTGAAGGAGATGAAAGTGAGAAGCCGAGGAGAACGAAGAGGAGGAAGATGGAGGGAAGGAAGAGGGATAAGAAAGAATAAGTAGACGGTAGATTGGATGAGATAAAAGTGAGGGGCCAGGGTGAGGGAAGAGGATGAGGATGGAGCTAAGAAAGAGACACGAGAAAGAAATAGTAGAAGGAAGATGGCAATAAAAAACGAGGAATGTGAAGAAAGAATGCTGCTAGAGAAGACTGCAAGAAGCTGAGGATGGAAAGTGATAATTAATATCAGCTAGTTTATAAAAAAGATGAGAGTGTACCCAGTTTTCCATTCTCTCTCTCTCTCTCTCTCTCTCTCTCTCTCTCTCTCTCTCTCATTATCTCTCAGCCGGATCTCCCTCAGACTAATGGGCCACCTGGCTATCATTCTCCCTAATTAAGCGCATTCAATTAGCGGGGCGAGATTATACCCACGCCGAGGAGAACACCCGCGCCGAACTTGAAGCGTGGGGAGGGGGGAGATTTGGGGGGAGGGGGTGCGAAATTTTCTTTTTGCCGGGGGAAGAAAATGAAGTCTAAAATGAAGTCTAATTTCCTTAATGATTAGAGAAATTTTGAGACTTCTTTAAGCCTCTCGCTATATAATTTTTGCGTGTCTATTGTGTGTGTGTGTGTGTGTGTGTGTGTGTGTGTGTGTGTGTGTGTGTGTGTGTGTGTGTGTGTGTGTGTGTATTATGAAGTCCACCGAGAAATTGATTTAGTTTTTGAGTTGTGTGATGGTCAGGGATTTTTTTTTTTTTTTTTAAGCATATTGTACCATTCCAGTTTTGGATTATAGCTGTTTTGAATTATTGCATACTCCTTGTTTTTATTGCATTTCATAATTATTTTAATAGATAAATGGTTTACTTTTGTTCAGAATAACTAAATGAACAAATACACTGATAGATCAGTAGATATAATGAACGTCTCTTTGACTGTTCAGTACTATCATCATCGTCATTATTCTTATCCTCATCGTACTTCTCTTTATTAAATGGGGTGGATTGAAAACCACAACAGTAATTGAGAAATATAAAAGCAGAATTATGAACTGTGTGCCGAGATGCATTGTCCTTCCATCCATTTACTTAATATACAATTCTTCCCATTTCCCTACGTGTTGGAGGGAAGTGGAAACAAATAATGTGTCTGAATTTAGTTTTAGCGAATTTAAAGCAAATTTTAACTTTATACTCCTTTGCATATCAAGCCACATCCTCTCACAGTGACAAAACGGATATTATTGTTGTGAAATGCTGATTATTTGGAGAAACGTCTTTGTGCATCTTGGACAAATAACTCCCCTTGGCTAGCAGTTAGAGTGAAGGATTTATTATTAACTAGAGACTTGTTTCTTAGCTCCGGCCTAGCGGGTGGTAGAGGTCACTGCTTGCTTTTGTTTCCTTGTTTGCCATTGTGTATAAAGTTGGTGTGTTTAGAAAAAGTTGAGGATTGAACAAAAACAGACTGAAAATGTTAACAGTTTGTGGTGTGTTTGTTATCTTAATGGGTTTGCATTAGCTTTTTATAATACTTAAACTAACATTTTCTCGTCCTCTTGATGCTTGTACTTGAATTGTATAAGAGGATTGTTAGTAGAGGAGGAGAGAGGGGGCAAATAATGAGCAGTGGGCTAAGTAACTTTAATGATGTTAGAAGTAATGCTGACTCTACCGTTTTAGGTGTGTTGGGAGTTGTAACAGTGATGGTATTAGATGCTGTTTGAGATGGGTAACTGATAATACTGTTGGTAAGAATGGAGGTGTTGAGAGGAGAAAAGTACTCTTAATAACACAAAAGGTAGTGATGTAGGACTAACAATCATGGTAGTAATGGCATTGGTGGTAGAGGTAGTAGTTAGAGGAGGAGCAGTGGTGATGGAATGGTAGCAGTGGTATTAACAGCAAGGACAGTAAAGATGGAGAACTAACACCAGTTGTTGGTGTAATAGTAGTGGTGGTGGAGGGGTAACAGTAGTGTAATATCAAGAACATGCAAAGGAGGTGACAGCTGTAGTTCTAATAGTGTACAGTATATATTAGTAAGAGCATTAAGTGTCTGTGTAGTAGTAGTAATAGTAGTAGTAGTAGTAGTTGTTGTTGTTGTTATTGTTATTGTGGGAGAGGTGGTGCATAAGTTGCATCCTTAGTTAAAGTAAAAGCAGTAGTGGTCGAGGAATAACAACAGGACTGAGAGTGGTAGCTGAGAGGTAATAGTACCGGTAGTAATAAAAGTATTAGTTGAGATAGAAAAGTATCAGTGGTGGTGGTGATGGTGGTGGTAGTAGTGGTAGTAGTGGTGGTGAAAAGATAATAGAAAGAGCAACAGGAGTAGAGGTGGAGAGGTGTGTGCAAACCATGTGTGGGGAGTGGCCACCATTTAGCTAGTGTTGGTGATGAGGGTATAACGTGCTGTGGTCAGGTGCTTCTGGCTCTCATCTCTCTCTTCCTGCTCTGTGTGTGTGTGTGTGTGTGTGTGTGTGTGTGTGTGTGTGTGTGTGTGTGTGTGTGTGTGTGTGCGACAGGGACAGAGACAGATAGACAGAGACAGACAGACATACAGACAGAGACAGAGACAGACAGACAGAGAGAGAGAGAGAGAGAGAGAGAGAGAGAGAGAGAGAGAGAGAGAGAGAGAGAGAGAAGAAGGAGATATACCACAAGATGAGTGGAAAATACCAGGTGTATCCGAAGGCAAGCAGGAAAGTCGCTGGATATACCCAATCGCGTTGCTGTATCTCTTCGCCTCTCGGTGTGTACATGCATCGAAGTATTATTACTGGTGTTGGCTAATAAGTATGCATGCCTCTCTCCATCTCGTCTTCGGCAGGTTTTCAACGCCCTGGGAGAAATGTGAAGCCTCGTTTGTGAATACTTACATGGGCGGCGTGTTTGTGTGTGTGTGTGTGTGTGTGTGTGTGTGTGTGTGTGTGTGTGTGTGTGCTTAGTAGTGGGATTTTGCGCACAAGGGTGTTTTGTGCGTCTCCGTCTTCAATGAGCTTTTGTGTTTGCTTTGAAAGTGGTGTTGAATGCTTGTTGATGTTCTTTTGTGTGTGTGTGTGGAGAGAGAGAGAGAGAGAGAGAGAGAGAGAGAGAGAGAGAGAGAGAGAACTTTATGCCTTTTCTTGCTATATTTGCTTTTGTGTGTACAGTTTTTGATGGTGCTTTTAATTTCTTGTGAATGGGTCGACTTTTTACTGGTTTGTTTGTTTTCTTTATTGCTCTTTGTTTTTTAATTGTCTGTATGTTATGTTTGCCTCTTTCTAGTTTTATTTTTGTATGCATTGTTATTATACATTTGTGTTTATGTGTCTTTATTTTTTTGTGTTTGTACTGTATGTGGTTAAGATGTCTGTGTGTGCTAGTTTATTAGATGCGTGTGTTTTTATATCTTACTTTCTTGTTTTACGTTTCCGTGATATCATACTGTCATGTTTTGTGCGTCATGGTTGGGTGTATTTGTGTGCGTGCGTTTTACTTCCTTGTGTGTGTGTGTGTGTGTGTGTGTGTGTGTGTGTATGTGTGTGTGTGTGTGTGTGTGTGTGTGTGTGTGTGTGTGTGTGTGTGTGTGTGAGTTGCGTGGAAGTGTAGGTGTGCGCCTGGTGCGGGAAACGTGTTGGGCTAATTACATTACCCCAGCGTGTACGCCGCAGAGTGTGATGGTGGGGTGCTATCGTCCGCCTGCCAGCCCTCCCTCCCTGCCTCTCCTGCCACTCTACTGATTACCTACACACCCACAGACGCCCCCATTCACTTTCAGACATCCCCATTGACTCACAGACATCCAGTTACTCTCATACATCCACTCTCATACATCCCATTTACTCACAGACACTCTACATTTATTCATAAACATCCCACTCATCCTTAACCATCCCATTCACTCGGTCACCCCCAGTCACAGTCACCCCCACTCACAACCGTCCCTGATTCCTACAGCTACCCCACTCACTCACAGCCATGTCACACTCTCCTACACTCAGTCCACTCGCTCAGCTGTCCTCACTCATCCGTATTGACCCCCACTCACTCTTATTCAGCTCCACTCACTCAGCCACCCCCAGTCACTCGCAGCCACTCACTACTTCCCCGACATTTCGATCCACTCCCACTCATGATTTACCCCCACCTACTCCCTTACCGATATGTATTGTCTTACTCCCATCTGTTCCCACTCACTCCCGGTCATAATGATCTACTCCCTCTCCACCAATTCTGTCTACCAAACCATTTTCATTCACACTCGTATATTTATCCACTTCACCTCATGCCACTTGCATTGACTCACTTGTGCACACTGATAGGATTTTGGCTGACTTACTCTCTGCTGGTTTGCTCTTCTGTCACGTACTCTCCGGCGTATCGATTCACTCCTGGCCAATCTACTTATCACTTGCTATTTCGATCCGCCTTCACTTCCTCCCGCTTTCCCTCTCACCCTCTGCCTCATCGATCCACTCTCACTCATTTTGATATTTTAACCAGTTTAATCGTACTCATTTAGTTTATTTGTGCTACTGCCAGATAATTTTTTTAAGCACAGGGTAGACCTTTCATTGTGATGGAGTTAGTCATCAAAATTTTGCTCCAGCTCGTGCAACATCTGTCATTCCTTTCCATTCCTTCAGTAAAATGTTTGAATACGATCATACACATGCTAGTAGTACAGAGTAACATTATTAAGGCTGCGTGACTCATGCAGTATAGCTCGTACTCTGATATCATTCACTCGTACCGTATCACCCACACCTCTCGTACCTTGGTCTGCATTATTTCTCATTTATTCGTTTTCACACTATTTAATACACATTACTATTCAGCCCATGCAGGCTTACTATACAACTTAACCTTGCTCTGTGCAGGTTTACCATACCGTTACTGTCGTCTGCACTCATTAATTCAGCCTTACCCTTTCATTACATATTACCCAGCTCTTCCTCTCTTCCACCCTCCCTTCCCTTCTCCTCTCCCATTCCCTGTCCTACCTAACCCAACCCTACCCTGTTTACCATACCTCCGCCCTACCTTACCGTTCCTATCCTATTTTGTATCATCGTACCTAATCCTTCCTTACCTTGCTCTGCCGTTCCCTGTTCTGTTCTGGTGCACTAGACCATACTCTATACAGCTCTTTCTTGTCCTGTCCTATCCTGCCCTTTCATATCCTGTCCAGTGTTCGATTCTGTCCTGCCACACTATGTCCAACTTTTCTATACCATACTGTTTCCTGTCATAACTCACCACATCCTACCTTTTCACATCTTACATTAATCTATTTCTTACTCTTCCCTAAAGTTACCGTGCTCTTTCCTTCCTTACCCTGTCCAGTCGTACCCTACCCAAAACCCACACCTTAGTCTCCCACCTTCCCTTATTTTACTCTGCCTCATGTCTTTTAGCCTAACCCTTCCCCCCCTACCCCCTTTTCTGACCAGCTCCCTCCACGCCTTCCCATCCCCTCCTACCCTTTCTGCCTTACTCCCATCTAACCTCACCACTCACCTCACCCCTGCCTCACCTTCGTACCGTGTCTTCCAAGCAGCAGCCCTGACCCTTAACCCTTTCCTGTAATATTTACGCGTTAGTACTCTGTTCGTTTCTTCGTTTGACCTTCCACCTCTCTCACCCTTTCTTCTCTTCTCACTTTATAGAAGAGGCATTGCATGCGTGCAGCAGAAGACATTTAGAGAAATAAAAGGACCAGAAAATACTGAGGAGTAAGAGTTTTGTAATATTAAGTCCTCCACAACGAGACGTCTGTTGTAAGGAAAATTTACAGACAGGCTGTACGTAGGACGTTTAGGAAATAAAACGTCATCGTATTGCCAGGTTTTCATAAGCTTTCCCACAACAGTCTGTGCTTGAAGAACCGTAGGATTTCTCCTACCATCCAGTCTGTCTTTTTGTGTAGTACTTTCCACGCTTCCCCACCCATCTTCCTGCATTCATTTCGTCATCACGTAGCCAGTATCCTATCTCATCCTTTCATTCCTGCCCAGTACCCAGCACGATACCTCTCACCGTCTACATCTACGCAGTACCCTCCTGCACGCATTCACTGTCCCCGTGTAGAAAATATCCAAATCATCGTCTACGCAATATTGTCTCACAGCCATCCAGTACATCTGTGAAGTATTCCGTCTCGCACACCCATACAGAGAAGCCTGCTCACCCACACTTATATTCTGTATCCTTCCACGTGCATCCAATAGACTCATACAACACTTTCTCACACAGACACCCAATATCCACCCATACATATAGAGTACCCTCCCACACCCATATATAGTACCCACCCACGCCCACATACAATACCCTCCCACACCCATATACAACACCCTCCCACACCCATATACAGTACCCTCCCACACCCATACACAGTACCCTCCCACACCCATACACAGTATCCTCCCACACCCATACACAGTACCCACCCACACCCATATACAGTGACTACGAACACCCATATACAATACCCACCCACACCCAAATACAGTACCCTCCCACACCCTTCCAATACCTTCATCTAGCACCTCGCACACTCATCTAGCACCTCAGTACAGTACCCTCCTGCCGGCCTACAGCAAACACCATCTCCCTGGTATATGTGTAGGGAAGGCACACCCAAGCTCAGGCCTCCACTGCGGAATTGAGGAAGGCTGGGTCGTGGTGTTGGTATCTTATTCTTTACATGGCTTCTTCTTCCTTGCTTTCTTCTCCCTCGTACGCTACTTTAACACTCTGGAAGAAAAGGAAAGAAATTAGATAATAGCTTTTCATCATCATCATCATCATCATCAACATCATCATCATCGCTAATCACTAATGCATGGAGTGGATAGGGCCTGGAAACATGAACAAGAAATAAGAATAAAATGAACGTTATTGACAATTATGATTACATGAGAATTAAAAACAGACGAATACAGAATTCATCCCGTCAGTGTTGTGACTGTGCTCTCAAGGAAAATGTACGGTGGTCAGTTTAAGAATATCCGGGAGAGAAAATTATATAAATACATACATACATACATCCAGACACAGGTGCATATATGTGTGTGTACATATATACATTGTGTGTGTGTGTGTGTGTGTGTGTAAGATCACACACACACACACACACACACACACACACACACACACACACACACACACACACACACACACACACACACACACACACACACACACACACACACACACACACACACACACACACACACACACACACACACACACACACACACACGTTAAGCCCGCTTTTCTCTACGTCATTTTCTGGAATCGCAGGGGAGGAGAGGGAGCGCGGCGCCTTCTGTTGCCTTCATTGTTTGTTTATAACCTTCCGCCAACACCCCGAGCCCACGATGAGAAATTCTTTGTGATCATCCTGGGGGAAAGAGGTGCTGAGGCAAACGCATTGAGAGAGCTGGAGGGAGAGGGAAAAAGTAGTGGAAAAAGGATTAGAGAGGAGGGAGACGGTGGAAAGAGAAGAAGGAAAAAGGATTAGAGAGAAGGAAGACGAGGGAAAAAGAAGGAAAGAAAGAGGAAGCTGAGAGGAGAGGAAAGAGGAAGGGAGGTGGAGGAGTGGTGGAAGGAGGATTAAGAGCGGAGAGAAGCCGAGGAAAGAGAGGAAAGGGTGACGAAGAGGGTAAAGGTAGTGTGGATAGATGAAAGAGGAGGCAAATGGAGGAAAGAGGAAAGGGGAAACAAAAAAAGAGAAGGAAGGGGGTTCTGCAAGAGGGAGGGTCAGAAACTGGTTAAAGGAGAACTGGAGGGGAAACGGGGAACTAGGAGGAAAGGAAAGAGGATGGGGGCGGCGGGAGGATTAAGACGGGAGAGAATTTTGTGAGAGAAAAGGTAATGAGAAATAGTGGGATATGGCGGAAGGATATTTTCTGGAAAGAGGGGAAAGGGAAGAAACGTCTGACAGTTGTGGTGGAGTGAAAGGCGAAAAATACGGGAAAGGAGATGAAGCGAGAGGAGGAAGAAAGAAGCAAAGGAAGGAAGGAAGATAAGTTAAAAGGAATGGTATAGATGAGAAGAAAAGGAGAATAGGGGAACTTTTAGGCGGGAGAAAAATCGATGAGATACAGAGCAAGAGCGACGTAATGATTGTATTTCAGAAAAGGGGGTTGAGAACAAACGACAGATAATCTGGTTGTACGTGAGAGAAATATGAAACGAGCTTGTTTTACGATGAGAAGAGTTAGGAAGCTGAGAAAACCGAGAAAAAAAATGGTTGTTAAAAAAGGTGGGAAAGGCAAGAACTGGAAAACAAAGATGGGAAGTAGTGTAGAAAGGTAAGGGAGAGGAAAGTGGTAAAGGGAGGAGATGAGGATGTTAAGGGAAGAAGGTAGTGATGAAAGATATAGGAAAGAAGAACGGGAAGGTGGGGGCAGATTTGTGAAAGGTGAGTAAAGGAGGAGAGCTGAATACAGATTGATGTCGCTTCCTGGGATGAAATAGAGGAAAATGAAGGTGAGAGAGTAACCTAAGCCATATCGTCATCTTCGTATCATTTGCTATTTGAATATTTAAGTTTTATTAACATTTCTTGCAACATTTTCACTCTGTTAGCACACTTTTCATATTTTGTTTCTTGTCTTCAGCACAGTCTCTTCTCTCTTTCTACCCTTTCATTTTCCTCCTTTACCTCATTTTTTTTTTTTTCATTTTGTGCTGATCTTATTTTTACGACCTAGGTTTTTGCCGTGATTGTTGACATTATTATTATTTATTATAGCCGATCTCCTTTGTATTATTACCGGCATTGTTACAACTTGGTCTGCATTTACCAGGAAGCCAAAAGGTCGCCGGCTCTGTTGACATTACGGCCCCCGAGAAAAAAGGGAGAAAAGGCTGAGAATTGTACTTTAAAGGAATTCGCCAGCAATTTGTCTTTACGGTCTAGCCGCCGGATTTATTTATTTATCGATGTTTTCTGTTCCGTCAAGAATGCACAAGGAAAAGGGATATTTATAGATTCGTGAAGCTGTGTGCGGACTCATACAAAACAAGGATGTTGGGGGTAAATTTTCCAGTATTACCTCAGCGATTTGGTTGGGAAAGAGTAATCATTATATTCTTTAAATAGAACAAAATAATTAAGGGCTACATATTTAGTTTCACGTGTGCTTCAGTAACAGGAATAAACTATTGTACTTTTAACTCCAGTATACATTGCAACTACAGTAGATAAATTTTCAGTGCTGAATAAAAGCTGCAAAAAACAGACCATAACCACGGAACGTGACAAATATTTTAACATGAGCATCATTCTCATAAGTGGATTTGCATTTATACATTTACTCTCGTAATGCTTAATGCAGTCTAGCCATGTGTGTGTGTGTGTGTGTGTGTGTGTGTGTGTGTGTGTGTGTGTGTGAGAGAGAGAGAGAGAGAGAGAGAGAGAGAGAGAGAGAGAGAGAGAATCACTTAGTAATATACATTTGCCCCCACCCCCCTTCCATCTTTTTCTCCCATCCTGTGTATTCCGAGCCGCCTTAAACCCGCCCAATCATAATATATTTGGTGGGCGTGTGACAAGGCGAGGCAGAAGCTAGCCGCCGACCTTACCCGGCTTGGAGGGAGACTCGTTTTTCGGCTCCCTTGTTTATTTTCAGCACCTTGGTAAAGAAGATGGCTGGATTTTCCTTTTTTCCCGCCTTTCTTTTTTCATTTCGTTGCTTGTGCGGAGGAGGAGTTGGGAAGAGGAAGGCCGAGGAAGTGGGAGGAGGAGGAGGAAGAGGAAGAGGAGAAGGAGGAGGAGGAGGAAGTGGAAAGGAGGAGGAATAGGAGTGAGAATTGTGGAGAAGTGGAAGAGACGGAGAATCAGGGAAGAGCAAGGCGCACGAAGAAATGGAGGAGAGGGTAAACAAGAAGGGGATTGATAGAAAGAGAGGGAAAAGAGGAACAGACGAAGAAGTCTGAAAGAGGAAAGGATACTAAAAAGAGAGAGAAAAAAGCTTAGAGGAATAGGAGGTAGGGAAGAAGATCTGATGGAAGCTGAAAAAAGTGAAAAAAGAAAAAAAAGGATTAAAAAGAAACTAGGATTAAGAGAGGCGAAAGAATTATTTCTGGAATAAGACTAGGGGGGAAAGACTGAGGAATAGGAGATATGAAGGAAATTAAACAGGAAATAAATAAACGAAAGGAAGAGAATAAATCAAAAATAAAAGGGAAACGATAGACTAGTAAAAAAAAGGAAGAGAGGAAAATAATGACGTTGACTGTGGGAGGAAGAGAAGGATGTAAAGAAAAAGGGAAAAGAATGTAAGAGGAAGAGGAAAAAAGCGTTTGGCCTAAAATGAGGACGGAGAGGGAGAGAACATTTTTTTCGCTCCTGCCTTTCTTTGCTCTTGCTCCCTTTACCTTATTTTATTTTTCATTTGTTAGTATATATTCCACTTCCCTTGATTTTAATGGACACATAATTAGAATGGTAAATCGCGAGGAAAAGATCAGCAGGTGTTAGGTGTTTTTTTATTTATTTATTTTCCTGTTTTTTTTTTTCTATCCTTTTTCTGCTTTCTCGTCGATAAAATAATCCAACCCCATACTTTTAGAGAGAGAGAGAGAAAGAAAGAGAGAGAGAGACTGAGAGAGAGAGAGAGAGCGAGAGAATTTGCACTCTTGTCTGTGAACCAGTGAATTCTTCTTTTCTCTGTTTTTAAAGAAAATGTTAAAGGATTTTTTTTGGTAGTGGTGGAGGGGGGCAAGGGAGAGGAAGGCAGGGGAGTGGGGGGAGGGATGCAAGGAAGTGGGAGGAGGGGGGGCAAGGGAGTGGGGGAGGGAGGGGGGCAAGGGAGTGGGTGCGCTGATGGGAACTCGCAATTCCTCCTCCGATTCATTCCGCTCCGGTGAGAGTGGCTCAAAAGTTTTTCTCCTTTCCTCTCCTTTTCCTTCCTTTCTCCTATCTTTTTTTATGCCTTGAAAATTTTTGAAGTTTGGGGTAATGCGACAGGGGAATTAGGGTGGAAGAGAGAAGTTGTGAGAGGCGACCATTTTTTCCTCTTTTTTTTTTATATATACCAGATTATATATATTTTCACTCTGGAGGGCTATGTTTCTCTGTCTTGAAGTTATTAGGTTCTGATATGAGTGATGTTCGGTCGTATTTTTATTTTTAGTATTGGAAGGCATTGTTTGTGTCCTATTTACTAGCTAAGTACTTGAGTTGTTAGAAGAAGATTCATAAAAGTTGTTGGATTTGTTTTCTCATGCTTCAATTTATGTATTTTATTTCATTATTTATTTTTGACAATGTAATAAACTCCTCTTGGTTATTTTTATGTTTTTCAGGGAGTTAATTGGGTATTCAGGACTTTTAAATTTGCATTTCCCATTTACTCGAGCAATAATTTGAGAACATAAAAAATTTCTGTGTTGAGGATTTTTTATTTTTTGTAACTGTTTTTCTTTTTTCTTTTTTTTCTTTTTTTCGTCGTAGGAGCCGCGTCAGCTCCATTGTCTCCCTCCTACCCGCCAGCCATGCAAATGTAGGGAGAGGAAAAGAAAAAGAAAAAGGAGAAAATGCATCCAGGGACGTGAGAGAGAGAGAGAGAGAGAGAGAGAGGAGGTCGGGAGGAAGGGTGGATGGAGGAGTTGGGTGGCGCAGAAGATGGGGAGAGGTGGGTGTGAAGGAGGAAGGAGGGAGTCAGGAGGAAGGAAGAAGAGTGAGAGTGGATGAAGGAAGTAGAAAGGAAGAGGAGAGGAGGAGAGAACTTGAAGTGGAGAAGAAAGGGGGAATTGAGAGAAAGAGAGGAGAGATTTGGGGGAGAATGAAAGGAAGAAATTGGAAAAAGCATGAGGGATCTCTGGGTGGAATAAGAAAGCAGGAGGGAGGAGGGAGATGGTAAAGAATAAGGAATCAAGGAAAATGGATAGGGGAAATAGTTTGGGGGGACTAGTAGTAGTAGTAGTAGTAGTAATAGGAGTAGTGGTAGTAAGGGAAGGAGGTGAAAAAGATTTTAAAAAATGGAATGGGGTAAGAAGAGAGGATAAACAGGGAGAGATTAAGGAATTGGTAATGGGAAAGGAAGAGTGACGAAGTTTTAATGACGAAAGGCCGATGAAAAGACAATTAAAGGGAATGGAAAAGAAAAGTTATATTTGATGAGAGAAAATTAGGTGAGGAAATGGAAGATGGAAGGAAAAAAGAAGAATAACGATGAAAGGAGGAAGGAAAAGAATAAAGGTTTCGCCAGGAGGATGGTGGAGTGGATGAGAGAAGGAGGAGGAGGAGGAGGAGGAGGAGAGGGAGCAGATCAAGTTGGGGGGAGGGGAGGAGGTGCGCGCGGGAGAGAGAGAGAGAGAGAGAGAGAGGAGTCTGACGGAAAGAGGAATGGAGCAGGAAAAGGAGAGGCGGATGGAGAATGAAAGGAGGAAGAGAAATAAAGTGAGGAGGAAGAGGTAACCAAGCAAAAGGATATATGAAAATGTTGAAAAGAGGAGGGAAAGGAGAAGAAATAAAGGGGTAGTGATTGACAAGGGTAAAGAAAGAAAGGAAAATATGAAGACAGAATGCGGGACAAGAGAAGGTAGAGGAAAAAGACAGAGAACAACGGAAGTAAGGTTAGCGTAAGAGGGAGAATGTAGAGAAATATAAAAATGGACGAGAAATAATAGGGGACAGAAGGAGGAGAGACGGAAACGCAATGAGAAGAGAACGTAGAGAAAAAAAACTGAAAAAGGTGAGAAGGGATAGGAAGTTAGAAGAAATTTATATATATATATATATATATATATATATATATATATATATATATATATATATATATATATATATATATATATATATATATATATATATATATATATATATATATATATATGTAGTGAAGAAAGAGGAACAGTAGAGTGAGAAGAATGGTAGAATAGGTAAAACAAAAAATAGAGAAAAGAGGAATAGTAAACGAGATGAACAAAGAAGAGGAAAGAGGTGGATGAAAGGAAGAAGAATGATAAAGGGAAGGAAGGATGCATAGTAAGGGGAAAGAATGGACGAGATGAAAAAAGAGAATAATGAGAGAAGAATGGAAAAGAAAAAAAAAGGAAAGAAGTGGGATGAAAAGAGGAATGAAGGAAGGATGTAGAGTGTGGGGAAGAGGATAGACGAGAAGAGAAATGGGGGTTAATAATAATAATAAAAAAAAAAAGAACAAGAAAGAAGGGAGAAAATGGAATAAGGGAAGAAGGATAGAACAGAGAGAGAGAGTTAGAGAGAGAGAGAGAGGAGATAAGGCAGGAGAAAAAAGTGAAGAGGATACCAAGAGAGTCCGGGAACGCTGGCTTTTTCGCCTCCGGACTCCGAAAAATCTCGAGCTTGCCGAATTTCTGACCTAGAGGTGCAGTCCGTCTTGACCTTAGTGTTTTTTCGTCTTCCTTTATTTGTTTCTTTTCTTGGCGAAGCATTTTTTTTTTTTTTGCAAAGTTTATTTTATTTAATTTTATTACCACATCCTTAAATTTTTGAAGAATGTACTCGTATATTCATCGTAAAAGGAAATTAATATATTGTTTGAGGAGGGGGGGAAAATTGCTTTACAAACTTATAAATGGATTCGGTCGGAAAGAAGGTAGTAATAGATGCCTTGATTAAAAGCAAAGTAGGAATTTGTGGAGGAGACGAAGTGAGTTTTGTTTAGGGAAAAAATAATGGCTACAACTCCACGCGTTGAATTTATATTGAAAACATCCATTACCGCTGGTATGCCAACGCCGCAGAGCCGAAAAACAGGTTAAAGATTTGAGGCTTTTTAGTTTTTTTTATATATCGTATTTATTTTAGTTGGCAGATTTTTTTTTCCTGTCATACTGGTTGTCTGTGGTTGTCTGTATACTCATTACTTTATTTTATGAGATTTTTTATTCATATTTCATAGCGGGTACACCTTGTTATTATTATTATTTTTTTTTTTTGCCTTTTTAAATTTATTCTTTTATTTGCGTAACATATTCTTGCAATATTTTTATCGTTTTTCTCTCTGTTTTCATACTAACTTGCTTCTGTATCAGCCTCCCCTTCCCTCACTCGTTCACATTTTTGTGTTATTGCCAACATCTTCCCTCTTTTTCCCAATCTCACTTAATACTTCAGTACTGTTTCGCCTTCATTCTTTCTTACCTAACGCCTTCCCTCAAACCTACCTATACTCCCTCCCCCCTTTATTCTATCCATCCTCACCCTCCCTCCCCACCTGGGCATACCTGTATTTTTTCGTCGGTATACCTGAGTGTTTACCTGGTGAGAAAAATCGGAAGGTATGCTAGGTGGGGATTGTCTTGAGGAATGTCCCCGAGATGCTTGGCGAAGGTCGAGTTCCTGGGGCCACATCGTCTTAGCCGTTTCCTTAAGCTGTGGACATGTAAATGAGAGAGGAAGGAGGGGGTCACGTTCAGAAGAGTATTTGGTGATGATAGGGTAAGGTGTGGATTGAGGATGATGGGGGTGGGGGAGATGGAGAGGTGTGTAGCAGGGAGATGAAAGAGTGAAGTATAGACTGAGTAAGTAGGAGATGAAAGGATGAAGTATTGACAGAGTAAATGGAAGATGACGATGGTGATGATGATGATGGTGATGAGGGGATAGGTGGAGAGATGAGTAACTGTGGGATGAGAGGGTTATGTATAGCTAAAGTAAATACGAGATGACATGGTGAAGTATACTGAGAAGGGGATGATGATGTTGATAGGAGGATGATGGGGAGATGAGTAAATGGGAGATGACAGGGAAGGGTATGGAGAGATGGGGAAGATGATGGGAGAGGATCACGTCGCAGGAGTATTTTGGATGATGACAGGGTATGAATGGAAAGAGATGATGATGATGATGATGAAGGCAGGAATATGGAGAGATGAGCAAGTGGAAGATGACAACTAGGGTTGGATATAAAGGAAGATGAGGATAGATGGAGAGGTAATCTTATCAAAGGAGTCGAGAAGAAGATGGTTTGGTAGAATGGATGTATGCGAAATGATGGTGAGTAAGGGAAGAGATGATGTGGAAGAAATCTGCAAATGTTTGTGAGACTGTAAAGAAATAAATAATAAAAAATAAATAAAATAAATATAAAGATTAAGTAGTAAATGTGGGAAATGACAAAAAAGGAAGAATAAACAGCACGTGAGAGTGATAGGATGAAGAGGGAAGATTTAAATAGAGGGAAAAAGGCTGACGGAGTGATGAAGTGAGATGGCAATCTAAAGAGGAATAAACGCGCGATCAGAAAACTGGTGAATGCTGATGATGGTGAGGAAGTCAAATGGAATCATGGAGAGGTGTCATACAGGTAGCTCGAAATGCGGTGGCAGGGAAGTCACTGAAATGAAAGAAGTGAGTATGAGAAAAAGAAAAACATAAAAAATGGTAGAGGGAGATAAAAGGGAAAAATAACTAAAGAAGAGCAGGGAAAGGAGCGAAGACAGTTGCATAAATGGGAAAGAAGTGGAAGAGGAGCTAATAAAGACAGACAGGAAAGCTATTGGGTTAAAGGATGGCAAAAGACGAACTGAGAAGGACGGATATAAGAAATAAAAATGGCTGAGTATAAGAGAGAGAGAGAGAGAGAGAGAGAAAGGGGGGAAGCCACAATCAATTAGAAAGTATGGAATTGATGAAAGAGAGACGAGCAGGGTTAGAGGAAGGTGGTGAAGTAAAAAGAATAAAAAGAGGTTAAAAAGAAAGCAGGTAAGAGCCAGGAAAAAGAAAAAAATGTTGGTGAGAGGAGAGGGGGAAGAGGGGGTGTGTTTGGGTTTCACTCTGGGCAAGTATTGATTTCCGGTTGATGCTGATGGGTGGTCGGGGTGAGGAAGGGGGTTGGGGAGGGGGAGAGAGAGGAAGGGAAAGGGAAGAACAGACAGACAGACAGCAAGAGGAGAGGGGAAAGGAGGGACAGACAGATAGAGGAGGAGTTGGGGATGGAGGGAGGGGGGGATGTGAGCCTGATAGTGAGGAACGAAGCATGATTTGAGCAGAGGCACACAGATGGAAAGAAAGGAGGTATCGAGGTGTGGAAGAAGAGAGAGTGAGAGAGGGGGGAGGGACCGGGGGAAGGTTGTTGATTAGTGACAGAGAGAGAAGGTAACGAAGGAGAGGGAGAAAAACAGTTAGGATGGAGTTTGGAGAAGGCAAGAAATATATGTGTATATAAGTACACACATACACATACATGGATATCTACCTATCAGTCTGTCTCTCTGTCTGTCTATCTGTCTGTCCATCTGTCTGTCTATCTATCTATCTATTTAAAATTGTAACTGTTTGCATTAAGCAAAAGGAAAAGAGAGAAAAAGAATAAAATTTGCCTGAGTAAATATAGATGGTTTTGGGAAATGAGTACGGTATGCATTAAAAGAAAAAAAAACATGAAATAGAGACAAGGAGTGAAAATGGTGGATGAAAGTAGGCAAGAGGTTTGGACTGTACAAAAATATGAAAGAAAGAAGGGTGGGTTTGAAGGGCGATCGGGAGAGGCAGGGTGAGGAGGGGCAGGAAGGAGGGAAGAAGAAGGGGGGGGGGAGGATAAGGGTAGAGGCAGAGGGGGAGGAAAAGGGACATTCCTAACACGTTACCCCCCAAACCGCTTTGCCTCCCTTCCCGTCTCCTCCCTCCTCTCCACCATTTTCGATCGCGTGTTCCTTTATCACTGTCACTGGAGTTTTCCCTAATAATTTACTTTTATTTTAGGTTTTCGTCGGTCAGCCACCCCCTACTTTATGCAGATTCTTTTTTTCTGTATTGAATTATTAACCCTTTGGCTCCTATGACTCACTCAGCTGAATAAAATCGTCTAATGTTAGAAAGAATAAATTAATGACGAAGTGTGACCATGGTAAAGGATATTATTTTTTTTCTTCAAGGTAAGCCACTGTTTTCTTTGATTTCTTCTTATACCTCATTTCCTCGGTTCTCTTGTATCTCTTTTACAAATGTCTTTTCTTTCGTCCTGTCTCTCCCTGTCATTCGTTTATCTCCACACCATTGCTGTTTCATTTCCAGCTTTTTTTTTTTTTTCTCTCTCTCTCTCTCTCTCTCTCTCTCTCTCTAACACACACACACACACACACACACACACACACACACACACACATTGATCTTCCTTTATTTCATCGCATTTTTTTCCATCTTTCATCCAACCAGAATCTAACCAGTCATTCCCTTCCATCCTTTCACCTCTTCTTTTCCCGTCTCTCACATCGTCGCCACTTCTCTATCTCTTGTACATTATTCTTTCCTCTTTCCAAGCATTCCCCCTGCCTTCCCAGCTTTCCTTTTCTTTCTCCGTCTTCCTTCATCTCTTCCTTCACAACCACCTTCACTACACTCTACCTTCCTTCCATCACTCCCCTCTCCTTCCTCCTCCCTCTCCCATCCCCTCCCCCTTCCTTATCAGAGGCTTGTGGTGAAAGGGAGGATATTTATGTGGAGGGGAGGGGAAGGGGAGAGGGGAGGGGAGGGAGAAGGAGAGGAAGAAGAGGGAGACAGAGGAGGGGGCAGTCTCATCCACCTCCAGGTTCATCTTTTTCCACATTTTTTTTATTTATTTTTCGTATTTCTCTATTTTGCATTTTCATTGCTTTCATGTATTTCTTGTTTTGTTTATTTGCATTCTTGTTATTTGCATCATTGACGTTTTCTTTTCCCATAGCCACTTCCTTTCTCATATTGTGTTTGATAGTGCCTTCTCTTCTTCATTCCATTCCCTCCTTCTCCCACTTTTCCCCATCTCCCATCCCCCTGTTTTTCCTCCTGTCTTGTATCCCCTTGTACTCCTTTCCGTCCTTCTCCTCTTCCTTCTCTCCTACCCTCTCATCATTCCCTTTCCCCTCTTCCCCCCCCCCCTTTCTCCTTCATCCTTTTCTCTCCCCTTCCACCTCCTCCACTTTTCACTTTCCTTATTATTCATTTCCCTTTCCCCTCTGTCTCGCTTCTTTTCCTCCTCTTTCACGCCTGTTTCCTCTTCTCTCCTTTATCATTTTCGTTTCTCCTCCTCATCCTTCCTTTTCCTACTCTCCCTTATTTTCATTCTCCTTTCCCTCTGTTTCCCCTCTTTTCCTCTCTTTTCTCTCTCCCCCTTTTCCTCCTGTCTCCCTTTTTCTCCGCTGATAACACGGAAAAAGTTTTACCCGATTCGGAAATCCTCTCTTCTCAGTACAAATACGGGTAATTTGTATGCCAGGGGGAATGTGTGAATATGGCAGGAGAGAGAGAGAGAGAGAGAGAGAGAGAGAGAGAGAGAGAGAGAGAGAGAGAGGGCAAAGATAAGTTCAAAAGAGATGAGAAAGTTAAGAAAGTGAGAGAAGTAAAGGAAGGAACGAGAGCGTTAAGAGGAGAGATTTGTAGAAAGGAGAAAATGCATAAATGTGGAGAGAGAGAGAGAGAGAGAGAGAGAGAGAGAGAGAGAGAGAGAGAGAGAGCAGATAGTTAATATTACATGTCTAGCTTTTCGATAACGCAGGCGCCACACCATTTTGCCTTCTGCTTTCCTCCAATAAGTAGTCGCCTTTTATTTCCTTTCTTTTTTCCTATCTGTAATTGTGTGCTGTGCGTATGTATTTCAGTGTATTTCTCTGTAATTCATTCATGTACCTTCTCTCAAACTGTCACCAAAATTACCACCTTTACCTTCTCAGAATTGCACTGTATTACCGAAATAATCATCTCTTTAATTATTGCCGTTTTGTGTGCATCATCGTGTATACCATTAACAGTTTTCAGTTTTTGTATTTATGTAGAAATGCTTAATTATGTGATAGGAAGCGTTAGGAGAAAGACACTGAGGTGGTTAGGCCATGTGAGGAGGATGGAGAGCTAGAGATTGACCAGGAGGATGTATGTGAGTGAGGTGGAGGGGGGGGAGAGGGAGGGGGAGGCCAAGGATGAGATGGAGGGATGGACTGGAGAGGTATATGAGCGAGGAGTGTGTGAGCTGGGAGCAGGGCAATGAAATGGCAGGGGATAGGGCGACATGGAGGCGATTTGTTTGTGGCCACCCCTTACGGGATTTAGGGGTCTGGCAATAGATAAACAGATAGAATAATAGCAGTCTTGGTAAACATCCATGTCTCTGTCTTTTTGTCTGTCTGTGTACCTGCCTTCAGTTTGTGTTTCGTATTTGTGTACTGATGTAATGTTTAGTATTAAGACCACTGTAAATATCACCCTGTCTGTCTGTCTGTCTGTGTACCTGTTTTCATCCGTCTGTCACCGTCTGTCTTTCTGTCCGTCTGGTTTCATCCGTCTGTTGCTGTCTGTCTGTCCTACTGCTTTCATCCGTCTGTCGCTGTCTGTCTGTCTGCCTGTCTGCTTCTTTCATCCGTCTGTCGCTGTCTGTCTGCTTTCATCCGTCTGTCGCTGTCTGTCTGTCTGCTTTCATCCGTCTGTCGCTGTCTGTCTGTCTGTCTGCTTTCATCCGTCTGCCGCTGTCTGTCTGTGTACCTGCTTTCACTCGACTATCCATCAACCAGCCATGAGGAGCAGGTGCCAGTGTAGCCGTGTCCCCTACACCCGTGAGAAGGGCACTTACAAGGGGCCCTCTGGGAGCCTTATTGCCTCTGTACTCTGACGGTTATGAAACGGAGGGGACGCTGAATGTGTGTGTGTGTGTGTGTGTGTGTGTGTGTGTGTGTGTGTGTGTGTGTGTGTGTGTGTGTGTGTGTGTGTGTGCGTGTTAAAGTGGATATGAAAATGATTTCGTTCCAATGCGTGTAATGTGAGATTCTGAGCAAGCATTATTGACTGATAAGTAGCGTGTTTGCAAAAATACATAATTAATCAGCACTTTTTTTCCACATACTGTTTCATCTGTTTGCTTGAGTAAAAGATTCGTCTGAAAATATTTGTGATTTTTCGTGGCACTACATTCTCATCAATTAGTGTTGGTAAATCGTTCATGAATCACTGGTCAATAGCAACAGCCGGGACGCGCAACATAGATTAACACATAGAATAACACTATTTCAAAAGCCTCCACGAAAATAACCTTCAAACTCTGACGTGACAGCTGATCCTAAGTAACAAATTATGTAAACGCACCAGCATGACCACGTAACAAAGAACCGAAAATTACCTACATGTTTATGGGGCATATTCCTGTGGGATGAGGAGGCTCCGTAACACCTCTCCCTGACCGGATTATTTTTGACAGTGGCGCATTAATTACCTGGTGTGTTTTATGGAAATTGTACCCGTATTAAAAGCTATGTTACACTGAAGAGAAGAATAAAATGTGTTATGTGTTTTAGTTTTTCATTTTTTTGGTTGGTTTATAAGTGGGAAATAGGCTTTGGATGGTAATGGCTGTGATAGGAATAGGCAGAGTAATTCGCTGAGTTGATGGTGCTAAGGAGTCTCCTTACCCACCAGAATGAGTATTTAAGAGTAATTTAATAGTTGGATTTAGGGCTAGGATGATGATGATGATGATGATGATGGCTAGGATGATGAAAGTTTGATGATGACAGTGATGTTGATGATGTGGATGATGATGATGATAATGGTGGTTAGGATGATGATAGTTGTGATGATGATGATGATGATGAAAAAAAGTCGTCATAGATGCATCAGTGAGCCTCCTTAACCCATGAGGACACGACCCCTTCATTACTGTGCAGGATAAAAGAGACTGAACGACAGGCTTCCTCTCCCATTGTCATCGGGAGCAGGAGAGAGACTCACGCTGGGCCACTGTCTTGTTGGGTGAGATTTGCATAACCCCTCCAGATCGAATAGGAACCTGGGGCCAGTGGGGGTGATATGGGGAAACGAGAAGTAATAATAGGGGAGAAGGTCTAGGTCTCTCTCTCTCTCTCTCTCTCTCTCTCTCTCTCTCTCTCTCTCTCTCACACACACACACACACACACACACACACACACACACACACACACACACACACACACACACACACACACACACACACACACACACACACACACACACACACACACACACACACACACACACACACACACACACACACACACACACACACACACCTGTAAATGTCAGCAGTTTAAGCACTAATCTATGAATTACGACGCCCGACACCAAGGGAGAGCGAGGAGCAAGTGGTGAAAATATTTAGAAACTGGTTCGCATTTAGATCAGCGGCAGAAGTGACGAAAGCTAACACCAATTTACAGCATTACCACCTTCATTACCAGTCATGTCCCCCAAATTGAATCGAATAAGTAATAGATTAAAAAAAATAGATGTAAAAAAATGGTTGTCATCTTATTGAATGGAATAATTGATATTTTTTCCTACCACCTTCATCACATGAAGGAAAAAAAAAAACTAAAAAAAATCACTCGGAAGGATAAAAATAAAAAAAAAGGGCATCGTATTGAACAGGCAGGTATTGGGTGCCGTGTTGTAACTTTGGATTTCAGTTATTATCAGTTCAGGTTACTTCCACTGGCACAGGGATCTCACTCAGTCCATAGTGGTCATCTCTGGGAATTGGCTAGTTGATGTGAATAGGGGACACTGAGACTCAAAGGTTGGATTGTACATTCTCTCTCTCTCTCTCTCTCTCTCATATATGTAATATCATATGCAGTGCAGGTAGAGTTAATATATATTTTGCTGACATTTTAATGATGCTATAAAGGTGAAACTCTGAAGGAATATATAATTACCTTGATTTTTTTTCTGTGTGCGAATAAACTGTCCTCGTGTGTGCGTATGTAGGTGTGTACGGGTCATGATGCACACTCAGCGGGCGACCATTCCTCGTTTGCGGTCGAGGAGCTTGAACGAATAAGGATGCTAATGAGGAAAGGGAGGAGGCCCCGCGACCGCTAAGTAAGTTTTTAAGATGTCAGGTTATGCGACGAAGATGGGAATGTATGAAAATGACCCCACCTCTGAAATGGCTCACTCAACTCCAGGCGAGAGAAAATGGAACCAGGCCCTTTGTAAAATCCTGACCTTCTCCCTTTATTCCTCTTCTTATTTTATTTTTTCTCTGTGGGGGGAGAGGGGGCGGTGGGCACAGTATCTCTTCTGCCTCCCTGCTGGCTTCCTCCGCATGGCAACAATATTGGGATTACATTTTACATATGAATATCGTTTGCGGTTTTGGTAGTTTAATTTTTGGCAACGTGTGGGATTTTTGTGTTGCGCGTATGAATTTTTTGTCTTCCTGTCTGTCTGTCTCTCTCTTAGTCTTAGTTTGCCAATGTGTCTACAACAAGTAGATTTTTTTTCTACCTATTCAGTCAGCCAATCCTTGCAGACAATATTTTTGCATTTAAAGTTAGCGGCATCCTTTTGAGCTTGCATCCTTTTCGTATGCAGGCATAAAACTCCCCGTTTCCAAATTTACTCCTTTTCCATTTTCTCATCTCTTCCTAAACTGCCATCTCCCCATTCTTTTATGATTTCCTTATTCCAACTTTATTAACTTTTTTCCTCCCTTCGTTCCAGTTTTTGCTAAATCAGTTTCATCTTCATGCAGTTCTATTACTTCCTTTCTATTTCTGTTGTCAATTTCCCCCCTTATTTCTTAGTGTCACATGTATTTCATTTTCCTTACAACTGTATTCTAGTGGCAGTTTCAGTCAAAATATTTATAAAACCTCAGTGTCGCTGTTTCCTTTTTTTATTAACTCTTTGCTTTCCCTTTTCTGTTGTCCTTTTATTATTCACCATCTTGACCTCAGACTTCGTTTTACTTACTTTACCCTATTTTGGCTTTTTCAGTGCTTTTTTTATTCTTATTTCTTATCTTCTTTTCTCTCTATGTACGTCGTTCCTTTTCTTCACTAGCTTTTTACCTCTCTAATAATTCCCTCTTCTCTGTTCTCTTCAGTATCATCTGTGTGTTGTTCTTTTAATCGTCTTCTCCTCTGCCATTTCCGTTTCTTCCATTATCTACTTCTTCTGTGTCTTTTCACCTTATATTTCTTTTCCAGTGTATTTTCAGACCAACTTCTCACATATTATTCATTTTTCTCGCTTATTCCCTTTTAGGTCTGCTCTTTTCTTTATCTCATAGTTATTTTTTCTCCAGTACCAGCCTCTTTTTTTTTATACCTTTCACTAGCTTTACTCTTCCTCCTTTCCTTTCTTTCTTTCTGTTTTCTTTTTCTTTTCCTTCCTTTTCATGTTTTCTTGTTTTCCTTCTTTTTCATGTCTTTTCCTTTTTTTCCCCAGCACTCCAATACCAACTTTCCTTCTGCTGCCTCTCCCAGCACCACCTTCGGCAGTACCATTTAGGAACTTCTCCCCTTTCATTTAGCCGTCTCGTACTTTCAATCGACCAAACTTTCTCGCGTCCGCCCCCTCTCCCTGGCTCTATTCCTACGCAAACTTCCCCTCGTTCCTATACTTATGTCTTCCCTTTTCCCTCCTGTGCCAGCAGTTCCTCCTCTCCACCTCGCAAAGTTTTCTCCCCTCCCCATCCCCACACAACCCTGCTTTCTCCACCACCTTCCCCACACTACCACCCCTTCCTGCCGTCATCTCTTCACCCCTCCACCTCCACCGTCACCCCGTTGCTGTTTTTCTCTTCTCAGTTTTCCTTTCTTTTTTCTTTTTTCTTTTTTTTCCTCCATGGCTGTCGTTTCTGTGGTTGGTTTTCTTCACTTTTAAAATTGCCCTTTGTTATTTTCATTAATAAAAAAGATTTTGTTTAGTCCATTCTTGCCTGTTTACTCATCTCTCTCTCTCTCTCTCTCTCTCTCTCTCTCTCTCTCTCTCTCTCTCTCTCTCTCTCTCTCTCTCTCTCAGTATATCTTCTATTTCTGTTTCCACTCTCTGTATTTTCACCCTTTTCTCCCCCTGAACCTACCCTGTCTCCCCCGCTATCGATCCCCAGCTGCCCCCGCGCCCTTATCAGATGGTGCGGCTGAAGTAAGACCGTCGTGCGTGTGTGTATGCTCGTCAACTTCGTAAAATGTGAAGGCTTAAATGTCTGGCCCGTCCCCCTACGTTTTTCTCTGTTAATTGCTAGGAATATTAGTTTCGCCAGGGTTGTTAGGGAGCGGCGGTAAATCTGCTTTGCTGTTGCCCCTCTTAATGTCGGTCTGGGATAAGTTTGTGTTTTATTACATAGGCAGAGTAAGAAATTTGTTTTAATGATCCAGGAACTTAAGATATACGTGCTTCAGGGATATTATATTAGTGATGCACAGACGGTTGGTTGTGTCTTATTCAGGTGATATTTATACTTCTTGGATTATATAAAGCTTTACAGTATACAGCCAGTAGTAATTATGAACTCTACCATAATACGGTACTGACAAAAACCACTTACAGAATGTTATAAATTTTAATATATATTTTCTTCCAAATCCAATTACTGAGAGGTGTAAAAAGGATCCCTTTGAATTTCCGCACACAAAAAAGTTTTTTCCCGCGCCATTTAATTTTGAGGCCTCAGTTTGCTTTTCCAAACAGGGCGGGCAGGAGCGCCATGTTCAGCTATTTCTATGCTAAGCTGATCACCGGCGGCGGCAATATTCCCCAGGACCCGCCACACCGGCCCGGGAAAAAGGGGAGGGTCGGCGCCCCAAATTCCAGCCCCACTCTGGAAATACGATCGCATCCCGCCCCTCCAAAATGTCGATTTAAATAGCGGGTGCGCGGCGTCAGGTGGGGCGGAGTGCGGCCGCGGCGGGGAATGTCGCCGGAATCACGCCAAGCCCAAATTGCGTCTCTGCCTCCCCACTCTTATCCGGCGGCACCAGCGGACCTGGCTCACGCCCTCCCACCCTGCTTTACCTCCTCACGACGTATTGCACCTCCTCACGCCCTGTTTAGCCTCTCTTGCCCTCACACTCACTCTCATGCACTTCTCACTCTTAGCCCCCCCGCCCATGCCAGTTTCCTGGCACAAGGTCAGCGAGTTCTCCATTTGTCCCTGAACCCAGCGGGGAGACATGAATTTACCTTGCTCCAGAAAAAAATTAGGGGACAGATTTTATATGGGAATTTAATTCCTCCTTTCATTCATCGTTTTTTTACTTCAAAATTTCATCGGCTAACTCCCAGACTCAAAAGAAAAAGACTGTCATGCTGTATATATTGCCTATTCTGAAAGTCAGTATGATGTATCACGTAATCAAATAATGATCACTCTATCTCGAAGTCAGTTCTAATTACGATCACTGTATCGAAGTCAGTTCTAATTATGATCAGTGTATCGGAGTCAGTCCTAATCAGCATTGTTGATTGTACTATATCTGTGTATCAGGATCAAATTCTTGCCCTTTCAAGCTGATTAAGAGATTTATAATACCGTCCCAAAAAGGCTGCCTACAATGTAGAAGCCGTAAAAAACGCATACAATATAATACACCCGCCTAATTTTGCACTATTTTCTTTACCATGATGTAAGAGAAACTAACGTGAATACACGGAAGCACTGTGACATTCATGTTCTGCATGATTATCTGCTTATCCACCATTACTTCCATTTGTTTACCTTCGATTTAATACATATGCGTGCTCATGTTGAGAGAGTCAGCAGTTTTTAGTCTGGCATGCAAAAGCGGTTGTCATCTGGCCACATTTGCTTTTCGTATATATGATAGTAACAGTTTGATATTTTAAAATTTTAACATTTATTATTACTTGAAACTACATCATAATTTATGTACCTTACCTCTATGCCACGCAGTCTGGTTGAATCCTAATGTACGTTATTTGTAGTGTGTGTGTGTGTGTGTGTGTGTGTGTGTGTGTGTGTGTGTGTGTGTGTGTGTGTGTGTGTACGCAGAGGATATTAGGTATCAGGCATGTTATCAGCTTGAATATCAGTTGTCTTCGAGTGTGTGAAGCTTTCGTTGTTTATGTAGTATATGATCATTTTACACTCCCAAGGTAAACAAGATAAGGCAAGTGACCATGCTGTGCGTCCTAAGTACCTGCTCACAATCATATAACAAAGCTGTAAAGACCTGCAACACCCACACGGAATACCAAGACAACCCGGCAGTGAGTTTCCCATTTTTCGTGGAGCCAGGCGTCGTCATAGAAAACGGAAGTCCGCCTTAAAGTGGGGGAGGAGAGGGGGAGAAGAAGGGGGCGTGGGTGGCCGACGTTTTATGTGCTGTTAAAGGGCTAATCACGTATGCTCGGGGGAAGGATCGTAATTTTAATGGTCGTTAAGGCGGGCTGAGGTCAAGATGGTGTGAGGGAGATGGACACCAGATAAAGGAAAAGGGGCAAATAAAGAAAAACGATGGTCAAACTGAAGCTGAAAATACCTCAATAAAAACCACACTAAATGTAATAAAAGTGGTAACAAGGCAGTAAGATTTTTTTTTCTTTTCTCCAACTCCCTCCTCTCCTTCTTAGCCCCCCTCCTCCCTCCTCAACACATACTCTTCTTTCCCTCAAACAACTTCCTGCCGTATACACACGAGATCCCAGAAGTAAAGAGAATTCCTCGTAAAATCTCCCTTTACGAGCGCGGAGAGCAACGGAGGGCATAATGTCCCGCAGTCTCGTAGTGGCTGTGATCAGATGGTTCGGGACAGTGGCAACTCGAAGCCCCGAACCATCTCTCTCATAAATACCTACAAATATCCCTTAGCCAAAGAGAGAGAGAGAGAGAGAGAGAGAGAGAGAGGAAAAATGTATAAAGAGGGCGTCAACAGTTGGTGAAGAAGTGTCTGGGTCGAAATTGGGGAATAAAATCAGGTTCTACGAGGCGGTATATCACTAAGAAACATCGGAATCACCATAACACGGCAATGAAACGCCCATAAAGTAACTCCTTAAGTCATGAAAACTGCGCCAAAGTGTTTTATTATCATCTGGGAGGTGCGGCCTGCCTTGACTGATGGTTGAGCGGGGACCTACAGTGTGTCTGGGCGTGGTGGGGTCTTAATTGAGGTCGTGTCACTTTGCATGTCATTATCACCTTCGTCATTTTAACCACCTGATTTTTTAATAGTTTGTGAATAGCATATTTATTGCGATTTTCTTACTGACTTTTCTTGTAATTAAGGTTAATTTGAACGTAATTTGTGAGTTAATTATAAAACGCCCATACGTATGTTTTTGATTACTTACGGTATTAATTTAAAAGATCTTGTATTAAAGTCGTGCTAGATATCAGACAATTAACACCTGCTTATCCATTAACGACTTAATGAGTGTTTAAGACGTACAGTTTTCCGCATATTTACGCCTTTCAATTGAGTGTGGTTTTGTGCTGTTATATTCTGCCCACTGCAGTAGCCAACAAGTCATTTTACGTTTTATTATTAGAATTTTACATGAGGCTCGTTTTCTCGTTCTTTCTACCACATGACTATTTTAATTTAGTGAAGAGGTTAATGAAGATTATAATCAGCCCCTGCAGTTTGAAAAATCCCTCCTAAGCTTAATAAAATTATGTAGAGATAGTGTGAATAGAATTAACATGACCTCCTATTGAAAGGATTAATGTACAGATTTGTTTAATGGATTTACGTTTACTTCATATATATTTATAATCAATGCCTCATTCAATCATCTGGAGCTCATAGAGTGTTGCCAGGGATAACATATATATATATATATATATATATATATATATATATATATATATATATATATATATATATATATATATATATATATATATATATATATATATATATCGTAACTGGGAACTCGTGAGGCCCTGTTTGTGGCGGATTATAATTATGGTCTGATAACTAAGTAATGATTTCGGTCTCATTATACTTTAGCGAGTCTTTCCTGTGTTTGGTTTAGTATTTTTCAGTTATTTAGCACGTGAGAACTTATGTTATGGACCGAGTGGAGACTTCTGTTGTTCGGCAGAGACAAGTAAATCGTATTATACTGCGTGAATAAGGCATATAACTTAATTGCTGAGTTGTTGCAGGCATCTTAATTTTAAAATAATTCCCTCCCAAACAGTGTTAGAAAGTGTCCAGAGACAGAATAGTAAGACTCACCATTGTGGAGCCGAAATTAAATGAAAATAATTCATATTAAGTTCTGGCCTCATGTAATTAAAATGTTCAGTCATGTGTAAAGATGGATGGAAACTTATATTTTACAAATGCACACATTGTGTACCACTTTGTGTGTATATAAATTAATATATATCTCAAAAAGTATGGTTCTGCAATCATAGATTCATTTAATGTCCAGTAACATGTACCGGTATTGTTTTTTATTAACCCCGAAATTACAAGATCCTGAACATATGCCAGTATATGTGATAATGTAACAATAATTAGTTAACGAACATATGATTAATTACGCACTATATAGGCCTACATGTTGTTGTCCTCCTGAGTCCGCAATTCTACACCTGTCAGATGCGGAGAAAATCTGACTTGAAAATAGAAGGCCCTATGTCAGTCTCTGATAAAAGATGCTGCCAGCGATAAATCATCCACCAAGCACTAATCACCTCTATAAATACCTTTCTCAAGCTAACACCGTCCCACATCCCAGACATGCATGACCCCTTGAGCCAGGAAAAGACATCAACAAAGACCAAGCACAAATATATAACACCAGGTTTAGGAATTCCGTGTTTAGAAGAGGTAATTTTTCACTTACCACAAGGCTGGGCGGCGGTTTCTCTGTCGGTGTCGATCCTTTTGAACCCGTGCTTGATGTCTCCGCCGCATAAAATTTGCATAATATACGACAGGCCCGTAGCGCGATCATTTCCAGGCACACACACACGCGGGTATCGGCAAAGCTTTAAGGAAACTAACGTGAGCTCTGGACGCCCTGTACTTGGAGGCCTACAATACCATAAAACACGCTATTTTTTTTCTACATCCCCTTATACAGGCCTGGTGTAATTCGCCAGACCGCCTAATTTGCATGGACTGTAACCCGTGACGAAGCTTTCAGATCCAGTCTCAAATCTCACATTGTTTTCTGTCTCTCACCTTTAACAACTTTCTATCTCGCCAGACTGTTACAGGCACGATTATTATGTATTTCCATGCATTAGCTGGTTAATATGAATATCCTCTGTATGCAGATTGGAGTTTCGCATTCGCCTAAGACGGGGGGAAAAAAACTATATGGCGAGAAGGACCCAGCCATAAAATATGCAGATTTTTTCCCTCTACCCAGCGTACCAGGTAAAGCGCGGCCTGGCACTGCCTCTCGGACCTGGCCAGCGAAAATAGAGGGGAAAAAAAAAAAAGTCTGCCTCATATGCTGATTCTCTCTCTTTTTATTCTGATCCTCTTCTCAGATTTTCCCTCTCATGATTACGTCTCATGTGTGATTCTCTCTTTTGATTATGATTTTGTTTTAACGCTGTTTTTGCTGATTCTTTCTTTTATTCTTCTTCTCCACTTCATTGCCTTTGTCTTCTTCCCCATACCTTTCTTTGCAGTCTTCTTGCTTGATTCTTTCATTTATTTTTCTACCTTAATTCATTCTCTCCAGTTTCACATTTTTCCTTAATTGTCTACCTTGATTTTGACCACGCTCTGATTCTCTTTTAATTATGATTCTATAGTTTGAAACTTTTTGACGATGTCTTTTATTCTTCATCCCTTCTTTCTTGTATTCTTCTTCCCTTCATCTTTCTTTTATTCTTCTTCCCAACTTCTTTCTTTTTTCTTCTTCCCTTCTTCCTTCTTTTATTCTTTTTCCCTTCCTCTTTCTTTTATTCCTCTTCCTTGCTTCTTTCTCCGCGCTTTCGCATTTTTGCCTGTCTCTGTCTCTGCCTTGATTTTGTCTCTCTCATGATTCTGCCCGTAACTGTGTGGTGCTTTTCCCTGATTCCTCCTCGTCTCTGATTCTCTCTTTCCCCCGAAACTGCAATAAAAAAATTTCGGCCATAATTTTAAAACCTGCTATTTTACATCTCCAACTCTTCCTTTCCCACAGCTAACACCTCAACCGTTTTTTTTTTTTTTTTTTCATTCTTTTTTCCCACCATCATTCCTTCAGATTAGTATTCTTGAAGCTACGTGCTTATCTTTCGTTTGTCAGTAAATGCGTTGGCCACATACCCAGCGTAAAAGAACTGTATATGCTGAAGGAAAAAAATAGTTTTAGGATGTGAGAAATCTTAGGTGTTTTATTTATGCTATTCCTAGGCGATTTTGTCTCCACTTTCGTTTTGTTCTTTTTATTTTCTCTCCTTGTTTAATCCGCTTAGTAGTGATTAGCATTTCTAAATAGCCTACAGAAACGCTTAACAGGACGTGAAAAGCATTAACTTATTCAATTCTCGCTGTAATCAGACAATAAAATTAGGAGTTTTAGTTCGTCTTCTAAAGGTTAACTTGGGGATATAATGGCACCTTCATATTTACATTTCCAAACTTACTGGGTTATCTGTTGCGTGTCTAAGCCTAAGTGGTTATCTGTTGCCTGTCACACTCACAACAGACACTGGCCAGATAACGTAAGAGGACTATATAACTATACACACAGGAGAAATAGATTAAACTTGAGAATGACAGCATCTTCAGACTTGCATTCCTAAACCCAGGTGTTTATCCAGCACATCATGCCACCCTGAGAGTATTCATGAGCCTACATGTTTATCCTGTATATGGCTTATCACCAAAAGGCATCGGATGGATAAGCAGTGTTAAAGGAATGTGCACACTCCAAAAAATATCTATAGGTTTATCTTGATGAGGACATTTTGACACTCTGACGCTTCACTTATCGCTTATATGTATCGGAAGGACGCTTAGACCACCAGTGCGCGCCAGTTCTCAGCCTCTCCTATATCGATCATAAAACGGAGAGAATATTTTTGAGATTCTTGGAGCCGTATTCTCGTGGACTCGGGAAGCTTCCCAGCATCTTTTCCTCTAGCGATTCGTTTTACACAAAATCCCTTAATATGCTTTTGTGTCTTACTTAAATGTCTCTGATAGTGACATAGTTTGAACATATAGCACAAGAGAGAGTACGAACATACCATATACAAAAATATACCGGGAAGGAAGCGCTACGGGCAGTTTATCTATTAATTATCAGCGTAGTTTGCGTTAAGAACAATAAGACAATATTTGCATGCCTCTTGCAAAAATCAACTGCTAACGAAGAGGAGATAAAGAGTTTCCTGATCCCACGAAAATGCCACTCTGTAACCATGAAATGCTGGCTTGACTTTCGTGATTTGTCTTAAAAGATCTAAACTGTGATTATGGTGGTGGTGGTGGTAGTGGTGGTGGTAGTGGTTTGTCCCCATCAATCATCATAATTATATCCGCGGGTCTCGCTCATTCTCTGCCTTTTTTCCTACCTGTCGCAATTCATATCACTTTTCCCTCATTTGAACCTGTTATGATTGACGCTGATTGTGACGAATGTGTTTTTCTGTGTCAGTGGCGTAATTTGATGTGGAAATGTACAGATATTTCTCTACTTTGATACTGGTTTGAGAGAGAGAGAGAGAGAGAGAGAGAGAGAGAGAGAGAGAGTTGCATTCTTAGTTTTGCAAGAAAAATTTCAGTGATTACTCTTGAGATTTTCTGAAGAATATCCTGCATCAGTGAGCCTTACAAAATTATCCCCCCCTCTCCCCCCTCTTCACCTTACCTCATTTCACTCACACACTACATGTTTCCACCCAACCTCACTCCTGACATCGACTCATTACTCCACCTAACCCCACTCCACATGACTCCACTGCACCCCATTCCACATGATTCCACAGCACATTACTCCACCTGACCACCTCATTCCATGCTACTTGACCCCACCGCACCTCATTTCACCTGACTTCACCTCACCCCATCCAGTGGAATAACACCTCCGCATCATGCATTTTGCTGACCTCGTTGGGTTCTTCTTTCCATAATTTCATTAGTTACATTGTCGACTTTTTCTGGTATGTGTGTCTTTATGTATTTGCTTTATAATCATTTTTTTCCCCTGTATTATCAAGTATAGTTGCTGTGTTTTGTGCTTTGGTGTTTTAATTGATCGAAAGTGTTCGTGTATTGTATGTATGGATTTTTTTTCAGCTTTGTTTATTTTGTTTTCGTGAAATAATATTCCCTTTTATTATATTTCCAACTTCCAACTATATCTTCTTTCTTCCCGGCTCTCTACTATTTTCCCCAGGCTCAGACATTAGCATTTGCTTCACTTCAATTCATTCTCTCTTACATCCCTTTCTATATTCAGTCTTAGCCAGAACAAGTTTCCTCTTCATCCCGCATTTTACCCTGTCCATCACATCCCATCGGTAACAAACACCCGTGACTTAGCATTACAGGCGGAGGTGAATGAAGTGTGACTTGTAATATCCCAAGAGTTTTATGTGCACTTGCTCGGCTTTCATATTTTGCAGTTGGACAAGTTACCCATACATCCAGCCAGTTCATTTTATATATATATATATATATATATATATTTTATTTTGTATTATTGGGAAACGCTGTTAAGATGATTGTATAATGAGTATATGGGTGCAAAAACTCCACCTAACTTCAACATCTTTTTGTTTCAGGTAGGTGGGTGTCTCATTGCATTTGTACGGGCTCAGTTCCTTGGTGAGTATTAGTTAAGGGATTATTATTGTTATTATAATATGTGTGTGTGTGTGTGTGTGTGTGTGTGTGTGTGTGTGTGTGTGTGTGTGTGTGTGTGTGTGTGTGTGTGTGTGTGTAGATCCGTTAAACATGCAGTAGCAGCTGCAATATTATTTGTCATTATATATAACTATTGTTTGTATTGTTTGTCTTGTTCTTAGTATTACAGGTACTGTAACTTGAAACGCCGGTCTGTTATAGAATTCTCAGATACATATGCCTGCTCAGTTATACATACAGCACAGATGAATGAAGGAAATGATGTCACTGAAGAATTTTTCCTTAGAGACAACATGACAAACAGAACTTAGTGTGTGCTGAGTAGATACCATGGGGAGACATTTTGTGTATCTTACAGACCACTGGGGAATTAGGTGGAGGAATTAGTGTGCCACTGACGGTGTAGTGTTTCTCACGCAAACCCCGTCTATCCTGACGCTGTTGGTTGTTGGTGATGGTGGTAGTGCAGCTTTTGGTGATGGTGGTTGTGGCGGTGGTTGGCGATGGTGACAGTGATGGTTGGGAATGGTTATAGTGGTACTTTTGATGATGGTGGTAGTGATGACTGACGATGATGTAGTTGTGGTTGGCGATGGTGGTAATGGTGGCTGTGGATGTTGGCAGATCAGTTTGTTTTGGTGATAGTAGTAGTGGTTGGTAGTGGAAGTAGTAGTGGCTGAATATGGTGGTAGTGGTGGTTTGTGATGGTCGTGGTGCTGTTGGGGGAAAGATGGTAGTGGTGGCTTACGGTAGCAATAGTGATGTATTTATGGTACTAGTGATTAGGGACTGTGATTGTACCTGGTGATAGTGGTGCTGATCATCGATTGTGCTAGTACTGTGTTGGCAAATTGATGGTGGTAGCTTGTGTTGGTGGCAGCGATGGAAGTAGCAGGTGGAGATGGTGGGAGTGTTGCTTGTGTTGATAGTGAAGATACAGCCAGTGTCTTTTACCAATCTTGTGTTGATGATGAAAGTACAGCTCGTGTCGATTACTGTAGTGTATCTCGTGTTGATGGTAGGTTTACATGAAATATTTATTAGTAACACCAATATGAAGCACACAGCAAGAGTACGAGGAGTAACAGTATAGTGCTTTCTGACGCTGAGGGAGGTAATGAGGACACAGCGGGGATTGTCAGCGTATTTTTTCCCGTGATAGTACAAGTAATGTCGATGTCGGTAGTGTATTGTGTTGATGGTGAAGGTACAGTCAGTGTCGTGTTTGGGGACGGAGCATTGTGTGGTGAAAGTATAGGTTGCGCCGTTAGCCCGTTCAACACGACTATTTTTTTCTTTAAATTCTTGCTGCTCTCTGGTCAGTTTATGGGATCTCTGGTAGTAAAAGGGCTACAAATAATTTCCGATTATTTCTTCCATTACGAAAGATCACCCCAGCTCTGAATAATATCGCCAGAAAGTAGCAAGTCAGAAAAGGCTTCACCGCACGGAAGGGGTCCATGATAGCGTGAGATTTCATGCTTCAAAGTGTGAGGTAACGATGATGATGCCAGTGTTTGAGGAAGGAAGTAGTTACGGGAGATGATTTTGAAGGGTAGAGTGACAGATGGCTGTGACGAACTTTTTCATAGCGGCATCGTGGGTACAGGATTTTTGCGGTAGGATGTGATAGATGGCAGTGTAGTTTTTTTTTTTTTTTTTTTTTTTTTTAAATGCTGCGTAATGTGTAGTTATAAGATTTCCTTGCCTGCTTACTTCTTCATGCACTTGTCCTTTTCTTGAGCTTTTTGTTCTGGCTCTGTTTCTTTAGTGTTCAGATTTACGACCGCGGAGACAACAGAGCCTCGTATATTTGAAAGTTCTAATGCTTTCGAAATTATTTGGACTCATTAATGTCATTTCTAGAGTCCTACTTGTTACATAGCCAAAGCAAGTACCACCATAGTAAAAAAAAAAAAAAAATACGTAGCTTACCTTGTTGTAGGAGAAAATGCGAAAGCAGGTAGGGATGAAGAGAATGAATAGACCTGAAATATATTGAGATGAGTGGAGAGAAGTGGATAGGATGGAAGAACTAAGACAGAATTGCAGCATTTGAATTATTCTCTCTGTGTGCCAGATGTTACTGTTTTCTTTATGTTGCAGTATTTGCATTAATGATCCTACCTCATACTTTTTCTTTTGTCTGGCGTGACTGCAAACGGCTGCAAAATGAGCGACAATTACACTTGCCTTTTGATTATAGCAAACTTTTCCTTGAATAAATAAGTGAATAAATAAATAATGAATGATAAATGAGTGAATAAGTAAATAAATTAATAATGAATAATAAATGAATGAATAAACAAATTAATAAATAAACATACGCATACATACCTATATATTCTGTGAAATACGTGTTTGTATATAAATGTTTCTCGTATACTCAGTGATACGGATTATTTATGATTGTGCCAATCGTAACATTCTTCATCAACTCTTATCTGGCGGTCGTATATGTTCTAGCAAGGTCGTCCTCAGTATCTGTGGTGTCTTGTCCAGCCATTACTAAACCTCTGCCATTTCCTGCAGCCTCCTCCATCCCTCACACAATGTCGGTATTGTTCTTAGTCTGTGGTTACGCGAGCTGGTTCCGTGGGGGCATCCTGAATGTTTTGTAGTCGCGGAGGCAGTGGCGGGCCCCGTCAGTGGGTGGCGGAGACGTGAAGCCAAAGCGGTGGTGTTAGACGGGAAAATAAGGCGTCAGTGAGGTACAGTGGTGTGAAACTGGTGGTGTGTAGCAACGGTGATTGCAACAGTAATGTTTTCTAACTGCAATCGGTAGATATTTATTAAAAGTGATGAAGGCAGGGGGAAAAATTAAGATGTGGCGGAGCCGATCGGGACAAACCATGTGGCGTCTCGTAGAAGAAAAACATAGAATTTAGGAGTTAGTGTGGGTAGAAGTAAATGCTAAAACTCGTGGGTGAAAACTGGGATGACCTAAATAGTTTGAGAAATAGTGGCATCATTAATTTTGCCGCAATTAGTCGTAACACTTGGGGATATTTGTATACACGAGTTTTCATTGTCCATTGGTAGCGGAGGAAAGTTGAACTGACGTCAGTGATGGAGAATAAAAGAGTTATAAAAAATTGGTCGCGCTTCTTTGTTAGACTGTGGACAAGACTGCAGTGGTAGCGGAGAGCAGTTTAGGTCGTGGTGATTCGCTGACTTGGACGATTTCGCCAGGAACACACGATTCAGCAGTACCTTCATAGGTGTTGACATTCAGAGATCCCATGGCGTCATGGTTTGGATTTATCGGGAAGTGGATTAACGTGAGAAGATGGGCTGGGCATGAGAACTGGCCTGGCATCTGGGTTGGCTTGGCGTCAGGAGATGGCGGCGGTGTCAGGGGATTTTCTGCGGCGTGGGAGAGGACAGCGGCGGCGGTGTGTGAGAAGATGGCCGCTCTCCCCACGCTCCTCTGCTCCTCCTGCCAACCTGTAGAAAAAATTATTAGTACAGAAGAAAGGCCATATCTGCGGTGATTTTGAAAGAAGACGTTCTAAGGTGCTCTGTCTGAACCTGAGGAGATTCTATGGTAGGTAGGTGAGAATGAGTGAAGTCTGTGTGCATAAGGTATATATTGGCTGAGAAGTGATGTTTATGTACTGAAATGGAGTAAATTCTCTAAAAATCTTCATATTCTCATTATGTTCTTAGTTTCGGTGTATTTTTTCTTGGGCTTGAAATTAGTCGTAGTGTAATATTATCAGGTTATCAAAAGCAAGATCTATTGTCCAGGTGAAATGGAGCATTATTTTTAGTTTCTTAGGATGATATAAAAGGGAATGAATTTCTCTAGATTGTTTTGGTCAGTTAGTCGTTTATAACCAATAACTTATATGTAGGCTCAGACCATAAATATTTAGTAACTACTCAAACATAAAATACCTGAAGATTTATTGACAGCATCCACCGAAAATTAAAAAGCGCGTTCTTTGTGTGTGTGTGTGTGTGTGTGTGTGTGTGTGTGTGTGTGTGTGTGTGTTACTGTAAGTTTCATGTAAATTATAATGATGCAAAGAATGTTAAAGATCAAGAGCCTACTTTACTGGGATTACCTTTAATACCTTACTTTTTTTTTTTTTTTTCACAAAACTCGTGTCCTCTCCGGTACAGCCACCTCGTTTACAAAAATGTGTTACTGCCAGTCTATAAATTAGGGAGAGAACTCTCATAGTTAAAGATACAGAAATAGTGTGGTGGTAGTAGGGAAAAGAAAATATCAGAGGTTGTTTTTAATCACGTTAATCTGTAGTCTGATTTATAGTATTGCTTGTGCAGGCGATTTTGTTTTTTCACCCTAGGATTAACTTCTTGAACGGGAGGGGTTAGATACAGCCATCATTAACTCCATTACTGTAAGAGGTTTTTTCCGGCTTGATAAAATCGTTTGGTAGTAACTAGAATATAAAAATGCGTCACCGGATCGAGGGGGTTAATAGGTTCAGCCCGGGAAGTCCATTTTTAGCCAGATTAAATTCAGAGGTGACCAGAATTATTAAAATGAAGTCATCGCTGTGGTTGATAAATTTGAGATTTGTTTTTACCACTTTTTTCTTGTGCGATGGAGTTCACTTTACCAAGACTTTTCTGGCACTGGATAAATTTGGGGGCATATATTTGAGAAAGTTGTGATGCTTAACAGAAATTTATGAGCAATTCCTGCAGGATGTGAGCGATGTATGGTCAGCCGTAACTTTGACTTTTTCTATTTTTCTATTTTCCTTTTTATTTTTTTATTTTTTTTACCGCCTGACATATTTAGTTATAGGTACAACTTGCTTTATATTTCTGTACGATCAGGTATGTTTGTCTGGTAAAGGAAAAAGGGTTATATTTACATGAGAAGTTGCAGGTTTATTAGCAGTTATTTTCTAGCTTTCCCGTATTATTCATGAGACAGATTAGAACGAAATGCTCCTGCGTTTGTTTTTCCAATATGCTCTCCTTACCAGTGGACGTTTTTCCTCTGTGTAGGGGAGACTTTTCGTACCATACAGTATACAGTAGAGTTAGCACGAATCCTTTAATCTTTTTCGTACAATGATGTGTTTTCCTGCATTACTCACCATTATATTTTAAATACAGGGAGATTTTTTCCCCCCTTCCCACAGGCGATTATATTCTTGCTGCTGCCCGGCGGTTTTATTCATTTTAGGAGAAACCTCATACTGAAGGGAGTAGAAAGAATCCCAAATAATTTTTCATTTCAGTCGTATATTTTTCTAAGATAACAAACAGCTACAGCAAGACAACGATTTAGTTCACCGGAATAAAATCCCACGTAGGTAGACGGTAAAAGAAAGAAAAAAAAAGGGGGGGGGGAAAGAAGAAGAAAATCGCTAACCAAAGAAAATCGCTAACCATATGGCAAGTCACAAATTTCAAGCGGATGTCTTTCAAGCGGCCATAAATCTGGTGTTGCAAGTGAGGATTTCTGAGTGCCTGGGCCACGTCATCCCCGCGGCGCCTGATTTAGTAAGGGCTGCGAGGACGGTGATCGCACATAATTCCAGCCGGCCTGCATGCTGTCTCCTCCATCACTCCAGCCTGACGCTAACTTCCACCACCACTTCCACCACCCGCCCACACCTTCTCCAACACACCGACACTCACTTCCATCACCATTACCACTACCTCCCACTCCTTCTCCAGCACGTACACACTAACTTCCACCACCACCACCACCACCACCCCCCTCTTCTCCAGCACATATAAACTCTCCACCTCTCCACTACTATAATCCCTCCATCCCAAAGCCACCACTCTATTCCGACCCCCAAATTTTTCACCTGTTCTGTCTTTCCATTCCTCTCTCTTTCCTGTTTTTCTTTCTCCCTCTCCTCTCCTCCCCTCTCTTTGTCTGTCTGTATATATATAATTCTATCTGTGTCTGTACATCGCTCTATATTTGGTGTCTTTCTAGAGCCGCCAGGTTTTCATTCCCGAGTTTAGTGTAGAAAAAAATTAATCAGAGCTGGATTGAAAGGATACCGGTATTGTCCAGTACTTGTTTTCGTTTTGGGAGATAAGGTTGTTTACATTCCCTCCCCTAAAAAGAGAGAAAAGCAAGCAGAATTTTTTTTTTTTTTAATGCTACAGGTAACTAAAACTACAAGACAGCGCCCCTTTGAATATTATACAGTAGAGGAAGTACAGCAGATCGGTGTAATAGATATTGAAAGGTGTGCTTTATGGAAAATGTGTAGTTTTTATCCTGAACATCCACACATAATTTCACTTAACACGGCACATCACCACACCGTAAATTTTCTTTACTTCATGATAAAAATTAATGATTAACGTAAAAAATGATGTATAGATCGGAAAAAATTATAATGCTGTCGTAATTTAAAACAGAAAAACAGTGTGCTCAAAGCATTTAATTTGTAATAAGGGATAATACAGTGAGGGAAAGCTACAAATCAGACAGAGGAGAATATAGTCATAACAAGCTAGTAGATGTTTAGGAAGAGGTAAGGGAAACAAGGCAAAATGGAGAAGACTTGAGGAGGTACCTGACATGAGAAGGCAGAAGTAAAAAATAAAAATGCGAGTGCAGAATTAGAGGTGAGTAGCCTTCTTAAAGATAGAGAAATGTTCTTGAAGGGACGGCGTAAAGAGAGTCAAAAAAGATAATTGAACAGAATCTTGGCAGAGAAGGTGGAGGGTTAACCTGCTCGAAATGGTATTCCGAACAAAATGAGATTGTCTGTTGGCAAGAAGAATAAGCTGAATAATCGTCATAGTAGCGAGTGGGTTTTCGGATTTTTATTTTTTTTTTTCAGCTCTTCGGTCACAGTTCCTTCTCAAGCTGAATAAAATTTTTCGGAGGTATCATAGGTGAGATATGGCAGGCAAAATAATAGTGAAGGAGTAAATAAGGCAGTGGAAATAATAAGGCAGTGAAGTAAATCAGACAGTGCAGTAGAAGCTGAGAAAAATAAGGTCATAGAGTAATGCAAACATTAGACAGAAATAGACACAAAAGCATAAGGACAAGATAGAAAAAAACGGTTTTGGCGAAACGGGGAATTAGGAGGAGAAAAAGACGGACAGTAGAGGTGGTATAGTGAGAAACGTAACAGAAAAAATTAGATATAGACCAAGAAAGGATGGAGGGGGGAGACAGAAAAGCCAAAGTAAGGTTATAAGCAAAAAATATCAGATGCGGCCTAATACACAAGGACTACAAGAATATAAAACAAGAACATTGACGGAAGAGGAGAGAAGGGAGAATGAGAGAAAAAAAAGCTAAACTAAAGAAACGGGAAGAGTAGAGTATGGGTTGAAAGGAAGTGAAGGGGATACGGGGAAAAGAAAAAAAAAAGTTGGGAAGAGGAGAGGAAAAGGAAGAAAAATTTGGGAGTGAAAGGATAAGAAAAAGAGGAAGCGAAGAAGATAGGAAGAAACGAAAAAAGTACATGGAAGGAAGAGAATGGAATGAAGAAAAATAAACGGTAGGAGGAGAAAAGAAGAGAGAAAAAGGGAGAAAAATTAGAGAATGAAACGACAAAAAAATTTAGGAACGAATAGGGTAGGAGGAGAAGAAAAAGGTACGGGGAAGGAAGAGAATGGAAGGAGGACAAAAAGAAAGGAAGCAGTTGGAAAGAGGGAAGGGGGGGGGAGAAGAAAAATTTGGGAATAGAAGGATTAGAAGACGAGCGAATAGGTTAGGAAGAGAAGAAAAAGGTACAGGGAAGGAAGAAAATGGAAGGAGGATCTTGTTAATTGGAGGGCGGCAGTTTACGTCTGAGCGAGAGACCCAACAAATAGGCTAGGCTTGGGTCACAGGTGCCGTTGTTGCGACCTTGAGAGAGAGAGAGAGAGAGAGAGAGAGAGAGAGAAGTAGGGGAATCAACGATAGGGGGAGAGATAGATGGAGAAGTAAGCAGAACAAGAAATGTAGAAGACATAGGTAGAGTGAAAGAAAATGAGATCATCGACGGTAGGTAGACAGAAAAAGAGAGGGAGATGATGTTGGAATGAACCAGACAAACAGAGATATAACAGATATTCCGAGGGAGGTCCTGCGTAGGCTAAGAGGTACTGAAGGAGCATTGTACGTGGATAGGTAAAGGTAAATAAAATTATAGTTAGATACATGAGTACACAATAGACACACTGTGAGAAGTAGATAGTTATGTTTTGGATAGATAGATATACAGCTAAATAGAGAGGTGCATAGACTGGACGGAGCTGGATTAAATAAAATATGTATTGTGGAATATTGTAAGAGACAAACAGAAACTTGGGTTGTTTGGAAGGCAGACAGAAGTAAATAGAAGGTACTGTATGCACAGAAATGATAAAACCTAAGAGAAAAATTAATAACATACGATAATAAGTATGAAAGGACAAGTGGCTAAATCGGTGAAGAAAAAAAAAAAAATTATATATATATATATATATATATATATATATTATATATATATATATATATATATATATATATATATATATATTAGGTCAGAAACACAGTGCCATTACTTTTGATTATATAAAAATTGTCTTTTGTCCTCTTATTCTTTTATTCAGATTTTAAATTTCTTTCATAAATATTTGATAAAAGGTGGTTGTTGGCTTTGTTCACAAAATTACAGGCCAGAATGCAATAATTAACTTCCTCAGTAGGATGGCCATTTTATTCTTGCAACCTCCGGGCAATTTTAAGTATAGGGAGAGCCTCTCTTAGTGACAGGGTCAAAAACAAGCTTCATTATGATTTTCATTTCTACCAGATGTCTCCTCTCAGCTGAATGAAATCGTCTGGTTGTAGCAAAAGTATATTAAAAAGTACGCCACCAGCTGCAAGACGTTAACTCTATTTTATGCTTGACGACAGAAAGAGAGTGTTCCATTTTGTTTTTTGGAAAATTCGGAATATTTTGTTTTTGGAGCGTTGATAACGGATAAAACACTCAGGTCATTGCTTTAGTTGTTTCCTTTCTTGTACGGCATTGATTCACGGGAACAGATTTTTTTTTTTTTCCTCTCTCTCTCTCTCTCTCCCTCAACCTACAATATTTCGTGCACGGATACCGGAAAAAAAAAAATCCTGAGTATTTATTTTTTTATTTTATTATTCGTTTATTTGTTTATTTTTGCATTGATGCTGCAAAATACATTTGGATATTTAATACAATTCCCAGAAACTTTGGACTGGAAAACGAAAATTTTCTCTCTGTCTTCTTTTCGTTCCTGGTTATTAGAAAATATGAAAATATTCTTATTTTATTTTATCTACATGAATACTTAAAACTCTGGCTTTTTTTTTTTAAATAATTTTGTTTAATTTCTTTCATGGCAACTGGAAAAAAATTATACCTTAATTATTTCATTTCTTTTTTGTGCATGGTTTCTGGAAAACATACCCAGAATTTTTTGTTAATTATTTCGTGGGCGTGCAATTTATGAACGTTGCCCATCCTGATTAAGAAGAGAAAAAATAATAAAGGAGAGGGAAGGGACGGGCCGAAGAACCCGATCACAGAAAAACACGAGACGGTAATGTGCGGCGGGCGAGTGACCCTCCCTCCATCTCCCTCTCCACCAATCCCCGCCCTCGCTGGATCTCAGAAGGGCGGGGCTTGTCTTATTTACAACCCCCTCCCCCCTTCCTTCCCCTGACCGTCCCTCCAGAACTTAAATTACTTTATTAATTAGTGAAAAAAGGGTAGCCTGGGATTTTGTCTGTCGGAAATGAAGGCACCAGGAGAAAAGAACCGATTGCCCCGAACGTAAAGTAAGTGTATTAAGAAATAAAAAAGTGCTTCAGGATTTTCCTAAATGGCCTTGGTGGTCTTTTCCCAGATGGCGACTCCTGGCAAGCCATCGGGGAGAGAAAAAAGAGTAAAGGAAAAAATATGGAGTAGGTGGGACTTGTAGAGAATGCACTAATCTCGAGGGGGGGATATCTGGTATACTCTGCGCCAGGCATATGAACGTACCTTAATTATATATGCCGGGAAGATTAAGAAACTTGAAAAAAATAAAAATGGTAGATAGTAACTAGAGACTTCCTTTCTCAGTCCCCCTCCACCCCTTCCAGCCTCCCTCTCACCCCCTCCATCTCCTCCCTCTCTCTCCCTTCCTCTTCCCTCCCTCCAAACGCAGGTGTTCGGAAGAGGATACCACGACTTCCAGAGGAGACACAAAACCGAACACTTCGTTTATATGAACAAAGTTAAGGAAGTAACGTATTTTTCTCCAAGTTATCAGTCGTCTGAGATAGATCTAAGAGTGGAGGGGTAGAGGGAAGGGACATTAGAAGCCCAGGGACGTAGAAAGGGAGGGAGAGACAAAGAGGGAATGAAGTTAGGGCAAAGGACAGGTGTGTGGATTGATAAACACTCAGCGACCTTATCTCAAAAATATCCCAATACGTCCATGGCACGTTCCTGAGGTTTGTCGTAGGACACCTGCGTGCCAAGGCCTTTTAGCCAAGTCCCACCTTCCCCCCTTTTTACATATATTTTTTTGGGCATTGCTTTTTTCAGCAGTTTTCCTACTCTAAAATCCCTGGCACTTCTGACAGCCGCATTCGGTCGCTCTAAGTGATATGCGTCGTTTATTTCGCCTGACACCGACATGTTCCTTCTACCTTGACAGTCTCCCTCTTTCCGGCTAAACGAATCCGCATCCTTATCTCGGAGCGGGACAAAAAGTGGCAATATTCCCGGAGAAATAGAGAGATCCACCTAGTGACTCTATCTTACCTTAACTAGCATCTAGGGGGATTGTCCTTCTAAAGCTCTTGGGTAATCACACTATTTTTGGGTCCTGTCCACCTTTTCCAAGTAGGGGGAGGAAAAACAGGGACGAGAACCGACCTTATCTCGTCCGGGGAACACCTCGTCGGGGTCAAGCGCCTGGTATCGAGAACGGGCCCTTGCATGAAGTCCACGTGTCCTGACGCAAATGAGGAAATATTGCGTTTTCGTATGCAAATTGTGCCATCTTAGCCCCGGTCCTGGCACCCCTGGACTCCACTCTTAGATAATGGGAGGTGTGTGTGTGTGTGTGTGTGTGTGTGTGTGTGTGTGTGTGTGTGTGTGTGTGTGTGTGTGTGTGTTGTGACTGCCTGAATGAATGTGTCATGTATTGTGTATGCCTGTTTGCATGTCTTGTAAGTATTGTGTTTGTATCCGACTGCCTGTATACTTTTTATATGTACTGTGTGTGTGTGTGTGTGTGTGTGTGTGTGTGTGTGTGTGTGTGTGTGTGTGTGTGTGTGTGTGTGTGTGTGTGTGTGTGTGTGTGTGTGTGTGTGTGTGTGTGTGTGTTCATGGTGTCAGGACGGTCCGTATAAACTCAAGGCTTTATATGACCGCACGCCTCCTTTTTCGTCCTCCTGTGTGTAGGGGAAGGAAAAAAAATAGAAACTGAAAATGTGTTCTGTCATGGCATTGTCCGTCTCGCGTTGTTTATTAGGAATTCGTTTCAGACGCTGTCCCGTAAGGTTGTGTAAATCAGAAGCCTATCACATAAGTTACGATAACGCTGAATAAGTAGGGTTAAAAAGATTCATTGTAACTGTAGGCTGTATGTATTTTTTTCTTTTTCATTCCATGATTCCAGACTGTACATGCCACTTTTAGTTAAACGTATTTCCGTGCCTAGAAGATCGTGTTGCACTACAAAAATAATACTTTATAAGCTAATAAAGAGTTTTTTTTTCTACATATATAATGCATAAACTTGGTATCAGGAATCATTTATTCTCATCCCATTGGTATTATCATAAATAAACTGTGTTTCTTTATGGCTTGATCATTAAGTATCTTATTGGAGGTGCGACTCATTCATTGGGCACTGGTACTAGACAGTGATGGTAGTCAGACTCTTATAGCAACCACAAACATACCTCCCCATGTTCCATAATGATCCTAAACATCTCTCTCCCATTTCTGTCCCTTTGGCATTTTAGGCCGCGAAAGAGTGAGAGAAAGAGAGGCCTCACCTACATCATGCACCCTTCCGACCCCCACCTGCCTCACCTGCCTCTCGGGAGGAGCAGTAAAAGAGCCGGGAACAGCTGCCTAATAGTTGACGTGACGCTAATGTACGACCAAAATGGGAATGTGGTTTGTAGGTCACACCACGCAAATAGCAAAATAAATATTGCCGTTCCCGATGTTTGGTTCATTGCACTGGACATTATTAACCGTTCCTTAGCTTGGTGCTTTACTTTTCTTTATTCGCGTCCTGGGTTAGGCTGATGATGATGACCGACTGCATTGCGCTGTGAAACACAGGACAGAGTTATAAGAAATACTTTACTCTCCGCCATTTCAGTAGCCATGTTATTTACTGATATATGAACCGGCAAAGGAAAACTCTGGCGTGAGGAGGAGTTCATATATACTCATAAATACCCGACACACCAAAACACACACACAATCATCGCTGGAAACCAATTCATCAAACCTGTTGGTAACGATGCTCTTTTATTGACGGTACAAGGGGTAATTTTTCTGAGTAGTGTTATGAAGAAGTCCTTGTATCGTGTCCATCTTTGGTATGTTTCCCGAGGTATTCTGATTTTTTTTTTTTTTCCTACTGCTATCTTTTTAATTTTATGTGTTAATTTGCTGACATACTCCTCCGTTACAAAAGTTCTTCCGAGATTTTAATTGTGTAATTTTTTTCTCACCTTCATGCTATTATACACCTCACACTATGCCCTCCTCTCCACACACACACACACACACACACACACACACACACACACACACACACACACACACACACACACACACACACACACGTCACAACCCACCACTCCTGCTCTAACCTTCTGTCTCAGCAAAATATTCTTCCGGCATATCTTTCCACGCGGGCGAAGTGTAAATATTTCCTCCTTCCACTTCAGTTAGCGCCAAGTACAATATATTCAACGCTAACCCGGGCCTCCTCACGCCAACCTAATGCCATCCCCCCCATAATGAGTCTGGTCTTATCACGCCTGTTATCGATGGTGTCATTAACGAAGGCTCCCTCACATACCTAATGAAGAGGAGGCACAGAGAACGGCGAGGATAAGAGAGACGAGGGAAAGGAGAAGAAGGAGTGAGAGAAAAAGAAGAAGAAGAGCAAGAGGAAGAAGAAGAAATAAGGATTGAAAGGCCTTCAATTTCGAGAAATATATTTGGATGTACTGGGCAATTTTTAGTTTTACACAAATTTATAGGTGTTGTAAAGTTTAATTTTAAAAGGGCATCTGTAAGGAGAGGTATATTACATACGAAGGGTCTCGATTTACTCAAAATTATATCAGCTGGATACAAAGTAATTTATTATACAAACTTGAAGTAATTAGGAGTATTTTAACGTGTGGGCTGTGGGAATACATAGGTATCTCTCTTAATTATGTTCTAAATAGAGCCCCAAGGAACGTTGATAATAGCAATAAATTTCCACAGATGTGTTTACCCTCGCCCTCCTAGTCACGGAAGCGATTAAACACCTCGTGGTTAATTGGCGCAAAGGAGCGGATGTTAACCGTGTAATTATCCATGATCATAGTTGCTGCAGAGGTCATTAGCGAGGCCCTGTAATTACGGACATGCTAGGAGGGTTGAATGGGTAGATATGTGTCTCAAGTGTAGTTGTCATTCGCATATTAATTTTTGTTGTTTTTACTTCGCTACTGTTCTCTTCTCCCCCTCCCCCTTCTCTCTCTCTGTCTCTGTCTATGTCTCTCTCTCTCTCTCTCTCTCTCTCTCTCCATTATACATGTTTTAGCTTTTTCTCTCTTAGCCCTCCACCTGCTATCACAGAGACAGTTTAGCTTGAGCAGACGCTTTCTAATATTGCTTTTATTACACTGGGGAAATTTTCAGACCTCAGTGCTAAGTCCAGATGTTGACGAAAAAGAGATATCTGTTCAAATCGGCTTCCACTTTAGTTCGAGGTTATTTATTTATTTTTTTTTTTACCGCCAGACAATATTTTTTAGCTTGGTATTACATCTCAGAGTGAAGAGATTATATGTTCATCAGTATTTTTAATCCACTGATCCACCTCCCCCCCTCTGGATTTTTTTTTTCTTCGGTCCTTGCTCCGAACGAAATCATTCACCGCAAAACGAAGCAGCCACGAAGAATGTCAGTGTTAATGTCTGCTTGTTACGTATGCACTTGGCATTTCGAACGTGCGTATCTTTTTTTCAAGGGGATTAGAGGACAGGGAGGTTTATGAGCGTGTTTGTGCGCGTGCCTTTCCTAGTGCGTGGCAGCCCTTTCCTCCCCTCACCCAGCACCATCACCACGGCCATATTGTACCCCTTGTCTCATAACTATTTCTTATCCAACGGGTTTGATTTAACACCCGGCCAACGTTGGAAAGTCAGGCGCCCTCACAAGCAACCCTACAGTGTGCCATCGCTTCAGAGAGCCTTGGGGGAAAAAAAAATCCGTACCGAGTGCAGCGCTCCGACATAAACCAAAATCAGCAGCAGCCATCGTCCGAGCGTTAGCGAACCGGGGTGCTGGGTGTTCCTCCAATGATTTCGGAAAATACGCTAGAAGGCAGCCAAATTTAGCGCCTAGGGTTTAAATGGGGTGTTGATCTGGACGTCTTATTGCCTTTAATATTAAAAACAGTGCATCTAAATTGTCCTCCATTTTTTTCGGAAAACCCTCGAAGGCAGCTGAATTTCGAGACTCTGGTCTGAGTGTGGCGTGGAATTACTTCCTGTATATTGTTAGGTGCCTTTCATTCATTAGCTACCTTGAAGTGAAACAGGAGGCGTCGAAATTTAGCTCCAATGATCTCCGAACACCCACGAAGGCATCCGAATTTATAGTTTCTTGTCTGCATGTGGTGTGGATCTAGACCGTATATATCGCTGTGACTGGAACTCTGTCTCTGGCCCCCTCATCCACGACCCGTAACTCAGGGCTGACGAACAAGAGGGTCCCGCGCGTCTAGTATTTCAGGGGAAAGAATAGCCTTATCTCCGTCGCTCCTTGACTTGGCAGGGTCTTGGGATCGGCACGGGAGGGATTGGATGAGGTTGGAGGGGATTGGGGATTATGGAGGGGTTCTGGAGGGCCTGAGAGTGACAGGAGATGGAATGGAAAGGATTGGGAAGGATGGCAAATTCTGAAGGGACTGGGTAGCCTAACAGGAAATGGGGAGGGGGGAATGATGGAAAGGACATTTTTTTTGTGTGTATGTGTATAGGTAGGGATAAGAAGAGAAGCACGTAGAAAGGGGATGAGGTGATGAAATTGCTGAAAGGATCGTAAGGAAAAAAACGTGGAGGGCTGTGGGAAAGAAAGTGAACGAAGGGAGCAGGAATAGGTAAAGGACTCTGGGAAGACTTTAAAAAGACAGAGATGGGACATTGGAAGGACTGTGAAGGGTGGACTAGGAATGGTATCGGATAGAAAGGATAGGGAAAAGATTCTACTCGTGATGGGTAGGGTACCTAAAAAGGATTGAAGAAGAGTTGGTAATGGCTGGGTTGTGAAGCTTGAAGGAAAGGGGTGGGTAGAAAACGAATGATACCCGTCGCTACGGATAGAGATGGGCTGAGAGGGAGGGAAGGGCGGTGAGGAAAGGAAAACTTCTTTGTTTCTGAACGGGATGAGTGGGAAGAATAAGAGGAGGAAAACAAGGGAAGACAAATAAGAAGAGGAAAGATTGTATGTGTTCGAGACGGTTGAGTAGCAGGGAAGGATAGAAGGAGAGGAAGCATGAGAGAAAGGAAAGGAGCTCTGTTTGTTGGAAAGAGTGGAGAGGAAGGGAAGGTTGGAAGGAGAGGTAGCATATGAGAAAAAGAAAAAAGCTGTGAGTGTCGGGAAGAGTAGGGAATAATTGAATATATATATATATATATATATATATATATATATATATATATATATATATATATATATATATATATATATATATATATATATAATGTATACAGTATATGTGTTGAGAGAGAGAGAGAGAGAGAGAGAGAGAGAGAGAGACTGGAGGAAAAAATAAAGAAGACGGAGGAAAAGGGGAAGGGCTCTCGGGATGCGACTGCCGGGGGTAAGCCATTTCATCTTGTAAGGAAAAAAATACAGGAAGAATGAGGAAGCAAAGGATCTCATTCTTATCTTTACGCAGTTCTTTTCTCTTATTCTTCCCTTCTCGAGTACCAACACGGGGAAGGCTGGCGGGTTGTGCTTGATGCTTGCTTCTTTTTTTTTTTTCTTGATCTTATCTCAGGAATTTGGAGCGAAAGTGAGAAAGTAAGAGAGAGATTTTCGTGGAGGCGCGCCATTCTCTCACTTTCTCTTTCTTTCTTGCACCAGGGATGATAAGTGAGGCTTTGTGTGTGTGTGTGTGTGTGTGTGTGTGTGTGTGTGTGTGTGTGTGTGTGTGTGTGTGTGTGTGTGTACTTGTTTTCACTGTGCGTAATATCAGTGTTCGTGTTTGTGTCCTGTGTTTATTTTATGTGTGAAGAGTGTGTGTTTGTGTTTAGTCTGTGTGTGTGTGTGTGTGTGTGTGTGTGTGTGTGTGTGTGTGTGTGTGTGTGTGTGTGTGTGTGTGTGCTGTACCATATGTATAATCACACCACCACCCTTTCATTGCAGTCCCTTCTTAATACCACGTCTCCTATTTCCTCACACTTCCTCTGACCCAACGCCCCCCCTCTTTCCCTAATTTTTCTGTATCATCATTTTCATCATTCTCTTCATCCAGTTTTTCATCCTTATTCTTTTACCTCGTTACTGCCACCTCTCGTATCCAGCGCACTCTTTCGTCCCACTTTGCCATCCTCTCCACACCCCAGCCCCCACCATATGCACTGTACTTTTATTTTTCTCTCAGCTCTCCCGCTCTGGTTGAGTTATCTTTTTCCCCTCACTCTTATCTTTTCATCTCACTCCGTCCTTAATACCTCTCTGCGTCTCGCCCACTTTTTCATCTCACATCGCCCTCCTCTCCTTGATCTACCCATCCAGCCAGTGCATCATCCTATATTTCTCTCACTTCCTTTCCCCATCCGTTTTTCACCCTTCTCACCCTCCTTTCATCTCACTTCTCTCTTAATACCACCTTTCTCTTACATCACAGCACCCCCCTCTCCTTCCCCACCCTCTGCACCCAGTCTGTCTTCCTTCACGTTCTTCGCTTCCTCTCTCTATCCATTTTGTCCACACGGCAACCAGTCTTTCATCGCTTTTCGCTTAATGGACTTTCTCATTTAATCACACTGCCCTCTTCTCCTCCCACACCCTCTGCACAGCATCATCCTTCAATTCTATTTGTCTGTGTGTGTGAGTGTTTTTTTTTCTTCCACCCATATCACATTCTTCTCATCTCATTTCCCTCTTAATATCATTTCTATCTAACCCGCATTCCATTCATCTCGCACCGCTCCTCTTCTCCCCCACCCTCTCCGTCATTAGCGTCGTCCCTCAATTCTCTCGCTTCCTTTCCCGATCTACTTTTTTCCACTCTTCTCGTCCTCTCCTTTCATCTTGGCTCCCTCTTAATACCCACCTCTCCTGTCTAGCCCACGCTCCTTTCATCTTTCACCGCGCCTCCTCTCCTCCCCCACACCCTGCCTTCTAAGAAAAACAGCATCCTTACGCCAAACACTTCAAGGCTTTCGATGTGTCAGGCGCTGGGTATCAGGGTCTAGTCAATCCCCAGACGTAAACAACGGCTGGGGGTGGTTGGGAGGGGGACTTGGAGGGGCTTTGTGGGGCTGGGAGAGATACGAGAGGTCTTTGAAGGGTTGCGGGAGGAAGGAAGGAGATGGGAGAGGCTTGGAGGGCTTTTGGAGGTGCAAGGAAAGATTTGAAGGGACGGGGGTAGACGTTTAACTTCTTCACAACTTTAATGTTTATTTTATTTTTTTTTCCTTGTTGCTGCCAGACAATTTTATTCACCTTAGAAGAGACACAGTATTTTGAGGTGGCCGGAAACACTATCTATTATTCATTTTGACCGCGAATGATCTTAGGTGAAAAAAAAATTATCTGGCACTAGAAACAAAAAACTTTAAAATACGTCATCTCAGTGAAGCAGTTAAAGGATTGGGAGAAAGAGTTTTTGTATTTGGTTGGAAGCAGTGGAAGGTTTGAACTGGTTGAGAAAGGCCAGTGGGAGTTTAGATAGGCTGGGAGAGGCAAAGAGGGGTTTTGAAGGCGTTTTAAGGAATAATGAGGAAGTTCTGAAGACTGCAGAATGAAAGATGGATTTTTAAAGGGGCAGGGAGAGGACAGGATAGAGAGATTAAAAGAGAAAACGCCTGGTACTGTATAAAGCTAAGATGTGGTGTAAACGACTGAGAAGAAATGGAAAGAGAAGAATTGGAAGACTATGGAAGTAAGGAAGATTCACGAAGCGGCATATACTGTAGTGTAGCTTAAATCAAAGACACAGGAAATCGATCGGCAAAGTTAAAGAGAATGCTGAGAGAGTTGAGATATACTGTAGGTGGGCGAGTCCGTAGGCGGGAAGGAGGCAGAGGAAGAGACAAACAGGAGCCCGGGAGGGGAGTAAGAATCACGTGCACAGAATGTAGTCAGGGAGAAACAAAAATAGAACACTTGACCTCACTTGACCCCTGGATGCATAACCCAGCCCCCGGACCTCAACTCACTTAGATCTCAAGAGGCTCAGAGTGGTTGGGAATTTCTTAACCTTAACAACAGTATTACTACTTAAGTGTATGAGACTTATTAATTCATAAATAGTAAGTATAGAGTATATTTTTTTCTGGGTAAGTATCCCTGTCAAATTAGCGGCTGTCCCCTATTCTTCTCATTAAAAATCATTATAGAGTACATTTTTTTCAGGTTAGGTATCTTTGTAATATTGACGGCTCTTGTTTGATCTTTGCAAAGTAGCGTTGTGTGTATCTTAGTATCAGCGGGTTGCTATTGTTTATTCCTTGCTGTAAGAAGGGGTGGGATAAATGCATGTACATTGTCAGTATCATTCATAGATGCAGAATTAAAGTACATACAGGTAAATGCGTACATATATACACTGTACATATATCCATGCAGCCACCCTTTCATTCGTGCATCCATACATAAAATCACCCCGTCATGCATACATGCTTTAATGTAGATGCGTGCATACATTTATTCATACATGCATACATTTATTCAAACATACATTCATACATACATGTATACATACACACATACACACACTCGCACACACACATGCACAAACACATATATACCAAAAACACGAGGCACACACACCTAGCCCGCCTGCCGCTTGCCTCACATTCCTACGTGTAATTGCGGCACTATAGTTCTGTAACCACTTGGAGGAGAGAGGCCCTGCTGAGCTAGTGCCTCCCACCTCACACCTCCACACAGTGCCATTATGCTGCCTCCATCCCTGACACTCTCCTTCATCCGCCACCACTCGCACATTCTCTCTCTCTCTCTCTCTCTCTCTCTCTCTCTCTCTCTCTCTCTCTCTCTCTCTTTCTATTCTGTAAGTTTTCGTTCTAGTTTTACTTCCCAGCTTCCCTTACTTTCACTGCCACTTTTCTTCCCATTTCCTCTCACTTTCCTTCCTTCGCTATCAACTTTTTTTTTTCATTCCCTTTCTCTTTCATTCCCTTATGTTGCCACTTTCCTTTCTCTGACAGTCTCCCATTATCTCCCGACATCCTCTACATCTTCCAAGCTCGTACTCTTTCTTCCCATCCTTCCTTCCTTTCCTTTCTTCCTTTCTTTCCTTCCTTCCTTCCTTCCTTCCTTCCTTCCTTCCTCCCCTCATTAGGTATTTCACTTTATTCCATTCCTCCTGTCTTCCTTTCCTTTTTTCGTTTCTTCTCTTTTTTTTCCTTCCTTCTTTCCTTCCTTCCTCATCCATTTCTTCCTTCCTTCCTTCCTTCAGTCTTTCGTTTATTATTTATTTGTTTCACTGTATTCCTCTTTGCATTACTGCCTTTCCCTCTTACTTTATCGTTTTTTTAATCTTGGGCTCCCCTTCTTCCCCAATGTCTTCTTGTCCACATTCTTATTTTTTCGTGTCTTCAACTGTTTGCTTTGCCGCGTTTCCTTGATCCCCTCTTGCCTTCAGATTTTTCCTTCCTTCTGAGTCTTTCTATCCTCATTTCTCCTTCCTTCTGTTATTCCCCCTTTTCGCCTCCTATTTTCGTTCTTCTCTTCTATGTATTCCATTCTTTCTTCCCCTTTCTCATTTTCATTTATTTCGTCTTTATTAATATTTCTCGTGTCATTTCAGTGTCTCACTCCCGTTAACCTCCATCTCTGTCTACTTTTGTTCCCCTCTTCCTCTCCCCTTCCATTCATTTCCTGTCTCTCCCTTCCCCTTCCTGTTCCTTTAATTTCCCCTCTCTCTCATCCCCTTCCTTTACCTTTAAATTCCTGTCGCTCCCTTCCCAGTCCTTTTAGCTCCTTGGTTCTTTGATATTTTTTCTTCGCCTCTCGTACTGCTGTCTCATAAATTTATCTCCCCCTTGAGAAATTCCATATCTCTGCTTCCGTGATCCCTGTCTTTGCATCTGTGTCTTTCCTTCATCTGTAAACTCTATAATCCCTTCATCCTTGTCACGGCCTCCCTCTCACATTCATGCCCCACTCCCTCCTCCATCTCCATTCCTCTTACCCTCATTATCCATCTCTCCATCCGTCTCTCCCACTCTCTCTCTGTCCTCCCTTATTCTTCATGTACCTGCCGCAGTTTTCCTCTTCTTTTCATCGCCCTTATCCGTATTCCTAGTATCTCCTTTCTTCCCTCCTACTCACTGTTTTCTTCCTTCCTTTCCAGTCTCTTTCCCTCTTCGTTCCTTCCCATTGTGTGTGTCCTTCCATATATTATTTCCTTCCCTCGTCAATCTTTCTTTCCCTCCTTCTCTACCTCTTCTACCCTCTGTCTTTCACTATCCTTTTCTTTATCCTTCATCGTTTGCTTCTCCCCATACCGTCCATCCCTCTTCCTTCCTCCCTCTCACTTTCCACCTTATCAGCCCTCTTCATTCCTCCCACTCACTTCCACCCTTATCATCCCTCTTCCCTCCTCCCACTCACTTTCACCCTTATCACTCCCCTCTCCCCTCCCCCCTCCCGTTTCTCTCTCACCCATTCCCTTGCCCTCCGTCTCTCCACTCGACGCTATTCGACACTATGGCTCTATATGCCAGTGCCGGGACGAGAGCCACTGTGTTTGTAAATGCATATGCAGATCTTGTGTTGGTGTGAGGTACTAGGATGCCTGGCGATTGTGTGTGTGTGTGTGTGTGTGTGTGTGGTCTTGTTTTGCTTTGGAGATTCGAGGCTGCAGCTTATGTTTAGGGTATGCTTGAGGGTTTTCATACAGATGGGTTTAAATCAGTAGTTTTATATGTATGATTTAGATAATTTTGTCTCCCCTCCCCCCTTCTCTCTGATATATATATATATATATATATATATATATATATATATATAGATAGATAGATAGATAGATAGATAGATAGAAAAAGAGAGAGATAAATATATATATATATATATATATATATATATATATATATATATATATATATATATATATATATACAGAAAACAACATTGACACCCAGGCTGACGCTTTGAGGGAGGTGGAAAATGGTCTTGTTTTGAGTGGGAACTGTTTGCGCCTGAGCCACATTTGCAAACACATGGGTACGGCTGTCCTACACTACCCGCTGACAGCCACCCACACACTCCGCCTTAATTGTACACACACATTTGCATTCAAGAAACTCACACGCTTTTCCTTCCTCGCTAAATATATATGCATATTTCTGTGTGTGTGTGTGTGTGTGTGTGTGTGTGTGTGTGTGTGTGTGTGTGTGTGTGTGTGTGTGTGTGTCTGCATATCTATCCAGCTCCATTCCTTCTCAACCTTTACAATTAACTTCCCCTCATCTCTTTATTTTTATCTTTTTCAACTTCAGTCTCTGTCCTCACTCACCATTTTCCTCTTTCAGTCTCTCTTCCTCCTTGTCTCTCCTTCTTCCACTCCAAATCTCTCTCTCTCCTTTCCCTCTCTCCTCCATTCTTCTTCACCACTTTCCTTCCCCCACTAAGCCATCTCCCCTCTTCTCCCTCTCTCCCACTTCTTCAGGTCTTACTACCTTCCTCATCTCTCCCTCTTCTCCCTCCAAAAGCCCATATCCCTCTCCTTATATTTCCCTGTTTTCTTCTACCCTCCCCAAATCTCTCCCTCATTCCTCAGGTCTCCTTCCTCTACTAACTCATCTCTCCCATTCTTCGTACCTCTCAAGTCTTTCCTCCCTCTCTTCATTCCACCAACCTGTCTCCCTGTTTCGACCTGTCTCCCTGCTTCTGTCTCTTTTACCATTCCAAATTTTCTCTCCCCCTCCAAATTTTCTACTCCCCTTTCTTTCTCCCCATCTCATCTCACTGCTCTTACGTTCTTCCCATCCTTTTCCAAGTCTACCTCTCTATCCACCAGCCCAGGAGCCTTTTCTCACCTCTCCTCCTCTTTTCTTATCATTTCTTCCCTTCTCACCTATTTCCCTCTAGAAGTACCTCCCTCTCCCCACTCCTCCTTTCACCAACCCATTCCCCACCTCGAGTTCCCCCCATCTCCCTGTCTTCCCCACACCAACCTTTACTCCTGTATCTCTTCCCCCTCTGCCTTTGGCACTCCAAGTTTCTCTCAATCTCTCCAAGTCTCCTCCGTGTCCTTCCTCCACCAACCCATCATCCTCTCCCTCTCTGTACCACTCCAATATCCTCCCCTCTCCAATCCACCCTCCCTTTCCTCTCTCCACCTACCCATCATCCTCTCTCTGTCCCTCCCTCCTCCCCGATCATCATCCCCCTCCCTTTCCTTCCTGCATCAGCCCATCTCAGCATCTACCACATCACCGTCAAAGGCGCCGCCCCACTCAGATGGTCCCAGATATAAGCAACGACCTCAATCCTACCGTGACGTAATGACCCACTTAGAACGCTGCTGCCTCTTCACATATTATTTTTATTTATTTATTTCTTCGTTCCACACCTGCCTCACGTCCTTAACCTTAGCACAATGACGTCGTATTGTAATTTTCGTGCTACTAGACGCAAATATATAGGTTGGGAAAGTGTCAGCTGTTGCCGGGGTTACTGAATGCTGTATAATCCCTCCAGTTCGAAAGGGGCTCCGAAGCTGGATTGGATCATGCGGATCTAGCAAAAATGTAATCAGGAAGTCCTTATCATTATGCACCGGTTAATTTCTTTACTCATCAACGTAAAAATGCATTATACTGTGTGTTTGTGTGTGTATATATATATATATATATATATATATATATATATATATATATATATATATATATATATATATATATATATATGTCTATCTATCTATCTATATATCACACATTTTTTCCATAACTGTCAGTAAATCGGGTCTCCTAAGCTGAACAAGACCATTTGGTGGTAATAACAGCACAATAATATTAAGGAGACGCTATTGTACTGAGGAGAATAAAATATATTGGTTTACCCCACACTTGCTGCCCCTTTGACCTGAAAGAGATAATGGAGATTGCTTCTGATTTATTCATAACGAGAGGTCACAGGCTCAATAAAACTGTCTGGTAGTGGCAAGAAAAAATCGTACTGAAGGGGTTAGTGGATGTTTTCCACCCCCTTCACTACGAAAGGATATCATGAGTTGGATCAGATCGTATGGCCCTAGGCATAGCTAAGACAAAATAATAAAGGCGTAATTTTACAGACGGAGTTAATATTACTTATAAATCGTATCCTTACCCAACGTCAGTATCTCTATTTTTGACAGCATATGCTCATATTATATCTTCATGTTTTTCCCCGTCTGCCTTCCATTAGCTCAGTTGTCACGCGTCTGTTCGGTAACATTTTGACTTCTTTTCTGCCGTTCCTCAGTATTCTGTATTATCCATTCACTTTTATCTCTCCATTTTGCTACTACCGCCCCTCATTTAGTATCTCTTATCTCCTATCACTTTGGATGTATCTCTTATTTTCCCCCATCCCAGTCTCCTTCCTTATCTAGTATCTATTCAGTTTTATCTCTTCATTTTTCCTCCGCGGCTCCTCTACGCCCCGACAGAAGACGTCTTAAGGAATGGGATTTATGGGACAGATCTTCAAGTGGGTTCCTTGGATGGGTCTTCTTCTGGTTCTCTGTAGTGGGTTTTTGCTCCCGTCCTTTTGTCATAGTACCCCTCTCTCTCTCTCTCTCTCTCTCTCTCTCTCTGTAGCTGTGTCACTCATCCATTCCATTTTCCGTTTGGGTACCATGTGATTGTTCGATAATATGCTCGGGTCTTATTTGTCTTAGGAATAAAGTGGGACAGAGTTGCCATTCTGAATCCCTGTGATTTGTTAAAACTGGAAGAAGAATCCGGCAAAATTCTTCTAAGTGTAGGATGTGGTCATGGTGGGACTTATAATCTGGTGTTTGAGAGTTCCCTGTGCTTGGCCTACACAGCTTGATAGTGAGGAGAGTTATTATACCTGTGTGTATATTAATGGAAGTCTTAGTTATGGTTTGACTCAGGGAAATTATTATTATTATAGATTAGAAACACTTGAGGAAACATGTTGCATACGAGTAGAATTTCCCTCAATTAACTATATCTCATTCGGTAGATTTAGGTAGTCGTGCGTGCTGGATTTTGAGTTATAAAAAGTTTTCGAAAGCTGTCACTGTACGAAGACACCGCCATATATTATTTTATTATGTTTACAGTAGAGGATACAATCAGTTTATATTTAATAGTATGCGAATTGCCAACCTAGTGCACCATTAAGAGTAAAGTTAATCATAATGGGCTCAGAGTATCGCACCTTAGAAAATAACAGTACAGAGTTACCCTGCTTAACGATTTGGCTGAGAGAAAAAAAAGAACTTTGTGTTATATTCCAGTTATTGCTTGGCCATTTATATCTATCTATCTATCTACCTATCTATCTATCTATCTATCTATATCTATCTATCCATCTATCTATCTTATCTATCTATCTATCTGTCTATCTATCTATCTATCTATCTATCTATCTATCTATATATATATATATATATATATATATATATATTGCTAGTTGAAAAGAATATACCACAACCAGACAATTAGAATATCATTTAGTGTGAAAAAAGCATGTTACTCCGACCAGTAACTAACCTTCTCACTATAAGACACCTTTCGTAGTCGAAAAAAAAATATGTATGTAGGTAGAAGTAATAGATATGTCTTCGAGCTGAAGTGGTTAATACGGATTTTTTTTTTTTAACCCTTTCAACACGAAATGTCTTTAGTAAGGTGTTTGTAATCGTTTAATAGAAGAAAGAATACATAGACCATCGTATTGAGAGGAATATTCACATTTATAGAGGATGTATATACTGTGAAAATACTGATATATCTTTTATGTATCCTGTTGGAAAAATAGACAAGAGGACCCCATTACTGATTCAACACCTCTTCCTCACAATTTTTTTTCTTCTTTTTTTTTTTTTTTTTGTAAGTTGAATGTTGCTATTATGTTGCATTTTTTAACGCAGAGTTTGTTGGTATATAGAGGGTATAGACATCATAAAAGAGAGTGTTTACAGTGTTTTATGTAAATTGCCCAGGAAGAGGCGCTGGGGAGCCACCTGAGCCAGCGAATCAACATAAATAAGTAAAAAAATAAATACAAAATAATGTAGCGTCAGTAATGTTTATATCTTGGAAATGCGATAATATTTCCTTGCAAATATTATGTCGTGGAGAACATAACTAAGATGATTACTGTCAAGACAAGGTTCTTGGGTCATATGTATGCGTTGGGAGGTGGTGGCAGAGATGGAGAAAGAGGAAGAGGAAAGAGAAGAAGATGAGGAAAGAAGAGATGGAGACGAAAAAAAGAATAGGAGGAAATAGAAAGAGAAGAAGAGGAAGAAGAAGAAGGAGAGATGAAGAATAAGAAGAAAGAGGCAAAGAAGAAGAGAAGAAGCAGAAAGAAAGAGAATAGGAGGAGCGGAAGAATGGGAAAGAGGTGGGGGAGGGAGAGGAGGAAGATCTAGGGGGAAGGGGGAAGTAGAAAGAAGAAGACGAAGAGAAGAATGAAGGAAGAAGAATAGGAGAAGGAACAGGAAACAAGGAAAGGGAAGTGGAAGAAGAGATACAGGAGGAGGGATAGGGGAAGAAAGAGGAGGAGGGGGAGGAGGAGGAAAGAAAATTAGGAAGCTTAGGAGGGAAATGGAAGAAAACGAATAAGAGGAAGAGAGAGACGAAATATATGTAAGGAGTGAAGTTGGCATTGAGGAGAAACGAGTTTTAACGGGATAACAGGTTCATGAGAGAGAGAGAGAGAGAGAGAATTCTTCTGAGGTGGGCCATAGCTTCATGCTAAAAGAGATAACAGCATTGTGACCAGTTTCATACATGTAAACAAGGTGTATTTCTCTCTCTTTCTCTCTCTCTCTTTCAACTGCGATTTTGCTTTATATCAGCTTTTTTTTCTCTCTCTCTTTCAATTTCACGTCCTTCATTCCTCCATCATCATCTGTCGTTCTTTTGCTTTCCAGTTTCTCCCATATCTTTCCTTTTTCTTCACGTATTTCTCAGTTCTTTTCTTTTCCTTGCTCTATTCTCATCTCTTCTCCCTCACCCTTGTCCTCGTCTGATCTCCATTTTCCTCATTCCTTATCTCTTCCCTCTTCTTCCTCTTCCACCTCTCTTCTCCTCCCGTCTTCAGTTTTCATCTCCTTCCTCCCTCATCTCTTCCAGCCACCACTATGACCCCATTTTTCCTCCAACGCCTCGACTCTCCGACCTCTCATCTTTTCCTCAGTACCCCCTTCCCATTCCCTTCCTTCCTGCCTTCGTTCATCCCACCCAACTACCTACTTTCCTTCCAGTTTTTCTCCTGTCTACCTACCTTCTTTTCCCCCCCTACCTGTCTGCTTACCTACCTGTTTTCTTTTATCGTCTTACCTGCTTGCTTTCCCCTACCTTCCCAGTACCTGCTTATTTTTCCCCTACCTGTCTACCTACCTAATTGTTTCCTCTTATCTCTTTACCTATTTGCTTTCCTCTACCTTCCTAGTACCTGCCTGTTTTTCCCCTACCTGTCTACCTAGCTACTTATTTTCTCCGACCTACCTACCTAACTTCCTTCCTTGGTTTTACCTGTGTACCTGCATACCCAAGTTAATCAAGTCCTAATTCCCTTATACCATTCTTCCTAATTGTGTTTATATTTCAATCTTCCTTTTTATTTTGCTGCGTTTTGTATACCCAGTTTTGTGTTTTTCATTCAGCACATTCATTAATAAATCAGCGCATCCTTTTTAACTCTTTATTTCATTTTTTTACAGCCTATTACTTACCTTCCTTCTTGCCTTCTGTCTTATCTCTCTTTTTCTCTCTGTTACCTTTGTTCTTTTTTTCATTTCTCTTTCCTCCTCATATCGTTCCACCTCCCTTATGCACCGTTCGTATCTTCCTCTTTTTTCTTGCTCTCAAACTTTATCCCATCTCTCTCTCTCTCTCTCTCTCTCTCTCTCTCTCTCTCTCTCTCTCGTAAGTTAGGTTTTCTGTCTCCCTTTCTTCTACCTTTTCTTTTTGCCATTCTCTTTACTTCTCCCTGTCTGTACATACTTTCCTTCCTCTCTTTACTTCTGTCTCTCACTCCTTCCTATTCTTTTATAATAGAGGACTTTTTCACAGTTTCCATGCATGATTTCAGCCCACACCTCCTCAGTCATCTCATTTTCTCTACCTTTCCAGTTTCCTCACTCCCTCTCATCCAAACATATTTTTCCTTTCTGCTTGCCTCTCCCTTTCTTAGTTTCCTCCATGTTTACAGTTTCTTTCCTCTCATCCAGACGTCTTCTCTCTTCTCCTCCCCGCTTTCTCCTCCCTTATTTTCCTTCTCGCCATCTTGCATCCTGTACCTCCCTTCCCCTTCGCTCCAGCATTCCCACTCCTCTCAATCCTCTTCATTCACTTCCTCTTCCCCTGGACATATATCTTCCGCCTCCAGCTGTCCTACTTTATCTCTGCTCTCGATTCACATTTTCTCCTTCTCCTTCTTGATCCTTATCTCCGTCTTTCCACTTCCTGTCCCTGCTTCCACTGCCTTGACTTCGCCCACTTCATACCTTCCACCTAACTCCATCGCTTCAAATTTCACTCTTTCCCATGCTCTTCCTTCCCTCTCATTCAGTTTCTTCTGTCTTTTCTCCGTCTTCACCCCTGTTTTTTTTCCTCTTTATGTCCGTTTTCCTTCCTGTAGTCATCATCTTCCTCTTCTGATATTCCCTCCTCATCCTCAACTTACATTTTCTCGTCTCTCTTATCCTTTCTTCCTTATCTCTGCTTAGTCCCTCTCCACGTTTTTTTTTTTTTTCTGCATCCTGCGACCCCTGCTTTCTCCCACACCTGTACCATCCCCTTCCTTTTTCTTCACCCTTCCCTCACCATGGTTCTTCTCTCTCCACAGTTCATGCCTTTCTTCCATCTCTCCGCTTTCTCTCTTCCTTCCTCCCTCCATAGCCCTACATTTCTTCTTCCCACTCCCCCTTTTCCTTTCCATCTTCTGTCCCTTTTTCCTCCGTCCACTGTTCCTATCTTCCCTCAGTCGCTAACCACCTTCCTCCTTCTTTCTCTGTCCCTTCTTTCTCCCTCACTGACCCCTGGCCTCCCTTCATCTCCCAGCCTCCTTCATAATCCTTTCACCGTTCCTTCTGTCTTCCAGTATGGTCCCTGGTCTTCCCTCATCTTCCTCCTTTCGTCTCCCTCCCTGTCCCTTCTACCTTTCATTCATCTCTCCCTTACTTTTCCTGTCTCTTCTCTATCCCTTCTTCCTCCCTCCACAGCCCCCTACCATCCCTCGATCTCCTCTTCCTTCTTTCATCTCCCTTCCCTGTCCTTTCTACCTTCATCCCCCTCTCCCTGGCCCTCCTTTTCTCTTCTCTATGCCGTCTTCCTCCCTCCGCAGCCCCCTACCATCCCTCATCTCCCCCTCCTTATTTCACCTCTGTCCCTGTCCCTCCCTCTTCCTCCCTCTCTCTTCTCTATCCCTTCTTCCTCCCTCCACACCCCTGCCGTCCCTCCCTCTCTACCCCCACGCCCACGAACTCGCTCACATTCTCCCTGCGTTCATTTAGGCTGAGCGTCCAAGTTGTCTCATCCTCGGGCCGGCGTCGGGGTGAACTTGGCTCGTCGGACCGTGAATAAACCTCGCACGTAATCAAGACTCTGGCCTTATCTGGGCACATACGACGGGGAGGCAGGGATGGAGGGGAGAAAAGAAGGATAGATGGAAGAAGGGAAGGAGAGGAGAGAAGAAAGAATGATTGGGAGAAGGGAAGGAGGGGAGAGAAGGAGGAACGGATTGAGGGATAAAGGATAGATGGAAGAAGGAAAGGAGAGGAGGGAAGAATGATTGGATGGAGGGAAAAGGGATATGCAGTAGAATAGAAGGAGAGGAGGGAAGAAAGAATAATTGGAAGAAGGGAGGGAGGGGAGAGAAAGAAGAATAGATGGAGGGAAAAAGGATGGATGGGGGAAGGAAAGAACAGGGAAGAGAGGATGGATGGAGGGAAAAAGGATAGATGGAAGAAGGAAAGGAAAGAAGTGAAGAAAGATGGATGGAAGAAGGGAAGGAGTGGAGGGAAGAAAAAATGGATGGAGGGAAAAAGGATAGACAGAAGAAGGGAACGAAAGGAGAATGGATGAAAGAAAGGAAGGAGAAGATGGAAAACAAGAATGGGTGGGAGAGGGTTGGAGATGAGGAAAGAAAGAATGACTGACAGAAAGGAAGAAAGAGTGGACGGAAACAGGGAAGGAAAGGAGGAAAGAAAGAGTGGATGGATGAAGGGAAGGAAGGGAGGGAAGAATGGATGGATGGAAGAAAGGAAAGAGGAGTGAATGAAAGCGTAAAGAACACTTAGGAAATTGGGAAAAAAGGATGGAAAAAAGGAGAGGGTAACGGAAAGTGGAAGTTAAGAAGGTAATAGAGAAACTGAGGAGAGAAGAAAGCATTGAAATGAAAAAGTACGGGAAGGATGTGGAGGAACTGTAATGGAAAAAAGAAATTATGGAAAAATAAAACGGCACGACAGGAAAGAGGTGAAATAAAAAGAAAGAATCACAGGGACAGCAAAAAATGAAGAACAAAGAAATAAGAGACTGGAAGATTAAAAAAAAAAAAACAGAAAAGTTGGAAAAGTTTTACAATACTGGAGAGAAAATGGAGGGTGATTTTACGCAGGCGGTAAGAAAAAAGGAATAAGAGAAGAAGGTGAAAAAAGAGAGAATGGAGAGAGGAGAGAGAATGCAGAATGAAGGAAGATCATAACTATCCTACATGAGGAAAAGAGAAGAAGAAAGATGGATGAGAGAGAGAGAGAGGTGGGAGGGACTAAATTTGAGACAGGTGTGAGGAAGCTGTGAAAATTTTAAAGCTAATAGAGGATAAAAAAGCGAAAGTTTAAAGACGAAGAAGCAAGCACGAGAGAGAAAGGAAAGGAGAACGAAGGTAATGATGGTAAAGAAGAAGGAAGACGAAGAGGAAGAGGATAGAATGGACTTGAGATCGAAGGATAAGACAAGGGAGAAGGAAAGAAGGAAAAGTTAGATGAGACGGAAGTAGTAAAGAAGCAGGAAACTTGGGGGAGAGAACACAGAAAAGATAGAATTAGTACGAGACGAGAAAATTAGAATGCAGAAAATAGTTTAAATAATTGGGATGATTTTTATTTAAGAGAGAGAGAGAGAGAGAGAGAGAGAGAGAGAGAGAGAGAGAGAGAGAGGCGCATACTGGTTCGGGTGAAGGCAGAGAGAAGGAAAATGGAACGGATATTTCCTTTTTTTCTGGCTCGCCGCGTCAGTTTTTTTTTTTTTTTTTTTTTTTTTTTTTAGCATATTTTATTAGTGTCATCTTCGGCCCCTCCTCCTCAGCCTCTTCCCGGCTCTTGTCACAGATTTCCAGGACATTCTTTTTCTGCTGACTTGTATTTCTCTTTTGCGTCTTACAGCTGTTTCTTCCTCTCCTTTTTCTTTCTTATTTTCTTCCTCCTCCTCCTCCTCCTCCTCCTCTTCATTATTCTTATTTTTATTCTTAGTACACTTCTTTTTCTTCTTCCTCTCCAGCATCACATTGTTATTTTTTTTTTTCGCTTGTAGGTCTATTTCATTAACCATTTTTTTTCTTTTTTCGCATTGAGACGATATTTCTGCTTTGCGTCCTTCCTCTTTTCATGCTTTAAATCCTGCCAGCCCTTGTATAGCGGTGGGAAAAGAGTAATGATGATGAGTTTTATTTTTTATCCTTATCTTGCTGTTTGTATTGTACGTCAGCTTCTTCTCTTTTCCTTATACCCATTCATTTTCTCTGTCTTATTTTCTGACCTTAGATTTGCCCTTTCCGTTTATCATTCATTTTCTTAGGTGCATTTTCTTTCTCATTGTTTACTTCCTGCATTTTCTTTAACCTTCACGTCTGCCATTTTCGTCCTCTGCAGTTTCCTTTTGGCCTTTGCATCCATTTTATCGTCTCCGTATACCTTTACTCTGTCCTATCCTTAAGCCTCCCCTTTTTCCCTCTTGGTTTCCCCCTTTTCATTCTCTCCTTGTCTTTCTTCAGCCACCTCATCCTCCTTCACCTTTTACTCGACTTCCATCTCTGAAATTTTCGCGCCTTCTCTATTTTGTTTTATGTTTCAACTTTTTTCTCTGCTATTTTTTTTTTTTTTAGCAGGGTCTTTCCATCTCACTCTATATCTTACATTTGCTGGCCATTATTAAAGGGATTGAGAAAGTTGGTACTGTCATATATTTTTAATCGTGCAATTTTTTTCAAGTGTTTTAATAATCAGTAGCTTCTTATTTATTTATTTTTTTGGGGGGGGGATGATGTTAATATGTATGAAGAGCTTAAAGATAATAATCAGTGACAAATATGTGCAAGTTTCTCCCAAATGTGTTGATTATTATTATTATTATTATTATTATTATTATTATTATTATTATTATTATTACTGTTATTATTATTATTATTGTTATTATTATTTGTTATAAGTAGTTTAGTTTCCGAACACACTAAAAATATAACCATATTTATGTGAATCAGCTGTTAGATGTGATCGTGCATGGATTTAATTTTCGATGCATTTGTTTTGAAACCGAGATAGAAACACTCTTGCCATTAGGAAAGTTCGTAAGACACACTCCCTTTCTCACTGTAAAGCACTACATTAAGCAGCATAGAGCAATCCAGGGGTGTTAGATTTAAAATGAAAAAGACAAACTCAGTAATTTAGAAGCCGATGGTTCAGTTTATAGCGCGCAATAAATCTTAATGCACGTATTTCAGCTAGTGCTTCAGGACTGAGGTGGTATCGTAATATTAAATGCTAATTGTCCAGTATAGTGTAGAAATCACAATACTGAGTTTCCTTCTTAGCGAAAGGTGCAAGTGAAGAATTAAAAATATGCATGTGTAATAAATGAAAGCTGTTTAATATTTTGGTGTGTTGACAGAGGACCAATAAAAATGAATATATGTCGTTGAACGAAAAATTAATGTACCAAGGCGATGCGTTAGCCAGGGAATAACACGAAGCTGGACAGCAGGAGAGAACAACTGTAAATGCTCCAGCGACTAAGAAAGAAAGCCGTTTAAGAATCAAGAGCACAGAAGGTACGAGCATTTCTTACCGAAACGGCCGTAAGGAGGAGGCCGTAGGCGGTCTCTTGAACCACTGAGGCGGGATTTACGGCCGCCACAAAATTCCCTGCATAGCACACACACACAGGGGCAACAAGGCTATTTAGCACCTTCTTTAATTCTCGTTAGTTGCTACCCTCTTTATGGCTTCCTCTTCTCATCCCACTAAATCTTGGTACTCGGCCACACAAGGGGTAGCAGAGTAGGGTATGGGGAGGGTCAAGGTAGGACGGCTAGGTTATATGTAAGGTAGATTGGAGCATGATGTTTAGGAAAGGGCATCGTGGGGCTAGTAGGGTAAGGCAGGTAAGTAGAGGTATGGAATATGTGGATATGGTTGTGTATGACATGCAGGTAGGTAGGGTATGGCGTGTAAGATAGATTATATTTGATATTGTATGGGGTAGGATAGAATGGAGAAGAGCTGTTCATGTTGTTATGGTAGTGTGTGGTATGGTATGGTTAGTGTAAAGTATATGGCAGGACAGCAGGGTAGGCTTTTGTAGGCTATATATCGTAGGTTAGGATATAGTTAGGTAAAGTAAGGTAAAATATGGAAGGCAATCGTATAGTGAAATATTGTATGGAGTTGTAGGCAGTATATCTTGTCGAGTAAGCATTAAAAAAGAAAAAAAGAACAGCATGATTAGATAGAGTATAGTGTCTTTTCAGAACGAATGGTAGTGAAGGCTAATCTATGGCAAGTTGTAGGTAGCTTGCATGAATGGTTGTTGTGGAATTTTTGGGCTTGTTGTAGTGTTGCGACATACTCTTGGTGTATGCAATTGTTTGTACCTGATCACGCATGCTTTTAGGGGTGACATGAACAAAGCGATCCCCAAGCATTTTTTATCCCTGTTCAGTAATGATCCATTCTTCCTGTAAATTGTAACAGATGGATATAGAAAGTTATTGCAGGGTAATGTGTGGAAAATATATGGTTTGATGAAAATTGTAACTACATGTTTTGCATTTTTTTTTTTTTTTTTATATATAGGAATTTGCTGTAGTGCAAATGGAGTCGCAAGTTAAGTTTGCGTTGGTTACAGCAGCCCGTGGTGTATATACGAGTAAATGGTAGAGGGGAGTTGTAGCATATATCAGACCAAAGTGTGTTTTGATACTACAAGATATGGGTCAGTTTTATCTCTGGGTATCAGTGCAGCCACTTAACGTGTGTTTACATGAGATTTCTACTCAGGCGTTCGTGGAAGAGGAACGGGCTTCAGACGCTGGCCATTTTTTTTTTTTTTTTTTTTTTTATGACTATGTTTCTTGCTTCTTTTTTCTCGAATTATACACCCCTTTCCTCTTTCTTCGACACTATTTTTCCATCTCCTCTGAAGAGGTACCTCTCCCTGGTGCTCTCTCTAATAATCTGAGATTTATCTCTACCAGTGTCCTTCCTTCTCCCTTTACGGCATACCCTATCCAATAGCTTTCTTCATTTTGCCTGAAGTTCCAAGTCACTCTCACAGTTTCTTCCCGTTCTTTCACCTTGATCCTTGCTTTTTCCCCCCAAAAGTTCCTTCCTTTCCTTCTTTCTCCAAGAAAAATGATAGCGCCTTGCCTTTTTCTAATATATTCCTCAGTTAGTTTCCTCTTCAGCCACCTCCCCCAACTCTTCTCACCCCAACCGTCTCCTTCCTCCCCTCCCCCCTCCCTTTATGCAAACCTGGTCTCACCTTCCTTGCCCCCAGCTCACTACATGCTGATCATAGCTCTGTGATCTTGACACCCCATTTTTTACCCTTGTGTCTGTTGCTGGGATTTACAGCTCGGGATGTGGATGACAGTTAAGGTTTGGTAGATGAAGGTGTATATGATTAACCTGCTGTTGAATGCTGTGGGTGTGTCGCGTCTACTCTGTTCTTCGAATGGGACAAAATAATACAGGACTGCAGAGTGAAAAACGGAAGACCGAAATTTAATGAAAGTAGATTTTGAAGGTAAAAACGGAAAAACGGAGGAAAAGTAAATGATAAGCAAAAACAAAATGAGCGAAGAAAATATTTGAAATAATGGTGAAAACGCAATTGAAGAAAAAAGATTGGCCTTAGAAAATGGCAGAAAAGTATAAAAATGTCAGATACAAAGAAGAAAAGAAAAAAGCAACGGGGATAATGAAACCGGAGGAAAAAAAAATGATTTGACGGAGAGGAGGGAAGAAGGAAAACAGGACGGAAGTGAGAGAAAAAAAAAAGTTGAAGAAATATTAACATGCTGAGCAAAGTGATGTAGCGAAAAGGAAACAGAATGAAAGGAGGGAAAATATTAGGAATTAAAAAAAGAATAGAAGGTACTGCGGAGAGAGAGAGAGAGAGAGAGAGAGAGAGAGAGAGAAGCAGGGTCCGACGCGGTTATTGGGAAACTTAGGGGAAGAAGGGATGGGTAGTGGAATGGGGGTGGGGGTGGGGAGAGTGGTCTTGGAGGGGGAATGCTGGGAAAGGGGGATAAAAGAAGAGGGAGTTCAGGATGGCCTGGGGGAGGGGGAGAGAGAGGCAGGTGGGGGAGTTGGAAGTCCAAGAGAGGCTGGTGGGGGAAGTGAGGGGGAGGTGGGAAGAGAGACTGCGTAAGGGAAAGGAAGTATAGGAGGAGGGGGAGAGAGAGATGGAAGGAGTATGGAGGTGCGGGATTGGTTTGAGATGGAATAGGAAAAGCAGACGAGAGGGGAAGGGGACGTGGAGAGAAGGATGGAGGGGAATAGGGACGGATAGGAAGAAAATGAAAGAGGGAGGGGGATATGGGAGAGAGGAAGGGGGAGTAGAATTATCAGAGGGAAAGGGAGAGTGGGCAAGAGGCCGGATATAACAGGATGGAGGGAGCGTGGAGGAAAGGGACCAAGGGTAGAGTGATCAAAGAGAAGAGGGAGGGGGGGCGGAGAAAGGCGTGGGGTTGTGGGCAGTGAGGGGGGTTTGGGGTTGGGGGTAATGAAGGGAGTGGGGGACTGCGTGGTGGGGGTAGGATGATCAAGACCATAAACTTCAGAGCGTACGTGATTTGTCGCCCTGTGTTTGATGTATGATAGTCTCTCTCTCTCTCTCTCTCAGTACGTGCAGCAGAACATACTGAAACTATATGTTGATTCATACAGTTTAATAGTACTTTTTTCCTATATATACTTATGTATTTTTAATTTAATATTATTATACTGTATACGAGTATACTATATACAAGATATAGCATCTAATGTGTACCGTTTATACACACTAGCGTGTGGGTATGCACGAGGCTATATAATTTATCGTATCTTTTGTGTGGATAATAAACACAGATAATCAACGTACACGCAGGGCATGGTAATAACTTTTAGAATCAACAGATAACAATACTTGTTTGGCGTGGCAGCTCAACCACGTCACTGTACCACGGATGAGAAGGAAAGTACTCGATATGCTTCGCGGTGATTTTTTTTTTTTTTTTTTTTTTTGTGCAAGTTTCATTTTAACATCAAAAAATCACATCGATATGAATGAGTCTTGGTGGAGAAGCAAATATTGAGTTTGGAGTATGTAGTGAGATGAATAAGATCAGGTGCTTGACATTTACAGATTCGGCGTAGTATTTAGTACGGTGTACGTTATTATACTGTAGATTTAGTTTTGTTTTTTTCTTTATGTCCCCGAAGAAGGTCAAACCCACAAGGGAAAAACGTTTTCCCTTTTCATACGTCATTTGCATTTGCAGTTACTATTCACAGCAAATAGTATTTCTTTCAAAATCTTTTTCGTAAAATTTCAAATTCGTTTGGATTTTGTTGAGGGAACCATTTCATTGAAAATAATTGTAGAGATGGGTGTGTTTACTGTTAGCCAATATTCGTTTCATTTTCTGTTTTTCATCGATAGCGTTGTATGAAATATATACATAATAATAATAATAATAATAATAATAATAATAATAATAATAATAATAATAATGATAATAATATTTATTCGGTTAGGCATATACAGAGTGGCACCTTAAACACTGAACTAGTATTTAAATGTACCAGCCATGCCTGAAATCAACCAAGAATAACCCAGTAAGGCCCCTGTGGCGTATATCCATTGAGGTCCCTCTTTTGGGACCAGGATTAGCTGGGGGCAAGAGGGAGTAGTTAGTATTATATTCTAATGGTAATCTTAGCTTATATTACTTTGCATACCCAAGAATATGATGAGTAGAGATTATTAGTTTGCTGGTAATGTACTTAAAACTAACATTGACTCTGAAGTATCTATTAGTACTAAAATCACTATACAGTATAATTATTGTATAGTAACGATATATCCTGTACCGTCGCTGTTATAGATACTGTGTGTACTTGATTCTCGTCCGACAACTTTTAAAATATAAGTTGCAAATCCCGCAGACTTCAGTGGCTTTCTTTCAGCATCAGTTGGTCACGTAATCAGACTCACGAAACCAAGGCTGAGGGTGTGGCAAATACCAGTAATGTATTTTGTATGTCGATTGTTTGTACACCCCTTTATCAACCGAGAAAGAAATATACGACAAACAAATCTTGGTGGGCGTGATGTAAGTTTTCGACTATTTATTGCAAGCGTTTTTTATTAATCCGACAGTAGAATTCAGTGTTTTTATTCCCATCCTGAAATACAGTTCTATCCTCCCTTGCCGTTGCTCTTTTCCTTTGCCTGTGCTTGTTCCCGTCTCACTGCTTCTCCCTTCCAACTCTCTGTCTTAGGTTTCTCTTCCTTCTTTGACTACCTTGGACTACCTTTCTTGTTGCTTCCTCTCTCTCTCTCTCTCTCTCTCTCTCTCTCTCTCTCTCTCTCTCTCTCTCTCGTATATCGACCCTACCTGGTGACATTTTCTCCATCTTCTCTCCACTATTTTTGCTTCCCTTCATTATATATTCTCTCGGCGTGATAACATCCTCTTCCCTGCTGAACACATTCTCTCCTTCGCTGATTGCTTTCCTCCCTCGCTGATTACTTTTCTCCTCATCACCATCCACTTCCCTCTCCTCTCCACATTTGCATTCTTTTCTCTTTCTTGTCTGAGTTTCTGTAAGTTTTCCTCATGGCCTTATTATGCCGTGGTTGTTTTTGAGAATGAATTTATTTGTCTTATTTTTTAGTTTTTTTTTAAATTGGTAGCAGAGGCTTGCATGATGAGTCAGTGGATGTGTGACGACTTTTTTTTTTTTTTTGCGTTCTTTCTTTCTCACGCAAATAAGTAAAATTAATTATCATCATCATCATCATCATCATCACCATCATGTAATCATTATAATCATCATCATCATCATCATCATCCCTAACGCCCACCTAAGAGAGGGAAAGAGAAAATCCTGAAACGGTGGAAGAGAACAAAAAATTAAGAGAATTATTAAACAGCATCCTCAGTGAAATTAGCCTCACATTTATTTACACAAGATTCAAGCCTTAGAAATCTTGGCACCACTTCTCAAGCAAATCTATCTGCATTCTTTAAATTATAGATGCACTTGCCTAGCACCTGTCGGACAGTCATTTCCTCCAACGTGCCAAATAAAAAAAAAAAAAAAAAAAGTGCCAGCATTTCTTGTGTACATATCGGTGACGTCATTTTTGTAATAGCTTCCACACCTTCATACTTGGTTTTTTCGCGCAGTCAGTATTATATTTATCCAACTTAGCCTGCCATGCTTGCTCGCATCTTCAGACTCATTAACATAACCATTAGTGTATAATAATAAAGATGATGATGATGATAATGATAATAATAATAATAATAATAATAATATTAAATCTATCTATCTCAATCTATTGCCAGACTCCTTAATCACGTACGGGGTGGCCACAAACATATCGCCTCCATATCACCCTGTCCCCCGCCATTTCACTGCCTTGCTCCCATCTCACACCCCCCTCTCTCATATACCTCACCACTCCATCCTTCCATCTCATCCTCGGCCTCCCCCTCCCTCTCCCCCCCTCCACCTCACTCACATACACTCTCCTCGTCAGTCTCTCACCTTCCATCCTCTCCACATGGCCAAACCACCTCAGTGTGTTCTTCCTAACGCTTCCTATCACATCCTACATTAGAGGTGGCCCCATGCCCCAGGAATCCCAGGTAACGCCAGTATGCTTGCGTGTACTATATATATATATATATATATATATATATATATATATATATATAGATAGATAGATAGATAGATATAGATATATATATATATATATATATATATATATATATATATATATATATATATATATATATATATATATGTATGTGTGTGTGTGTGTGTGTATAAACATCTCAGACGAATATAAATTAATTTATCCCTCTTCCAAATTTATCATGATATCTTTCTGTTTTCGTTTAATTCACCCCAGTCTACAGTCGCCTTCCCAGTTCCTTTCCCTGCACAAACACCTAATCTACCCACACGGCTTAAAAAAGAAAGCAGGGAAAGTAAGGGAAAGAAGGGGAAAAAGTTATGCCTGGGCCAACACAATATTTTGGCCCCAAGCACTTAGCCTCCACGTCACCCTACCACGCCACAAAGTCCAGGGGATGGCCGCTCCCTCTTTACGCTAATTAACTTATGGGCCGGGTAAAAGCCATGCAAATGTACCCACAAGACTGAAAATTACGCTAAAATGTGGATGGATGAATGGATGGAGGCACGGATGGATTTTGTTAAGTCTAAAAAGTACGTATAGATTATTGGTGAATAAATTGTGATAAGACTAAAATATATAAAACTGCAATTGTATTTATGGTTAGATTTCTTAGAAGTTTAGGTTCTACTCACTGAAAAATATGATTTAAACTGTGTGTGTACTGTATGGATGGGTTATGAGATATTTATGCAAGTTAACAAAAAAAAACTTAAATATGGACAGATGGGTATTGGGAAGATACGGGAAACACTCAAAACAGACTGATAAGTAAATGTGAATGGATGGGTGGTTGAATGAATGGATCGACTGGTTTTGAAAACTGTTTTGGCTAAAGTACATCACTGAAAAAGAATGAATGAATTTTCAACATTTTCGGCTCACCAGTAGAAATTAGTATTGTTATACATAAATGATGGATGAACGTATTTTCAACATTTTCGGCGCACCAGTAGAAATTAGTATTGTTATACATAAATGATGGATGAACGGATTTTGAAAACTAGGCTAACCCACAAGATCGAAGAACAGGTAAAACAAGGATGGGAAGATGGTTGGATGGTTAGGTGGATGAATTTTGCTGAGCTCAGGCTACCCTACAGGATGAGAAGCACGTGAAAATATGGATAAACAGATAGATGCATAAGTGGATGGATGGATTAATGAATTTTGGAAAGCTTTGGCTAAGCCTCTAAACGGAATGGCACTTAAAGTTTGAATCTATGAATGTTTGAATAAAAATAAGGATGTACGTGTTGTGGGAAGCGTAAATTAACCCACAAGACCGATATATATATATATATATATATATATATATATATATATATATATATATATATATATATATATATATATATATATATATATATATATATATATCTTTTGTCCCGAACTTTATCTTTGATCAAAGCAAACTACAATAACCCTTGCAGCACGAGGACGTAACTTACTAAATAATTATATATTAGAAAAAGGATTTTAAAAATATTCTCATGTCGTTTTTAGGTACTTATATAAAAAGATTTAGTTCTATGAAGTACTAACCGCTCATCAGTTTTTAAAGTGCATTCAGTGATCTTTTGCGCCTTGACTACAGGCGTTTCCCTAAGTTGAAGATCATAGATTTTGGACAGAATAATCATTATACCTAAATGCAAGTCACGTCCCCAAAAGATTTGTAAAGAATTAAAAGCTTCATATTTTAGAGAACTGTTATGTATTGAAATAATCAAATATTTATTGTACAAGTATTTACAGTACTGTACTATATAGTATTTCATAATGAAAGACCCAGCATATTATGAGCTATAAGCTGAGCACTGGTATTTTAACAGAAGATATTTTGGCAGCTCTTATCTTACGTGGAGTAGTTTCTGAACTGTTGGATTAAAGCAAGCGTGAATTCTTCAGACCAAACCTGTGGGGAATGCGTCTTGGGCCTTGCATGATAGGTTTCATGCACCCTTCTTTCTACTCCTCCTATTCCATTTCTTTAAACAGTTCACTCCTTTCGTACAGTATTTATTTTTTTCCACACATTTCTTATTATATCATCTTTCCTGTACTTCATTCCTGCCTTCTCCCTTCCTCCCATCATTCACAGCTTGTTTCTTCCATGCATCCTCTCCTTTCCAGTTCGCCTTTTCCGTCTTCTTTTACCATTTTTTATTGTGCCTTTAATCTCTCTCTCTCTCTCTCTCTCTCTCTCTCTCTCTCTCTCTCTCTCTCTCTCTCTCCATTATTTCCACTTTCTCCTTTCTTCTGCGCAGTTCCCAACAAGTCTTTTCAGTTTACCACTTCCCTCTTTTTACTAATATTTTTCGTGATTGTCTCTTTCATCTTTTTATATTTTTTCCAACCATTATTTTTTTTATATATAATTCCCAAACACTGTTCTCTTCCAGCACCTCCACCCAGTCCTTTCTTCTACCCTTCGTTCCGTCTTTTATACTCCCCCCTCACGCTCCATATACCCCATCCTTCTACACTCTTCCACTACCACTTCCACCCCCGCCATTCCCCCTTCCTACTTCCCCTCCTTTCTTCCCTCCCTCCCTCCCTATACCCCACTCTTCTTCCTTCTCCTCCAGTACCATCCTTCGGTTTATTCTTCCTCTCTACCACCCCCTCTTCTTTCCCCCTCCTCCCCTACCCCCATCCTTCTTCCTCCTCCTCCAGCGTCTCAACCCCCACCTATTCTTCCCCTCTACATTCCCCCTTTCATACCTCCTCCCCCACATTACCACCCCCTACCCTCCCTCACCCTGTAATCCCCCTCCAGAGTTCCTATCGCGTCAGGGTCTGGTGCCAAGAGGTTGTCTGGGGAAGTGAATGAGGAGGGAGAGGAGGGCAGAGAGATAGGGAGGGAGGAAAAAGGGGAATCTGGGAGAGGGAGGGGGGATCATGAGAGGAGAGAAGGGAAAGGGTAGAAAAGAGGCAACTAAAAGAGGTAGAGCATTATTGGAGAATTAGAAATAGAAAGAAGAGGGGAAGTCAGAGAAAAAGGGAGGGAGAGGGGAAAAATTCGAAAAGAAGGAAGAAAAGATAACTAAAAAATCGTAAAAAAGGGAGAGAGAGAGAGAGGAAGTCAAGAAAGAAAGAAAGGGTTAGTGTTTGGAAGGAAGGGGACAGGGGTTAGGGGAAAACGACGGAGGTAGGAGGGATCGCTCCGATAAAACTTTCCTCACTTCTTTACATTTTATCTGGCTTAATTCCAGAGATGCCAGAATAACAGAGAAGCACAACTCGCTCCACTCTGACTTTTGCATTTTTCATCTTCATTTTGACGCCTATAGATGCTGTGATTCCAGGCCAGACGGCAGGACAGAAACGCTTGTGGAAGAGCGAGGCCCTGAAACGCAAAATGCACCCGCAATTACGTTTTCTATGAGGAATTATACGACAGGCTGACCAATGCCGTCTGTCAGATTTTTCTCTTTGGGAGGGAAAGGGGGGAAAGATTGGTGGGAGATGAGAAGGGATGAGGTGGGGTGGGGGCTGGAATGAGTAGGGGGAGACGAGGAGGGAGACTGTTAAGAGAGGGGGCAGTGGTAGGGTAGGGTAGGGTTGGGGTGGGTCTGTGCATAGGGTTTGATTTTCCCGCGCCTACGATCTCTGGTGGTGTATTATGTTCTGGTGACCAATCCGGCGGCGTGGAGGACGTGACACCGAGGCCCGAGGGGTGAGCTCCTCTTCTCCCTCAGGACGCCTCAGCTCTGACTTTCTTTTGCCTGTGTTGACAGCGGTTATTCTCGGCTTCCTCGTTCCAAGACAAATCTGTCGACCCGTCTGCGGGATGATTCGTTCAGCATTCGCTTCTGCAAATCCAAGCTCTTCTTCCCATGTTCTCTATTTACACTCCGGTTTACACTCTGGATTATAAAGTCTTCAATGCTGATGTTACCATTTAAAACAATGGAGTATGCGGACATTTGTGTATCAAGAGGATTTCAAAGAATGAACTGCAGGAGGAATCTGTATTTTGGCCCAAAGTTTATTATGATTATCATTTCCATCAAGTCTCCCAGGTCAGGCTAAAAAATCGATGCCTGCCGTGTATATTGGCGAGGAAGAAAGGTGATATGATCCTCCAATTAATTTGAAACCTGAAAAGAACTCGCCTCTCTCCCACACCCCACGTGGATCTTTGTTTACATCGCAGGATTGGGAGGGGGGCTGGACCACCACCTCTGGCAGAAGCCTCACTGGGCCTCCCTCCTACTCCTCACACATCTCAAGCCTCGTGCGTCATGCTCAGAGAAAAGAAGTTAATTTTCTCATGCTTTCTCCTGATTCAGTTGACGGTATTTATTGGTAGCTAGTTTGTTGTCTTCCATTTTGCTCTGTGCTTGCTGTAGACGTTCTCATAGGTAGACCTAGAGCTTGGAGTAGATACTGTTTGCACCTTTTGGCAAAGCTAGTTGAAATACTGTGTATTTTAGAATGAATTCCTGTTTATGTTGTATCAATCGTATGTATTTGATAGTATAAGGTTGGTGTGGATTCCCTCATGGCCGGACACCCACGCTAAGCCCCTCCCCCTCGCCTTCCCCGAAGATGCCCCGCCCACAGACAGCTTATGTTAACAGGAATCCTTTCAGAGGAGCCAGGCAGCCCTTTTCCTCCCCGCTCACAGTACCCGAGAGCCAGGTTTCTGGCAATAAATCTTCAGTTGCAAGCCTGAGGTGAAGGGTTCGCCCTCAAGTGATGTACAGGTATTCACCAGCAGTCCAATAAATTGCCCGGGCCTCAGGCAACAGACTTCTCATTGGTCCGCGCCAGGCCTCGTGTAGTTTATGAGTAGCCATATGGAGGCCGATTGGTGAGTCGGACATGTGCGTCAGGGAGGCTCCGCCCTTCGTGTAATTTACGACCAATAATTTGCCACCCAACTCAGAGCTCTGCGCCAAACAGCGTCGACTCCGACAAACAAATGAGAGAGAGAAAGAGAGAGAGAGAGAAGAAAAATCGACCCTCTTGTAAGCTGACGTGTAACCAAAACAATTGCATTGGGTATGAGATATGCTTGTAAACCCCGGGACGCTCTCCAAGCAAATGGCCTCCACGCACCCGTGTTATCAGCTGCTTGCCGAGGATTTTCATGTGAATGCTCAATAATTTAGATTAATCTCGAGCAGCAACGGTCCGCACGTATCAGACAGGAGCAACAACAGTCCAAGCTTTTATACATATAGCTCAGATGCTAGAGATTCGTTGTAGAGCCACGTTTGTTAGTCAGCCATACTCATTCTACAGCCTTATGTTAATCTATTTTTTCTTGTCACATACGAAGTGCTGGTGGTGTAAAGACAGGAAATGATTTACGTTGAAATTTTGCATAGTTGTGCAAGATACCCTGCAGCGCCCGTGTTCTCTCTCGCCAGCTAATAACATTACTACTCTAATTTCATTTGCTAATTCAGGGATCATCCTCCGCTTTATCCGCGTCCAAGCATGAGAACACAGCGCCGTGAGCCTTAAAATCAGCCCCTAAAACCAACAGAAGGCTGATATTGCAGGAGCAGCAACCAGAGCTTCCCGCCCTCACTGCCGCCATCTGTTGTGAGCGTCGTCAGTCTGCCAGCTCTAACCATGCTGCTTTTTTTTAGCCCCATGTTGGCCGTGCCTGCCAACAGCTGTGGCACGGCTGTCCATGGGAGGCGAGTGGCACTACCCCTCTGACGTGGCCCCCGCACACGGCACTATCTTCACGCCTCGAGCTCCCTTCCACCACACCGCCTTCCATTCTATTACAAGGAATGGGGCCTGCCAGAGGAGTCCCTAGGGGCACGTAGAGCCGAAAATGGAGCCAAGTTTGAGCATGTTTGATCCCTATGGAAGCGATCTTGCCTAGCGTTTTCCCATATTCTTTAATCGGTTGAGCAAAGAATGGTATCAGACAGACATTCTTTGGATTTCCTAGCATTCAAAGTCTTATCATATAAATTGCTAGACGATCCCAGTTCTCTCGCTTCATATTATTTTGGCGTATATAAGATATTTCAGTATGCAGTAGATTTATAAACCCACACTTATCCTAATCTGATATTTGTACATCATTCTGAATCCACAAAACACGTAAAAAAATCATGGGACAGAATTTCACAAGAATAAGAAAGTCTGGACTCAAACTCGGCAAGCCGACTCATTTTCTTTCTCCGTTCTCCCTCACTCCCTCTCCCTCTCTCCCTCTCTCTTCTCTCCCTGCCATGTTCGGATGTAAGAAAGGGTCTTGGCTTCGTCATAGCTTTGATTATTGATATATACCTATTTTTATTATCATTCTCAATACTTATTATGAAGCTGCTATAGAACATGTTACTTATACACATTCACCGGTCTTCCTTTGATAATGTAATTTTTCTTTAAGTGGCAACTCTCGAACGGAATCGGACGCGATGATGACGCGGCTCCCCTCTGGATCAATACTTTGCGTGGATTTGTGGCAGCGCATGTGCACTGCCGCGAATCTTTATAACTTTTCAATTTCTTTAGTTTATACCACTCTGTCACTGGTACAATGAAAGGGGAAGGACGGGATGAGACCTCCACCCTTTCATCCCCCGCAGCAACAAAGGGCTTCCGCGTAGTTAGGCCTTTCAACTCCCTTGGAAAGCATCTAGCATAGCCCTCCGCAAGACCACTACCATTCTCTTTTGACGAGCGATCTAGCGTTGGCAGGTTTTCTTTCGAAGGACCCTGAGGCGACCGTCGTGGGTTGCTGATACTGGGAGGGAGAACACGTGCTTATCTCTCCTCTGCACGTGCCACAATGACTACTGGCAATAAGGTCTGTGGTTTAGCCTGGGGGGGAGTAACTGGTGAGAGTTTGCCAGCGAGGATGACATGTCGAAACCCCGCCCAGGAATTACGCTAGTCCCCCCTCAGAAAAAATGTTTGGGAGCGAGGAAAGGGAGGTGCTCTGTCACAACCCAAGCTGCTCCTCCCAGTCTCACTCTTGCCTACATACTCGTGGATTTTGTTGAAGCTCTTTATCCTTGTCTGTTTGCACTAATTTTCTTCTTATAGAGCTTGCTGCATTATCTGAATAAAGTTATTTGAACTTATTTTATTAGAACTTGTCATTGCTAGCTAGCCATCATCATTATCCACTGGAGAATCGTATTATCCATCAGTAAATATGGTGTGTAGGTTCCAAAAATGAGAAATGAAGAGTACAAAGTTGACCTCAGAATATGTGCGAAAACTTACGTATTATAAAGATTAAAAAAAAAAAAAAAAAAAAAATTAGGGAATTCATAATGTTAGCTTTTTTTTTTTTTTTTTTTTGGTATCATTAAGACAATATTAAGTCTATAATAAGTCTTGTCCATTAAGCAGACTGGTAAAGATTTGTGTTTTTTTTATTGATCTGATCCCACATTAACCTTTAAGAGGGTGAAGGTGAATCAGATAGTTATAGACCTGCATTCTGTTTCCACTTCTCGCTGTTTCTTATTTTTTCTCAATTTTCTGCTTAACATCCTCTCCTTCTCCACCTAAATCTTGTCGGTGTTTCTACTCTTTTGTCCCTTTTTATTTTACTTTTCTTATTCACTTTTCTTTGCAACTTCTTACTTCATTTTCATTTCTTCTTCTTACTATTATTGTACTGTTTTTGTTTCTTGATTTGTCTTCCTTTATATTATGATTTTGGTCCAGCTTCTCTTTAAGCTTCGTCTGTTCGTTCGAATATCCTGTTACTTTTCAGATTCACACTTTCTTCACCGTTTGCTCCTCATCCTCCTCTTCCCCATGTGCCTCTTGTTTTCTTTCTCTCATTCACCATTCGATCCTCCTCCTCCTCCTCCTCCTCTTCCTCCCTCCCTCCCTCCTCTTCTTCCTCCACCCCCTCCCGTTTCCCCTCCTCTTCCTCCTTCTCCTCCACCAGAAAACTCATTTGGGAGCCGGTCAGATTGGGAGGGCTCTCAATCTCCATTTAATCTTAATTATATGCATTGACTTCTGCTCCATCAGCCTCCTTTATCAACGAGATCCTTCACCCGCCTCCTTCCTCTCCTCCTCCTTTCTATTTTTCTTTTGTTTGTATTTATTTCTCGTTGAATTTTCCTTCCCTTTATTTTCTCTCTCTCTCTCTCTCTCTCTCTCTCTCTCTCTCTCTCTCTCTCTCTCTCTCTCTCTCTCTCTCTCTCTCTCTCATGCTCCTCCCCCCTCCTATGTTCCCCTGTACTCTTCCTCTCCCCTATCCTCCTCTGCCCCTCGACCTTCACTCTCCACCCTCCCATTCCCTTACCAATTCTCTCTCTCTCTCTCTCTCTCTCTCTCTCTCTCTCTCTCTCTCTCTCTCTCTCTCTGTTCGTTTGTGTGTGTGTGTGTGTGTGTGTGTGTGTGTGTGTGTGTGTGTGTGTGTGTGTGTTGTGTTTTTTCGTTCTCCTTTGTGCTTAATGTTTACTTATTTTTACTTTAATTTTGCTTCTTCCTTCTGTTTAAACACTTGCATCTACACCACACCGATGTAATCTCCATGAAGCGCTGACTCACTGGATATAACATGCAATAATAATAATAATGATAATAATGATGATGATGATGATGATAATAATAATAATAATAATAATAACCCGTGACAGTAGTGATTACAGTCGTGCAGTAGCAGTAACGTTGTTCAGTAACATAAAAGTAATTGTAACACTGAAAGATAAAGATAATTAAGGGCAAACAACAATAAATCCAGAATGTCTAACACAACTGGCAATATATCAGGTTATGTCAAGCTTAAGTGACATAAATAAACCTTCATTAAGATAAGTTTCATTTAAGCTGAATAAATTAGTAAGGGGATAGCAAAAATAATGGAAGGATAATTGTAAAGCGGTTAACCTCTTTTTAACTAGTGGTCTTTCCAAAAACTAAATAAATCGTCAGGAGATATCAAGAATTAATTTTAAAAAGATGTTCTTGTACTTAAAGAGGCCATGGTTATTTCTAAACTCATAGTTAAAAGCCTCCCCTAAGCTGAATAACATCGCCAGGCAGTAACAGGAATATCTTAAGAAATACACCATCGTCCTGAAGTGGCTAATAGTGATTGTCGCTCTTGCCAATAGAATCCTCACTACTTTCATCCTTTAAAAAAAAAAGGGGGGGGGGGAAAGCCGAAGCATTGGGCATTTATCTCTCTTTTGGTATGCCGTAAACTGCGTAGTAGAATTTGGGCCAAGAATGTAAACTCTTTCTCTGTACTGTAGTGGTTAATTAGACAAAATTGCAGAAGAGAAAGCTATTAATTAAAGTGAAGGAAATGAAAACATGCACAGTGAAATAGCGTAAAATCACATTATCACTTCATACTAAATAGTTAAAAAAATTATGGTACTGGATTCTTTAACTAAATTGTTTATATTAATTATGTAACTAAACCAGGATATTATGAAAACGCTTTTTAAAAATTCACCGACTAAGGAAGGGGCTCAGGAGCCAGGCGCGGAGATCCTTCCCAGAAAAAAAAAAAAAAAAAAAGTTAAGAAAAAAAAAAAAGGAAAAAAGGAACTCGTTTGCATCTACTTAGGTATGCAAAAAGTGTGACCCATGTATAATATATGAGGGCCGAGTTTCCCACCACCACCACCCCCTGTCCTCTTTTACTTACTGCACTTCCCCCTGACCACAAGGCCGGGTTTTTTGGCGGGCCTCCTTTGCGTAATTTCTCTGATTATGCCAACATTATCCGGGCTTCTGAAAACGATATGGAAATTAGTGTGGGTGTAGCTCTGGGCTGGTGAGAGGGAACGGTAGGGTGTGTGGTGTGATGTGATGGTGTGGTGTTCTGTGTGGAGTAGTGAAAGTGTGACAGGCAGTTAATTAGTCACTATAGGTTATCACTAATGGTAGAGGTCTGAGATTATTGATATCACTCTTGGTTGCTTGTATCGCCACCACTGTTCACATCAAACTGACTACCTCTCCTCCCAGGCTGTCTCAAGCAAGCCGTGCCCACCAAATATTTTTTTCTGGCATACACGAAAGAAAAAAAGTCCTTCCTCCTTCATGGTTATTCAAAAGTCTGGTAAAAAATAATATTCTCCCTCCACCACCTCTACTTTGCCTACACATTTCCCTGTCGTTTGTGTTTTATTATGCATGAAGAGGGCTGGCCGTGTGGACCTGAACCGGGGCCTATGCGTGAGGAAGAGGGCGACCGCGGAATTGTTTTATTGCCCCGAAATTCGCACGGACACCCTCTGACTGCAAAAAAAAAGAAAGAAAAAAGCATACCTGTGCGAAAAAAAGGACAAAAAACTGGTAGGTCTGCGCTTGAGATGAAGCTCACAAATATCTTAAAATTTCTCCTGTAAACTTTCTCTTGTGTTCTGTATTTTAATTTGCATTTGTGAGAGTGCTTGCAGAGGATGGATGAAGGGTGTGATTTGTCTTTTTATAGGTAGTAATTAGAATATGTGTAAGGTATTTTCATTGTATACACCTGCGTTGTAGAGAGAGTGTAGGCTACGCGAGAGCTTGGCTGGAGAGGTGAAATGGTCAAAGTCCCTCTTTTACAGATCTTCCCTTTTTATTGGCAGGAACCTTTTAGGGAGTTGAAAAAAATGTACAGTTCTTAACCGCAAACACAGACCAGCAGAAACGCACACATTTCACACACACACACACACACACACACACACACACACACACACACACACACACACACACACACACACACACACACACTACACAAGCAAATGAACTAACGTTGTCGTTTCCTACACATGCATGCACACACTATATTGCATTTATATGAAGTTTTCCTTGTGGTAAACGTGCTTTCATTTCACATACCGACACATGTAAATAAGCTTCATACCGAACGCTAATGTTTATGTAAATTGTACATGAATACAAGCCTCTCACGAATACGTATACCCAAACCTTTCTTGCATGATTATTTTTCAATCAGTTTACGTAATTCACAAGTACAGTCACACAAACACTCACTAATCTTCGACGCCTTACACGGACATACAGTGCACAGAGACTGAGTTTTTACGTGTAGAGAAGCCTTATACCCATTATATTTATTCTGCCTTAACAAAATAATTAAATACTGAGCTCAGATGGCTCGTATAATTTCGTCAGTTTCTTGTTCTGAGTTTGGTATTTTTGCCTAACATCCAACTCCTCCTACGTCACCCTTTCAAAATGCACCAAGCTTGTCATTTCCCGTTCTCACTCACTCCAGCCTCCGCGTCCCTCCTGCCTGCCTTCCCTCCCTCCCTCCTACCTCTTCTCTCCTTCCTCCTACCTCTCCTTCCCTCCCTCCCTGCTGTCCCTTCTTGCCTCCCTTCTGTCTCCCCTTCTCTCCTCTACCTTGTGCCTCCCCTTCTCTCCTCTACCTTGTGCCTCCCCTTCCCTCCTGTCCCGTGTGCCTCCCCTTCCCTTCCATCCCTCTTACCACCACCACCCCCTTCCTCTCCTTTCTGACACTCCTTTCTGCCCTTCCCTCCCTCCTGCCCCTTCTTCTTTCTTCTCCCTCCTACCTCTCCTTTCCTCCTTTCCAAATTTTCTGCATCCATTTTTCTAACCTTTTTCCCTTTTCTTTTACTTGCCTCTTCTTGTATTTATTTTTTCTACTTCCTCTTGTATTTATTCATTGTTCCTTCTCCCACCTCCCCTCCCAAACCTCCCTTCCCTCCACCTCCCGTCCCCCCACAGTCATCCTTCCTGTCTCCTTTTCCTGCTCAAGCGTCTGTGTTCCTTAGTTTCTACCTCTTTTTTTCCTTCGTATTTTTTCTTCGTTTCTCTTTCCTTTCATTCGCTTGCTTTTCCTTTCCTCCTCTTTCCCCCTTTCTTCCTCCTCCATCTCTCTTCCTTTTCTCTCCTTTACTCCTCACCATTACCTCTCTTCTATAGGGAGGGAAAGATTAGCCATAGGAGTGACTAGAAGCAAAGAACGAGAACGTGGTAGCCAGATGGAATGGAGGAGTCCTTGAGGGAGGGAGGCGTGGAGAAGGAAGGAGAATATAAGGAGTTGTGACAGAAGGGCTGATTCTCTCTCTCAGTCTCTGTCTCTGTCTGTCTGTCTGTCTGTCTCTCTCTCTCTCTCTCTCTCTCTCTCTCTCTGAACTTTGTGATTGAGCGTCGGACAGTAAAGATATGTGAATAGATAATTTTTAGCATTTAATAGTTTAATATTGTTCTATGACTTTATTTATTATGTATTCACTTTCAACTATTCATTTTTCGTTTCTCTGTCACTCTCCCCCATATCATTCTCATCATCAGGTATTTTTATGTATTGTATTTTCTAACGATAAGTTTGCATTTACCGTCTTGTTAGTGTTGATTTTCCCACATCAAGATTCATTCCTACCTTTTGCGTCCTTTTCTCTTTGCCAATCGTTTTCGTTAAATTCCTTGTCTTATACATACTCTTCTTGTTTTATATTTTGCTTTCTTTTTCTCATTCCCATAATCTCATTTGGTCCTCCTCTTTTTTTTTTTTTTACTTTTACTATTTTCTTCGTCTTCCAGCCGTTCTTCGTTCTCATTCTTTTATTTCTTCGTCGTAGCCTTAGCCTTCTCCGTTCTCTCTCTTCCTTCCCGGCGCCCCTCACCCCCCTCCCCTTCCCTTACATCCTCCTTCCCTCCTGCCATCCCCCCCTTCCCTTCTATCTTTCTCGTCCTTTCCATACTTTGTACGCTTTCCCTCCTTCATTGTTTTCCTTCTTCATGCCATCGTTCTCATCTCCCAAACTTACATCCCTCAGTCTCTCTCACAGTCTTTCACACTTCCGTTCTTTCCCCCATTCTCCCTTTCTCTCATACATTTACTTCTTTCCTAATTCCCGCTTCCTCCTTAACATCCTTCCCTAATTCTCTTTCCATCGTTTCATCCCCCCTACGTCTTTCCTTTTCATTGTTTCTTTCCCTTTTCTCATACCTCTGTTGTGTTCCATCCCCTTTATGCATCACCGTTCTCTCTTCTCTTACTCATGCCACCCCCCTCCCCCGTCCTTCCTTCTCTTTACGGTCTGCTGTCATCCATCCTTCCTTCCTTCCTTCCCTCTTACTTATTTCCTTTTCATCGTCCACACCTTTATTACTCCATCTCATGTACACCGTCTCTTCTTTCCTTCCCTTCTGTCTCCATCGCCTCCCCTCGCTTTCTTTCCTCTGTCCTCCTTCACTCGTCCTTCTTCGTTGCCTCCTCTCTTTTCTCCAGCCTTTCATTCCTCTCTGTCCCTAAAGCTTCCCCATTCCCCATTCCCTTATTTTTCCATTTCCTTTCCCCATTTCTCACTCCTGTCTACATTCTCTTCTCATTCCTTCTTCCCTGTACCTTCTTCGTTTCTTCCTTCCTGTCTTCCAAATCTTCTCTCCTAAATCGTTCTTACGTTTCATCCCTATCAGTGTTCTCCGTTTCCCCCCATATCTTAATTCTCAGTTTCTCTTTCCCATCCTTCCTTCTCCGTACTTTGTTGTTGCTTCCTCCCCCATTTAAGCCTTCTCCTCCTTATGTTTCCCTAATATCTCTTCTTCCCTCTCTGTTAACCCACTCCTACTTCCCATTCTTCCCCAAACCCATGTTGCTCCTTACCTATCTCATCCTTGTTTCCCTTTCTTATTTGTTGCTATTTTTCATTTTGTGATACCTTGACTCTTCCATTTTCCCTGCACATTCCCGTTCTCTAACTTATCCTTCTGTTCTTCCCTCTGTCCTACCTTCCTATCTGCCTTCCTTCTCCGCTGCTTTTCTGCTTCCTGCCTTCTCACCTTTTCTACCTCCTCTTTCCCATGCCTCTCATCCTTCTTTTTTCCTTGTTCTTTCCTTCTTCCTTGCTTCCCTTTCATGTTCCAAAGCTTCACTCCTCCATGTCCCTTAACGCTTCCCCATTCTCTCTTCTTCCTTCCCAGTGACCTCCCCATGTCCCCCTCTCAACCTACCCTTCCTCTCTCTCCTTTCCTCTGTCCCTCCCTCCTCCCTTCCTTTCCTCTGTCCCTCCCTCCTCCCTTTCTTCCTCTGTCCCTCCCTCCTCTCCCTTTCCCCCTTTTCCTCCTCTCCCTTTCCCCCCTTTCCTCCTTCCCTCCCCTTTCTTTCCTCCTTCCCTCTGTCCTTCCCTCCTCTCCCAGTCGCCTCTTTCCTTCTTCCCTCCCCCTCCTTCCTTCCGTCCCTCCCTCTCGCCCCATTATGGAGACCTTCGCTGTGACTGGTTGGGCGGTCGTAAAATTGATCAATATGAAGGCTCCCCCCTCTTGCTTACTCGACCTTTTGTTCGCATCCCAACCACATATCAAAGGCCAAAGAGCTCGATTTCACACCCACGTTTCTCTTACCCTGATGGACACCTATTGTAGGCTCATTGCGTCACGTTCAGGGCAGGCTGGGTTTATCAAGCTTGGGGAAAAATGAGAGAGAGAGAGAGAGAGAGAGAGAGAGAGAAAGAGAGAGAGAGAGAGTTACATAGCCATATAGATAGACAGACAACACAGATCTAACCGTCCTTATTTGGTGGTCCGGCTGTACTGATTGTGGAAAGGCTTACCATAGTTACACGAGAGAGAGAGAGAGAGAGATGGATTTTTTTTTTCTCAGAGGTTCACTGGTGGGAATGATAAGAGAAGAAGACTGGAAAAAATACGGGTTCTGTTTTAAAGAGAGACTGAGGGTGGTCTAAAAAGGTCCTTGTTTAGAAAAAGGGAGTGTGTTGTAAAGGAAATGTCAAGTGTGGCCTGGAGGAGTGTGTGTGTGTGTGTGTGTGTGTGTGTGTGTGAGAGAGAGAGAGAGAGAGAGAGAGAGAGAGTTGGAGGGATGGGAAATGGATGTAGGAGGGTGTGGTGGCAGTAGGGTCAATGGCTTAGGCCTTACGCTAAATAGAGACATCCTGTGGGCCTCAGAGGGGGTAGAAGGAAGAGCAAGGAAGGAAGGAGGAGCAAAGGAGGAAGGAAGAGCAAGGGATGAAGGAACAGCAAGGGATGAAGAAACAGCAAATGATGAAGTAAGAGCAAGGGATGAAGGAACAGCAAAGGATGAAGGAAGAGCAAGGGAGGAAGGAGAAGCAAGAGATAAAGGAAGAGCAAGGGAGGAAGGAGGAACAAGGGAGGAAAGAAGAGCAAGGGAGGAAGGAAGAGCAAGAGAATAAGGAAAAACAAGGGAGGAAGGAAGAGCAAGAGAATAAGGAAAAACAAGGGAGGAAGGATGGGAAATAGAGAAACGTAGAATTAAATCAAAATCAAAGAGAAATCGCGGCAATAAGAAATATGGGTGAAGGAAACTGAAGCAAAGTACAAAGTATATTGATAACCATATCAGGAAAGTAACGTACTAGTAATTTTATTCTCTGTAGTTAGAATAAAATATGTAAAGTAAGATATCGCATGCAGGCCAGTGTTGGATGAGATGTGGTATGTAGAAGCAGAGTAAATAAAGAAGTAAAGATTGGAAAACGAACAGAAAAAGAGGACAGGATATCTAAGAACGAAGGAAAAGATGGAAAAAAATGGAGAACCTGAAAAAGACCAAGAAAAAAAAAAACAAAGATCAGAAAAGGAAGATTATCATAGTTACGATTGAGTGAAACAGGAGAAAGCAAGGGGGAAAAAGAAGGAGACTTTGTGTAAGAGGAAGAGTAGTGAAAGGAAGAGGAAACGGGAGACAGGAGGAAGAGGGAAAGGAAGAAGAGTGGCGTCCCGTGGGAGGAGGGGTTGTTGCTAGGGGGGACGCGTTTGGTGAGAGAGAGAGAGAGAGAGAGAGAGAGTGAGAGAGAGAGAGAGAGAGAGAGAGAGAGAGAGAGAGAGAGAGAGAGAGAATTGTGTTGCTGTGGAGAGAGACAGAGAGACAGACAGATGGGTACTGTTACTGGAGAGAGAGAGACAGAGACAGAGACAAAGAGAGAGAGAGACAGACAGACAGAGAGAGAACTGTGTTGCCAAGATGAGATGAACAGTGAAAAATTCCCTCGAGAAAAAATAATACTCTCGAAATATTTCCCATCAGCATAACATTATTCAAATTACACATATTAAAAAAACACATAATATAATAATGTGTAGATGTCTTTTTTTATTTTTTTCTTGAAGGGGGGTGTGTCTGATGTATTTTTCTTTTTTTTATCTTTTTCTTTTTTTTTTGGGGGGAGCGGTTATATAAGAAATGGAAAACTTATATTCACTAGGGAAGGAGAATTTTGGTGGAGTGCCAAGGAGCCTCACGGAGTTGCCATGGGGTGTCCTAAATGTTTCCCGGACCAAATCGATGCTGGGAGGTCTAGAAGTGCACATTTATCATCCTTATTTTTTCCTTTATAGGTATTTTCGGGAGAATTCAAGTCTTTATTAACCTCTTTTTCTTCAGGAGTTTTCCCTAGCTTTAAATGTAATTGACGCTGCAGGAGTTATAGGACAAAACAGGTTATGCATTAAAGTGAAGAAGAAGAAGAAATAGGTTGTTGAAGCCAATAACTTTACTATGACGAAGATACTAGTATGAAAAATAATGGAAGAAATGAAGATGAAAAAGAGGAGAAAGAGGGGAGAAGTTATTGATGTAGAGCAGGAGAAGGAACAGTGTTGAAATAAGTAAGAATAAAGACAAGGGTAAATATATGCTATGGAAGGGTAGGTTAGTGAAAATATGACACGAGGCGGTGACAGAGAAATTGGACAGGCGATAACAGGGGAAATGGGACAGGCGATAACAGGGGAAATGGGACAGGCTGTAACAGGGGAAATGGGACAAGCGATAACAAGGGAGATGGGACAGGCGATGACGGGGGGAAATGGGACAGGCGATAACAGGGGACATGGGAGGGATATCAGGCTTGCACAAGACGGTCGCCTCCAGTAGCCGAGAAATCGAGATTGTTTACCAAAGGTCCCTAAAGATCAGATATGCTACAGTTTATGGCCATTGTGTGGATTAACCGTGGCTCTTGCTCCATTCCATTTCCCCATTTTCCTCTCCCTCTGCCTTCTTTTCTGCTGCCTTCCCTCCCCAACCCCCTCCACATTTTCCTTCTTCTCATTTCCCCATCTTCCTCATCCTTGTTCTTCCTCATCTCTTTCTCCCACATAGCCTATTCCCTACTCTCCCTTTCCTCTCCTTCCCCTTTTCCACCCTCCTCTTTTCGTCAGTCTTTCTTCTTCCATTCTTTAACTACCTTTTTTCTACTTCCCCTCGTACTGGCTTCCACTTTCTGTGTTACCACTTCACAACCACTTCCCTTACCCTCCTTCCTCCTCTTCCTCTTGCTGTCCCCTCCTTCATTTCTTCTTTTCCCTCTGTATCTCATTCCTTGTTTCCGTTCCCTCTTTTCCACTCTTCCTCTTCCTTATTCTTCTATCCCCTATTCAGCTCCCTCTTCCTCTTCCTTATTCTTCTATCCCCTCTTCAGGTCCCACTCCACTCTAATTTCTCTTTCCCTGTCGCTTCCCCCTCCTCTCTTTTAAATCCTTTTCCCATTTTTTCCCATGTTCGACTTTTCCCTCTTCTCAGTCGTCCTTCCTTTATTCTCCCTTTTGTTTCCTCTTCCCCATCAGCCTCTTCCTCCTTCTCCCTCTTCCCTCTTCCTCCCTTCCTCCTTCTCCCTCTTCCCTCTTCCTCCCTTCCTCCCTCCTTGCCTCCCAACCAAGCTAACTGGATGGTGTTGTATCTTAGGCCGTGTTGTTGGGCTTCTCTGACCTCCCTGACCTTTTAGTATAGTTTTCCCACAGTGAGCGCCGTGTCACTTCCAGGTTGAGGTTGTCGTGTGAGGTTTGCATGGATAGTTACACTCTCATCTCTTAGTTTCCTTTGAATTTCACGTGGAGGTCTTAGTGTGTGTGTGTGTGTGTGTGTGTGTGTGTGTGTGTGTGTGTGTGTGTGTGTGTGTGTGTGTGTGTGTGCGTGCGTGCGTGTGTGCGCGCGCGCCGTACTCTGGTTTCACCTATGTTCGAATGGTCTTGAGATGGCTGTGGTTTAGATAATATTGAGCATCTGTGGGTTATACAGTGTACTTCAGTTTTTAATAAATGTTTCAACTAGAGATTTTAAGATTCAGGAAACTTATGTGTAAAATTTGTTATTAGAATATTTCCCTCATTTTTCTGTCTAGTAAAGACCTATTGTTCTCCAGGAATTAAGAAATATTTGCCCAGAATAAATTACGCGGCAGTGTTGTTTAATAGACGTGGTGATTTGATGGCGTGGCTATCTTTGACCTTATTTGTGTTGCATTTGTGGTCCACTTCGATTTTTTTTTTCACGTCGGAGTTTACCAGTTTGGGTATTAGTATAATGTGTTAGTGGTGCTTGGACGGCGATCACGTTATCTCCAAGGCGATTCACTGCCTCGTGTTTGCACTAGGCGGGTATTACTGATAAGTTTTATTGTTGTCCGCCTCACTGAGGAAGATAGGATTTCTGTGTGGGTTGAGGGCGGTCCAGTCCTTTGATATCTTACACTTGGTTGGCCTTAACTCTTCTTATCTGCTTAATCTTTCAGTACTGTGCCATGACGTCATTTCATTTTTCTTTATCTTTTTTTTTCTTTATATTTGACAATCACGTGTCGATTTATTCTGCTTGAGATAGGCCTCTGAGACTGAAGGGTTGGAGAGGCATTAACTACGTTGCGATCTCTCTCTCTCTCTCTCTCTCTCTCTCTCTCTCTCTCTCTCTCTCTCTCTCTCTCTCTCTCAGCTTGCTACTGTTTGTTAATTTTATTCGAAACCGATTACATTAACGGGGTTATGTTTAGTCCGTACATGATTTAGACTGCATTACCATATTTAACCACAATCAATTATCATCCGTAACTCACTAATGTTTTTACTTTGAGGGGACAGTGTTTAGTTCTTCCCTATACTTCTTTTCACCTTAACTTGGCTCAGGTTTTCCGCCTCTTGAAACGTTCTTTCACATAGCTCAGTGGCAGAATAAGATAATGCCACGGATTTATATATTTCCGTAGCACTACTTCGTGACTAGCATCATATCCTGGTGTTAATCCACTGCTACAGCTTAGCATTCAAGGTGGGGAGACGGCGGTTTAGGCCAAGTTAGAGTGAGGAGAGCACAGTTCCGCGCCTCGACTAATGAGGGTTGCATGCTATATATATACACCGGTATGTATCTTGAATTGTGTGCTAACTCTAAGATAACAGCTGCATCCTTGACGTTTATGTGTTGTGTGCAGTGTTGGTTGATATTGGCCCCGTCTGCTGGGTGTGCCCGGATGTATTTACCCTTGTGGAGGAACCGCTTTAGTCCTCTCCTGATTGTCTTGTGTTTGGTTGATGCGGGAAAGTAAAGGGAAACGTAAATACTACTTTCCGGTAGCTTGTCGTAAGATACAAAAATACACGTTAATATTCATATGGTACTTTGGTCATTTAGAGTGAATAGGGAGTGAAAAATAGCTAGGAGAGCGTATGAGCATAAGTAGTTTTAAGTGACGTGGAGAAGGAAAGGAAAATATAATAATACTTTGCGATAGTTTGCCACCTAAGATACAAAAATACACGTAAAGTGGTTTGAACAGTTAGAGGGGATGGAGAAGGTAAGGAAGTAATATCCTGTGTAATTTGTCTTTAAAATACAGACATATTCATAAGGTATTTGGTAATTTAGAGTGAATAGGAGGTGTAAAAATAACAGAGAGTATATGTAAGTGGTTGTAATATACGAAAGTAAAGGGAAATACAATAAATGCACTGGAATAGTTTGCCCCTTAAGTGCGGAAGTACTAATAAAGTGGTCTGGCCATCTAGTGTGAATGAAGAGCGGAAAAGTAACCTGGAGAGTATGAGAATAAGTGGTTGTAAGGGAGAGGAAGACTGAGAACAAGATAATGAATTAGATGGTGTGTCGTTGGAAGAGAGTTTGTTAATGAGTAGGTTACCCCCTCACAGGATGCAGTTTGAGACAGCAGATTATATATTTATTAGATATGATTGAGCTTTCCTTGTGACCTGCTGTTTTGAGGCGTATATAGTTCAATAGTAATGCAAAATGTGTCAGATTAGGTCAGGTTTTTTTTTTATTCGGTCAGGTCTTTTTTCTTGTTTAGATGGGTTTGGATCAAATTATTGTTAATGGTTATGCGAAATTTTCTATGATAGAGAAAAGGACTTGTTTCTTTTTTTTTTTTGCTCACCAACCAGTATGGTAATGGACTTTCCAGTGTCAGGATTAAATTGTCTTCATTGTGTGACTTGCAGGTTGTGGTTTGATACAGTTAAAAAATAGATGATATAAAATAGAATGGAAGCTTGGTATGGTGCTTGAGTCAGCCTTTACTTGGCTCTGCTATTTTCAGTCAGGTGTCAGCAGCTCATTTATTAGAGGCGTTTAATGGCCACCGGGATCTCCTTTGACATTTAGTTCAGCCAAATTTACCTCTGTCAGAACCACGCTTTGAGGCGGCGGCAGCTCCCGACTTGGTGCTGGTTAGGTCACTTCCTTGGTATGTTTGCCAGGCGTCGTACCCGTGGTGTTTACGATTATAATTAACCCTTTCTCTAGGTTTTATCCATATGGTTAAGCCCCTTGATTATATATATTTTTTGCGGATGATTGGGATTGAGAACGACCCCTGTACCATGTTCTCTGCGTATGGTTAAGATTGAGAACAACCCCTTTACCTTTTTCAGTGCGTATGGTTAAGATTGAAAACGACCACCTTCACCATATTCTTTGAGTATGTTCACGATTGAGGACGATTTTATTCAGCGCAGGGATGGCCTCACTTCTTCCCCCAGGCGAATAATACCTTGTGGCAAAAGTGAAGGGATTAATTGAAAGTTTCTGTTGCCTCCACAACGATTGGTTTCCTTGGTAAATGGGGAAAATTATCGGGCGGTACTAAGAATTTAATAGACTTCATCGTGAGTTATATTCTTGTTATTTCCAGATAGGTTTATGAACTTAGATTATTTTTGAACGAGGGAATTGGCAAGGCGTTCATTAACCCCCTTCATTATTAGATTCCCTTAAGCTGAATATAATAGGCCAGTAGTAACAGATAATTATAGTATTTGTCATATTTTCCTGAAGGTGATAAAAATATGCTTGATCAGTACTAAATGTGCTTGGTGAGTGTGCAGAGAAAAAGATAGAACTAAATGCACTCAGTAATGTTGATAGCAGTTTGTGGTAATAATAGATAAACACTAGACTGTTTATGAAGGGTTTTATGTGCTTAAGGCTTGATCGTAAAAGTTATCCTCCCATCTTTGATTTTTGCTTGTATACTTTGCTTTTTGTGAGCTGGGAATAAATTTTGCTTGTTGGAGAAAAGTCTAGCTGGAATGAGGGAAGAATAATATTACTCTTTTCATTTTGACCTGGCCCGAAACCTGACTTCTCCTACTTCAGTGCTGAGCTGTAACAAAAGATTAACAAAAGAATATTGTGCTAGTCATGAAGAAGTACTAGGGAAAGTTTTAGAGCGGTTGTATTATGTATTCTTCCATTTTATTATATATATTATGTCTATTTTATTTTTATTTATTTTTATTCTAGTTTGTTATTTATCCTGCCATTTAGCTACAGAAAATTACTGTAGTTATATGGGAAAAAAAAACGCAAAAGGACGAGATTATTGGCTGAGTTTAGGTAAGGGAATATCAGATGGATAGGATATATGGCTTGCTCTTTGTTAATGGATTTGGCTTTGGCTTTGTTGATGGCTTTGGCTTTGGCTTGGAAGATCGAAAGATGGTTGGGTGGCGGGCAAGATCTAAGTGAAATGGCAGGATGCTGGGGATTAGGGTCGAGAGAGAGAGAGAGAGAGAGAGAGAGGGCGAAGGCGAAGTGGGGGTGGGGGGGAGTTGACTTGAGGGCACCTTATCTCTTCCTCTCACCCGCGGTCCCTACTCGCCTCCCTCTCTCAGTTATTGGTAAACAGCCACGGCCACACACACACGCACACGCAAGCTACCTTACACAGTTACATACACACACATGGTGACCCAAGTACACAGAGCATCTGACTTACTCTCGAACATAAATGTTTTAGTGCACAATTATCCCACTCCGCCATGCACACAATACTCGTACAACTTGAGCGCATGAGTCAGGTATTCATGCAAGACGGGCACATTCATGCGTTTAGAATTATAAGTATGTCCCTTGAAATACTCTTCCTGACACATACATACATACATACGTACATACATACATGCTTACATACATGCGTACATACATACATACACACATTAACTGTACATTTACTCAAACTTTACTGCACGAGAAAACATTCAATAAAGCATTTACATACACCGGTACATTTGCACGCTGACACATTTACTGATATTTACAGACATGCACACTTGTTTACAAACAGACAGACGTACACACGTGTGCACAAACACATTCATAATTGTAAACACTCCAACGCACCCACTGAGTATATTTAGACGCTCATAAACTCGGTACGTATATACACAACCACCCAGCCACCCTCTAGGACACACACACACACACACACACACACACACACACACACACACACACACACACACACACACACACACACACACACACACACACACACACACACACACACACACACACACACACACACACACACGTAATGAAGAAGGATAAGAACACACATACACACACAGAAAATAGCACATGCACAGACAGGAGAAAAACACCTACACCTATACGCACCCACTAAAGCATATGAACAAACGAGAATACAAAGTAGTACAAAGCAAACAGTAAATACAGTATCTTATTGGCCCTTACAGACTGTGTCTTTCAGGATGCCGTTGACAATAACTGATTTGTATTCTTTCATTTAGAAGAACAAAGCAGGAAGTCTACATGAGTACACATATAAGCACACTTACACACGGTGGCGCCTCGTCCAAACACTCAGACAATACAAACATGTGTACACTCAGAGAACACACACACACACACACACACACACACACACACACACACACACGACGTAAGCGTACATCAGCCCCATAAACACATAATTCTCAAGAGGCGGGATGGCGTTGCAGATCTTGTTCTATTTGTTGCCCAGGCGGTACCACTACTGAGAGAGAGAGAGAGAGAGAGAGAGAGAGAGAGAGACCTTATTCTGCTACAAAAGTTATTATATTTCAGAAAGTTACTTCTTCCATCTTTAACATTTCATATCATGCACGTTTGCTTTGCTTGATGTCCTAGGGAAGAATCGTTCATTGCTTCGTAAAAAAAAATAAATAAATAAATAAATAAAAATGACTTTAGTGCAACTTCATGCTACATCAGCGTGAGAGATTATTCAGGATGGGAATGAATAAAGTGAACGATACATTTACAGCCAAAAAAAAAAAAAAATGAATAAAGATACTGGTATGGGCAGGCGACTCCTTCACAGAACAGATAACAGATGGGCTATTTAGATAAGAGAGTAGAACCTCAAGATGGAGTATGAGAGCTAGATGGATGGAGGACCAGATGGAAGGATAAAATTGATAAGTTTTTCGTGTTGGGCTATGGCAGGCTAACAACCAGGAGATCGGAGTGAAGAAAACTGGGAGAGGCTTCTGGTCTTTCATTGATTATATGTTTGTTGTCGCTTGTTGTTGTAAAATCCAAACAGCTGCATGATTAATTGCTTTATTGTGAATATTACGAAATGAAATTGAATTAGAATAAACATAAATTTTGGGGTGTAAGTACAGTATTTAGATGCTCTGCTTAATTAAAATCGAAGTTCGAGTATTGTTTCTTAGAGGGTCTGAGGTTATTGGCTGAGAGAGAGAGAGAGAGAGAGAGAGAGAGAGAGAACTCCAACCCCCCCCACCCCCAAGTGGCTGTGTGGCCGTCCGTCATCAATTACCATTATATCCAACTGTTGGCCAGACGGGTGTTGCTGCTGCTGCTGCTCCATTTGTTCGCCCTCCCTCAGTGCCAGTTGCTCATTTTTCCTCTCATGGCTTAGGCACACACACACACACACACACACACACACACACACACACACACACACACACACACACACACACACACACACACACCAGTTCTTCTCTCCCCAAAGCTTTCTCTCTCCTTTTCTCACTACCCTGGTAGCTTTCCTTCCCATTTTCTTCCCTTCTTATTTCTCCCAGTACCCTTCATATATTCCCTACATTCCTTTCCCATACTCTTTGGTCTTTTTCCCCTTAGCCTTTACTTTCCTTCCCCCACCCCATTCTCCCCTCACCTCTCCCCTTCCCCTGTTCTCCCTTGCTCCTCCTCTTGCCCAGCCTCGTCCCTCCTTCTCACATTTTCTCCTTCCTGCTTCCATCTTCTAAACCCCACTTCTCCCCATCCTCTTTTCTCATCTTTCCGCTTCCCATCCTCTTCCTATCGACGTCCTTTCTTTTCTTAGCTTCATCTCTTATATCCCAGACTTTCATTCTCTCTCTCGTGTTTCCAGTGACATTTTTTTCTGTTATGTATATCTGTTTATCCATGGCGTTTATTCTTTCTCTCTAGTCCTTTCCCCTTCTCCCTGATTTGATTCTTTTTCCCTTCGACAATCATTCTCCACATATTTATTCTTGTCTCTTATTTTGCGTTTCCTGTCCCCTCAGTGTTCGTCATTTGCTTCCCCATTCAGTCATTTTTCACTTTTCTTCCCATGACAATTATTTTACCATCCCTTTTCAATCGACTGCCCACTTTCCTCCATTTTACATTTATTCTTCTGATTTTGTTTCGTCGATATTTGTAATTTGTCTTTCTGTTCTTTCGACATCATTCCCTTCTTATATTATTCCATTTGGTATTTATTATTTTCTCTCTCATCACCGTCTTTTCTTAGCCATTTTTCATTTCTTTTCGCTTCCCTTCGTCGTTCTTGTCTTGGCGTTAGATAAATGCATAACTATTCTTTCAGTTTTGTGTTTACCTTCCCCCTGTGTTTCCTCTGGTTTTGTTATATGCTTTCTTTCTGTCATTTTCATCAACTGCATTGATATATTCTAGTAACAATTTTCATTCCACTTTAATCTTTCCTCTCTTCTGCAGTCATTCTTTTCTCCATCTCCACACCGTTCACATCGACTTTACTATGTACATACGTCTTTCACATCTTTCTCTAGCTTTCCTATATCTTCGTCTTTCATTCTCATTTTTTTTATTTCCCTGTTGGGTCTATTTTTAGTTTCTTTTTCGCTGTCTACTTGCTCATTTTTCCTCATCTTTCTTAATATCTTCCCCTGCGGTCTCTCTTTGATCGATTATAATAGTTTGTACAGCTCTTCCCCCTGTCCTTTTATACATTAGTTATATTTCCTCTTATGCAGCTTAATCTAGTAGTATGTTTATTTTCACTCGTTGTTTATCTTTATTGCTCGGTCGCTGCTCCTCCCCTCTCGCATAATAGCTCCTCAAATTAATGAAGATTGTGTTTTTATATCTCTCGTATTTTCTTCTTGGTGTTAGTCGATTTTAGCCAGATATCTTGTAAGTCTTACTGCTTATTTTTATTATTGTTTTTGTTCTTACTATTGATAATACTCTTAGATTTACTATGCTTGATCTTCATTTTCACCCTATTCCGCCCTCGTCAAACTTACTCTTGAACCCTTTCCTTCAACGATGTTTTTACTTTTGGCCATCCATTGCCACCTTTACCTCTGTCAGAAATTCTCACCTTCAGCAGTTACTGGCTCTCGCACCCCATCACTCTCATCCTGTAGCTACCCTTCACGTTCATCAATTGAGTACTCCTCCTCCAGGTCATTCATATATCCTTACACTTTCATTTAGTCACCAGCAGTCACTCACTTTCATTCCACCACTCATCCAGTTGCTGTTCTTCAGGCATCTTCTTCTCTTTGGGCCGTATCTTTCATGCTATTTTTTTTTTTTTTTTAGTTAGTCTTACACCTTTACTCTTTTACTCTGAATAATCAATCATCAACCCATACCTCACTTCCTCTTCGTTACTTTCACTGTCGGCCCATCACTTACACTCCTACCCATCTTCCACCCTCGAGTCACCACCTTCACCATTACCCTGTCCATTGCTTACAACCCTCTACCCTCGCGCTCACCCTTAGCCTATCCTCACTCTCACTCCCACCCTAGTCATTGCCTTAACCCGTTACCTTCACCCTACTTAATATCCTCAGCTTCCACCATCAACTGTTACCCCTACAGTACTCATTGCTCTTAACCTACCACCGTCACCTTCACCCAACTCATTATCCTCAACCCAACGCCTTATCCTCACCCAACCCTCACCCTCAGCCCAACCCAACACAGTATCCTCACCCTACCATCTTCACCCTCAACGCAACCCACCACCCTCATCTTAAAACCTGCTACCCTCACCCTAGCCTTTCCCTCGACCCGCTAAAGCATTCAGCCCCACTTCCGCCACCCTGGGTACCCTTGGCTCCGCGCCCTGCCCTCCACTCGTGAGAACCTCCCCTTGTCCCCGTCACCCCTCCCCACGCCCCCTTACCCCTCCCCTCGGGCATTTGGCTCCTCCTTCGCCGCCCCAGGCCACACCCTTCCGTCTGGCGCTAGGGAGGGAGACACGCCCTTCGCAAGATTTGTGATGTTGAAGAAATCGGCCCATCAGAGAACTTAGTGGTGTCGCATAAATACGCAGTGGAATGAGAGAGAGAGAGAGAGAGAGAGAGTATCTGATTTTGTGTGGATGAGGAAACAAAACTATAACGATTAAATAGGTCGAATATGATGGTATGCAGTAGAGGCTGTAATTTTGAATAATGAATTGATGTTCTCATGAAAGAGGAAATGCGGATATTCCTATGTATGTTTGTTTTATTTTTCCTCTAAAAAAAAAAAAAGCAGCAGTATGAAAAATATATTACAGAGAATGTAATGTGACACTGACTGTGATTCTCATTATGAAAGTAATGCATGGAGATGGTAGTGTTTATAATGGTACCTGGTATGAACGAGCAAAGCAAAATTGAGTTAATAATTAGGTCTACATCGAAGGAGGTGCTGTGTGGAATAGCTCTGAGTATCAAATTAGTGCTTGCGTGAGTATGGGAGTGTGTGTATCTGGTTTCGTGGGGAAGAGAAAAACATTAACTGTATATGCACTCCTTGGCATTTGTATGTTTTTGCACAGCTGAAAGAGATCCCAGTGATATCTGAACTTTGCCCTGAGAGAGTAAACACGACTTCTTTTAAGGCTTTATTTTTTTGTTACAAGTGGCTTCATGACCTCTTAGATGTGTACATGCAGTTTGTAACCTTTATGACGTATGAAGGTGATATAGTTTTATGGTACGCTAAATAAAATATCCTTTGCGGTGAATTCTCTCTCTCTCTCTCTCTCTCTCTCTCTCTCTTTTGTTTATAAACTCATACGGTCTACCACGGAATGATTGTGGTTTCCTCTCTTGGTTAGTGTATGTGTATGCAGTTTAACTTTTTCGTTTGCTGGGATTCCTTTCTCCCAAATTAAACTTTTCCAGCCTGCCAGGGAATGCCAGTAATTTCCTCTCTCGGGCGAGCCATTGGGAGAAGGTTGCGGCCCCGGTCTTTGCCAGGCCCTGTAGGACTCCCTGGCGCTCGTGGGACGCCCGGCCACCGTGGGACGCTCCCGCCAGCCCTCAAACTCCCATAAACCAGCCTCTTACTGCCACTAAATCACCTCCTAACCAATTGTAATTTCTCGTTTCAAGACTGCGTGAGTATAAACACACATTGATAGTGCGCGGGGACAAGTGGACGACTTAACACTTCTCTTTAAAACTTGATGCCCTCTTCCGAATGATCCGACGACCTCCTTCCTCCCCTGCGTCATTAGTCTTCCGTTGAGGAGTGAACAGGGTGGTGACTCCGGCTCCTGGGTAGCTGAGATTTCGAAGTGGAGAAGTATTTTCCTGCCAGTGTGACCATAAGGGGAACAGGAGAAGGAAAGAAGCACTAAGCACTCTTCTATCATGTGACCTTTGGGAAAAGCCGAAGGAAAAAGAATCTAGTATATTCTTCCTACCAGTGCCCAAGGATTTCCTAACATATTCCACGAGGTTAAACGGAAGGTGATGCACCATGATGAACGATAGGTTTGTTGTCCTTCTATATCAGCATGGTAAAGGAAAAATGATGTATTGGTGACCAAAAATGAGTGCAGTTTTATGACAAGTCCTTTACCATTGATCTGCTTTTATGCCTTTGTAGAACAAAACCTTGTATCAGTTGTTAACAGTATCGTTTAATAACTTTATCAACCAATTTTAAGAGCAATTATTACTTGGTAATGTCACCGTATTGTGGATGATGATGGCATATATATATATATATATATATATATATATATATATATATATATATATATATATATATATATATATATATATACTGTATATAGACGGTATATAATTACCATGAACATATTCATTGGGATCTTGATTATAAAACGTAAGATATTTATGACCACGATAAAGGAATAATAGTTGCATTTTATCAGTAACTTTCTTTTATTTCGACAATTTTAACTCAGACAGATTTCGTTATTGAACATTTACTGTCGTTAAATCATTGGTACGCGTGTCTAGAATTTACCTAAGAAGAAAAGGTAAGGTCGGTATTCCTCAGCACTTTGGCCTGAGGAGTTTACGACTAATCGGATTCGCCAGGAATGTCTTATGTCCAGATATCTTGGCCGTATCTCCCTGTGTTTTGGTGGCACACGTGGTCCTCCCCTCCCATCTGTGATGACGGAGTGAGCAATGTCCCAGTTCCTCGTCCTTTTGTTTACTTGTATCTAAATTTGCTATAAATGAAGGAAGGCAATATGAGGGTTGTATTAATTCATTTAGGGGCTGGTTAATGGGTAATATATATCAGTAAACCATAAAGGTCGGTAAGTCTGTGGTTACTTCTTGATGGAGTAAAATCCAGCTTTAAATGTTGTGTCATTCACCTACATCCTCCTTTTTTTCCCTTCCATTCTTCTTCCCTCTCTCCACCCCCAACTGCAGGAACCCGGAAGTAGGCAAAGTTCTGGATTTTACAGCTCACTAACGAGGGACATCAAGCGACCTCGGGAATGGACCACCCAACACCCCCTCCGGAAGAAATAGTACAAATTCCTGCGAGAAGTATAAGGGGGCCATTTGTGGTGCATGGAGGAGTGTCGTTGGCCGCAAGTGGACAACCCCGGCACGTGTATGCAAAGATTCTCCGTCTTTTGTGACATTTACACTTGCACAGCTTCCCGTGTTCTATAAACGGGCGGTGGCCAGGTGCAATAAAACGTTTACGACGCCGGTTATGTATCGTAAAAGGGTCGTTACTTAGGTTACTGCCCTCTTACGTCACTTTGTTACCCATTTCGTCATAAGACCAGCGTGTGACGTCACCAGGCCATGATGTCACACACACACAGACACACACATACACACACACATGCGCCTATTGCGTAATACACCGTCACGTGGTTTTGTTGTGGGTCGTTAACAGAAGAGACACCTGTTTCTGGATCTTGGTACGTTTTCTGTCGCACATGGACCTAGAGGACAGGGGGACTAGGGGGTTGAGGGGTGGGATGGGGGGCACCTACGACGACATTAAACTTTTATGTTTTGGCTCTCCCGTTGGTGGACCTCTAGCACTTTTACGACCCATTTTATTTTTGTTAACGATCCCGTGTTGTTGGAGGCTTTTGTTTTTTATTGCGATGCGTGCTTTATGGGTGCATTTAACGGCGCTACCAAGAAGTTTCGAGGTCAAGGTCATAGCGATGGGCGGAAGAGGGGTGGGTGGGGGGAGAGGGAAGGGGGTGGAGGAGGTAGTCAGCTTGGGTCGGGCCAGGCGCTATGGGAGAGAGTACGGGTCTGGTGATTCGCGTGATCTCTTGCGCTTATGGGCTTTTTGTTTTCTTTTTTGTTTTATTTTTTCTTGTTTTTAGTCTTGAAACTTCTTAGGTATAGTGGGACTTTATAGAGGACTTTGATGCTTCTCCTAACCTCTCGCTACTGCCTCATCACCTGTTAACTTTTATTTGTTATTTATGGGTTTTTGGGTTAATGTTCATAACTTTTCGGAACAGTGGTGGTACAGGACTCCAGTGAATTTCCTGATATCTTGCAGCAGCCTCTCCCTCTTCACCTACTGCCTTTTTTTTCTTGGAATTTTTGGGTTCTTCGATTACCCATGATTATTTATAGGACAGTGGGGATAGAGAACTCCGACGACTCGCCTGATCTCTTGTGGCTACCTCTTCCTTCTCACCCATTGACTCTTTCTCTTGGTATTTATGGGTTTTTGAGGTAGTGTTCATAGTTTTTAGGACCAGTAGCGAAGAAGACCCCCTTCACCTTACCTGCCCTTATGAGTTTTGGTTTAGGGTTCATGATTTTAGGGAACAGTGCCTAAGAGAGCGCCCTTTTTTTCTGTATTTGGAAAGAAGCCAACGGACTCCTGTAGATATTAATTTGATCTCTTTCGACCGTCTCTTCCTCGTCTTCCATGGGAGCATTAAGTTGTATTTCCCCCCTTTATTTTACATTGGTGATTTTAAGGAATAATGCTCTACTATGACGTCTCTTGTGCTTGTTGATGGTAACCTAACGTGGTGATCAGCTGTGGGTGCCTTTTGCTTTTCTTTTTATTTTTAAGTAAGGAGAGCTTTGTACATTTCTTCTTTTTTTTTTATCTTTTTGTGCAAGGGCCTGAGTGATATTTGTTGCTGTTTGTGGTCACCCCTTCCTCCTTCCAAGGGAGTTTGAGTTGCAATAATATATCCTCAGTTTCAAGATGTATTGCTTTACATGCTAGGTGTAATTTGTTCTGTGATATAATGTTTAATCTGGAACAGAGTACTGGTATGTGCAAATTCCATACTAAGACACTGAACCATTAAAATAATTAATAATACACCATAGATTAGGTTATGCTGTGTACTGTAAGGGAGTGATGATAAGCTTGTTTTGATTCAGCAGAAATTCTCGGGATCTTGATATCAATATTTCACTAGACTGAGCGGTTGTGTTGGTTGCAAGTTGATCTGCATATTTTGGTATCCCTGCAGTGTGTTGTTCCGAGGAGTACGAGTTATATAGGCAAGTTAACAATACTCTTTATATGTATTTCTGACTAGTGTGCTTACTTTTCTGCTTTCCTCTCTCTCTCTCTCTCTCTCTCTCTCTCTCTCTCTCTCTCTCTCTCTCTCTCTCTCTCTCTCTCTCATCCTGCCATTCACCCTGATAAGAATTGGGGTTAGATAGTAATACTTTACTTCACCAAACAAACATTTAATTCTGCTTCTCTCATGGATAATTTTGTATGCCTGAAACAGTAATAGTTTTACAATACTGTATACCCATAATGTACTGTAGTCCATGTGTGGGCCCGTACAGAGGTAAAATGGAATTGGATTTTATTGGATTTTGTATTATTATTATTATTATTATTATTATTATTATTATTATTATTATTATTATAATTATTATTCTACTACTACTGTTATTATTATTATTGTTATTATTATTATTATTAGTAGTAGTAGTAGTAGTAGTAGTAGTAGTAGTAGTATCATTATTATGTTTCTGACTCTTACCATTGGCTAGATTAAACCATATTTTAGTCATGGTACTGTATCTGATAACTGTCCTCTCTCCCCCCACAGGTGAGCCATCTTGTATGGTTTAGTGGGTTGCGGTGACCATAGCTCCATCTCAAGGTCAGTTTATCACTCTGCTCTTGATATGCTTTTTCCTGTGAAGAGCAGCGGGGCCGTATTTTTTGTTGTGGGCGTAAGAGGGTCCTTAGAACCTCTTTCCTTACAAATCAATGTCAGTGTATATGGCACGATAATACTGGGTTAATTATGCACGCTGTGTCGATAAGGAGGGAAAGAAAAAAGGAAAGAAAAGAAAGAAAACGTTAGTCCCTTCAGCCAAAGAACTTCTTAAAACTGAATGAAGTTGTCTTTAAAAAAAAAATGGTGCCATGGTACTGAAGTCTGAATAACCCCGTCAGTCGAAGAGGTTTCTCAGGCAGAGTAAAATCGTCTAGCGTTAACCTGAGCCGCAGAAGACGTCATTGTATTAAAGAGGTTAAGATGTATTGTTTGAAAAAGGTGCGAGAGAATTTAGCTCCGCGAGACTACGGTAGATTGTCTCTTCCATCGTCGGTCCTTCTTTGATCTCATGGTGAAGGGGATAGTTGACCTTGATCTGAAAAGAGAAAAATACAAAATGATCAGTGTAAATATAAGAAAATTATTATAGCTTGAGGCAGTACAATTATTAAAAAAGGAAAAGGCTTTCATCAGTCGAAGTGTAAGTGAGGTGACATGATGATGGTGTCCCCACCTGGTGAAGCTCATTAGTGCCACAGCTGCGGCCTTCACTCAGATGGAGGGCCGCAGATGAGGCCCACAGCTGTGCCTCAAAATAACAAATAGAAAAAAAGAAAAGAATAGAGGAAAAGAAATAGCGAGAAATAGCCACCTCTTTTTTTTTTTTTTTTTTTTTTTTTGCTATATCAGTTTCCACATCGTTCCTCTTCCCCTCACTGGTCACAGCTGTTCTCTTATCAGATCAAAGCCAGCGATATATTTACACACGCAAACACAGACGCGGCGTAAAAGAATAGGCGAGAAAAAAAAATAATAGCGGAGAGGTTGAGAGGGAGAGAGGGGGATAATTTTACGATTGGTAACCCAACACCGGGCCAGCCTCCGCTAATGACTGTGTGGGGCTTCCAGGGGAGGTTTTGGAAAGTGTTTGTGTGTGTGTGTGTGTGTGTGTGTGTGTGTGTGTGTGTGTGAGAGAGAGAGAGAGAGAGAGAGAGAGAGAGAGAGAGAGATCGGCTGTCATTTCACAGAATGATTAATAGCCTTGTTATTTTTTTGAGGGGAACAGAGGAAAGTGGTCACAACGTCCCCTTTCCCTCCTCTTTCTTCATACCCATCCCTCCCTTCCTCCTCCTCCTCCTCCTCCTCCTCCTCCTCCTCCTCCTCCTTCAAACCATTCCCGTCTCTCTCTTCCCATTCCTCCCATCATTCTCTCCTCCTCCCTTCTCCCTCATTTCCCTCATCTTCCACTCCTGTCCTTCTCCCCCTCCTCCCCTCTTCCCTCCGTCATTACCTCTCTACTTCCCATCACTGTGAGCTGACAATTTTGCGAACGTGTTATTTTCTCGGCGGAAGAATGAGAGAAATTGGATAGGGGTCTGGCCTGGGTCTTAGTGAGGGTTTGGGTGACGGGGAATGGTGTGAGAAACGTTTTTGTTGAACATTTTGATAATAGATTTCTTTTTGTTTTTGGATCATACCGACTCCATGTATAATGCAGGAAATTGGACTTTGATGATGATGATGATGATGATTATGATGATAGATTTATAGTTTGAATGGACGGCGCAAAATAAAAGAATTATTGGTAGGAAATTAAATAGGGTACGACTAGAGCAAAGGAATGCAAGGAGCTGGTAAGTGAATGTGGGGGGAAGTGAGAAAGTAGAGGGATATGTTAGGCAGGATGATGATGATGATGATGATGATGGTTTGGAAATTAGAAATACACTGGCAGTATATGAAACAAAAGAGCGATCAGAACGAGGGATGAGTAAAGGACGATGATCGAATTTGAGGGTGGTGTGTAAGGAGAGGGGAAAAGTTAGGTTAGGCACGGTGATGATGATGATGATGATGATAATGGTGATGATGGTGATGATGATGATGATGGATGGGTTGTGCATATGTTAGGTTAATTGGGGACACGGAAGGGGGATAGGGGCGGGGTTCCTAATACCTCGGGGATGCGGGCCAGAACAGTAATGATTTTCAAACACGGTTCTCTCATTTACTAGGGAAAAAGCAAATAATGGTAAAGGGACGTGTTGTGTAGTCCCATAAAGAGAGGAAGACTGAATGCGAAATGGAAGGATAAAATGGAAGGGTTCATGAGGGAGGGAGACCTGGATTGTTAGGAGGGAGTGATGATGGAAGGGCTGGGACATATTGTCGCAACGATAGATGGATTAAAACAGGATTTTTATTGGTGTTTAAATCAATTTCTGTTCGTAATGTGCGAGCATGCGTTCATATATATAATTAGCAAATTTAGTCGCTCAAAATGTAATTAACCGAGTACAGATGCCGAAATGTCCTGAAATGTTGTTTGGACTAATTACGATAAATTGTCGTATCTGTTCCAAATTTAGAAACATATGACAGTGACAGACAGACGTGCTACGAATGTCCCCCATGTTGTAGCTATTTACTGATTTTTTTTTTTTAATTAATTCATGACATTAAGTAAGTACTGGGAAATCATTGTTACCTGAGTTCCTATTATTATCATTAACACCACTGGAAACCCTAGGTCGACTCACCTGTGTTGTGCATGTCACTGGGGAGCTGCTGACCCCCTCACCTGTGCATCGTCCCTCCTGTCACAGAAAACGGAGGGTATTGTGCTTAGGGAGAATGGGAAACGCTTCACCTCCGGGAAGTGGAAGGTGCGGCGGGGAGGGAGGAGAGGAAGGAAGGAAGGGGCGCGCGGGGATATACCGGGAGCGGCGTGCAGCTGCTACCTTAGTCCTGCCTCGGTTATTTTCCTTGTGCTTCGCATTTTAATTACCCATGCTTCTTTCCTGCCTCATTTAGCTTCTTGTCCTGTTGCGACCAGGAATTCGTTTACGCCGAAACCGTGTCAAAATCAAATGATAATCTGTACCTGACAAAAAATGAATTGTAATATCACTTCCACAGTTTGTAGCCAAAGAATTGCATAAGAAATATTAGGGAAGACTACACACATAGTATACCTAAAGAATGGCAGGGTGTGTAGTGAGATAATGACGTGGTCTTGGCATTCCTCCATTTATTTTTATTTTTACCGGCCATGCTTCCGCTGCCGCACCGATCTTCACTACCGCCAGAGTCTTTGGAAATTTTAACGGCGGCGAGAATACTTAGGAAGATTTAATATAAAAAAATTATATTGAATATTTTTTTTTGTTTTCTGTCCTATTTGCTATTTCTTTTTGTATGTTCTTTCTAGGTTTGGCCCTTAGTCTTCTGCTTGTTCAATATTTCCCTTCCTATTGATTCATTTTCATTCCCGTTAGTTCATTGTTTTCCCTTCGTGATTTATCCTTTACGATTTTAATACCTTTCTTTCTTGTGTTTTTCATCCCTATACTTTAACCCAATATTTCAGTTTTGGATTTAGCAGTTAGTCTGTATTAAGATTTTGTCATATTTTTCTTTGCTCTTTCTTTTCATTTTATTTTTTTTACTTACTGGTCTAGAAGTGAAGTGAGGGAATAATATAAGAGGAGGTCCATCGACATAGAGAATAGGAAAGGAAAGAGGGAGAAAGAAAGAAAAGAGGGAAGGAAACGAAAGAGAAAAAGAAAGAAAGAGAGAGAAGGAAAGGAAAGAGAGAAAAAGAAAGGAAAGCAAGAGAAAGAAAGGAAAAGGAGAGAGGAAAAGGAAAATCTGAATTAGTCCAACCACTCTGCAGCTTTCTTAACCCCTTTACTGTATGAGAGATCTTTCCTAAACTGAAATTAATCATCTGTTGGTACCAAAAGTAAAATTTAATGTGTTACTGTTGTGAAGGGGTTAATGATGTTTTCAATCCTTTTATTTCGAGAAATTTCCCCCAGATCTTATATTAATTTCGTATTTAAGGTGTTTATGTTTTTTTTTCCTCGGTGTCTCCTGTTGGTAGAGTGAAGTGTAATTAGAAATCTTTATTTTTCTTTGTAAATATGACGCTTGGTTGTTTTTGTGGCTGTTGGATATTCTTGTTTTTTTTATACGTTGGTTTTGTGTGTGTGTGTGTGTGTGTGTGTGTGTGTGTGTGTGTGTGTGTGTGTTTTACTTCATTCATAATTATTCTTCCTTTTCTCCCAAGTTCTTGTCCCACTCATTGTCTTAGTGTTTTATTTTTTCTCACTCTTCTCATTCTCCCCCTCCTCACTTGTATTCCTATCAGTCATCCCCTTTCTTTATTTCACCTAATCTTTTTTTTTCTTTACCTCTCACTCTCTGCCCTCATCTTAACCCTCTTTTCCCTCACTCTTCACCACCACTCTCTCATCTCTCTCCGTCCCTCTCATCACCTCCAGATTTTCATCCTCACTCATTTCTCGTCCTTGTCTCACTCTTCCTCCTTTCGTCTTCTCACATCAGTTCCTCTTCACTCTTCCCTTACTCTCTTTCTCTGTGGTATAAATATCTCTGGCCACCCTTTCTCCTCCTGTCATAAATGTTTAGTTCGTCTTTGTTCATTTATATCATTGTTACTTTTTCTTACATCGTTTTAGGAAGCTTTGGTGAATTTTTAGGATATATGTATGATTATGTCTTTCTGTCTGTCTGTCTATCTATCTGTCTATCTATCTATCTGTCTGTTTGTATACAGAAGTAGGTATTGTCTCCTAAACCAGATCAAATCGTCTGGCGGAAACAAGAATAAAAAATAAACCAGTGATACGGAAGGTGGACATCATCACAAACCTCTTACCTTCCACTGATCACGCGTGTCAAGTAAATTCGTCCAATCATAGCAGGAACAAAATAAAACACGTATTGAAGAGAAAAGGCTGTGTTACATTGGTTAAAATGAAGAGGTTTAATTTATAGTTCAGTTTAGATAAGAAAGTGGTAGATAAAGTGAGGATACCGGCCGATAATATTCAGGTTATATTAAGAGGCTCACCAATAAAGCAGCGTTCATGGCCTAAAGCAGATGTCGGTATCAGATTACTCTCTTGCAACATGATAACAAGCCAGTAAGGTGTTGATATTTCTCATTTTGGCTGGATAGCATTATTGAACAAGTGTCAGGTGTCATGGGATTTGATGGTGGATAATACTAGAAAGCATATCCCAGCAATTTCTGCTAAAAAAAAAAAAAACGATTTGTATATGCACTGCCGGTGAGTGAAATACGTTAAGGGATTGCTTTTGATACAATATGGCGTACTGGTTTGTTGTTACGTTCTGATCTGTACGCGAATTAGTGAATATATGTCTATATGTATATTATATTTATATATATTTATGTATAGATAGATAGAAGATAGATATAGATATAGATATATAGAGATATACATATCGTAATATTTAATAATAACCTGCGTTTAATTTTCTGTGCTTAATAGAAATGTAATCAGTGTAATTGCTGAAACAGATTTACCTATTCTTAACTGCCTAGTAGTTATGTCTGGTTTCATAACATAGAACTAAGTGTCATTTATCTTTCGACTAAAAATGTAGTGGCCTGTGCCAGCAGTGAGAAGACCCAGACCAGTGGAGCCAGATTTCGTCCAGTGATATAATCAAACCCCAGCCTGGCCACAGAAATATGGTAAAGGGTGGCATGTATATTATTTCTGGCAAGGTAGATCGGCCCCAGAGCAGGTGTAATCCTAGGTGGTGCTATAAATTACTTCCCTACCTGTGGATTGGCTAGTTCAGGCAAGGTTTCTTTTCTCCCATTGGGCAATTTTTGACTAGACACTAAATGCGGTTGGGCAGTAGTAGGGGAATTCGCTATCTCATTGGCTGGTTCTGCCTCTCCGCCCCCCCTCAGCCTTACAACTAATAACAAAAATGGTATATGTAGTAAGCCTTCCAACTGACATGAGTATTTTGTGAATGGTAGGAGACAGGGTGAAGGCGACCTCTTCATTTACAAGCAGTAAAGAAGGAGGGTTCATTGGCCGGGATGCCAGGACCCAGGTAGGATGGTACAACCCCGGAGGTTTTCATGTACAACACATCATGTTGGTTTTTAAAATGACAATAAATGGAAATAAGAAATCATAGAATTTATTTCTCTTGATCTGTATTTATTAGTATAATATTGATATAAAATCTAATAAAATGATGTCATCCTTAATACTGGTGGTATATGCTGACTCTGATAGCGGTAGGGTAGTAACAGTGTTACTAAATATAATACTTAGCAGTAAACTGATGCTAGACAACAGCGAAAAAATATTGCTATATATTTCATGATCTTGATAGTGTTATTAGTGGCAGTAGTGGCACTAGTAATATTGAAAATAGTTATGTGAAATACTGAAGGGAGTTTTACGAGAGCGATAAATGTTGGTAGATGATTATAACCTATAAAACCGGACTGGCATAGTGAAGAGACAACTGGGTTATATTCTGAGGATTTCTGGAAAAAAAAAAATGCAGATATTGTATCCATTTTAAATCTTTCCTAATACTGTAAATCGACTGTGGCTGCGAATATCTTGATTAACATTTGAAAAAAAAAATAAGCTTCATATTGTATTTAATTTATTTCTTGACATTGTTCATTTGCTTATTTTACTCTGTGCAGATCAACCTTGTCAGTAGTCTCCAAACCCGTTAGTTATGTGTCGAATACCATTTTTTTTATATTTCGTTAATACCCAAGACTTTTTTCCCAGACATTTAAAACTTTTTAAAATTACTCCCCATTTTCCAGTGAACGAAAAGCTTAATAGTAATCGTTAAACGACCGATACTTATTTCATGTCACAGTTTTTGGTTTTGACTTGTTACTATGTTTTCCTTTTTTTTTTTTTTACGTTCTACTAATTTTTCCTTCCCTCTTAAGTTCCTACTTCATTATGTTGCCATACACGTCAAACTTCCCATTAGCTGCTAAACCCCTTTCCAAAATATATGTATCTAGCATAAATATTTTTTTCTGCCTTACACTTAAAAATTGGAGAATTTTTTAACTTTGCACGTCAGTACTTCATTTTCTTCCCAGTGAACTCCGACTTCGTTGCTGAAGCCATTTACCATCCACGCCAGTAGCTTTTTAGTGTTACCTGCCCTGACTCTACCTAACCAAATATAATCTAACCTAACCTTACCTAATTCAGTCTAATTTCATCTAACCTTACCTAACTAACCTAACCTAACCTAACCTAACCCAACCCATCAGTTTAATCAGCCAGGCAATACTCCACGTGTTTATTAGAGCATGCAGTATTCACGCACAAACTGCCCTCACAATTACCGGCATTCTTTGTGCCTTGCCAGCGCACCTGCTTCCAAATTCCCGTAAGTAATGCGTTTTCCTCCTACATAATTCATGGCCACTGTCCTTCCCATGCCTGTGATTCATGGCCCCAAAGCAGGGATTCACTCGACCGTAAAATATCTTGCTCGTAAAAGATTGCAACGATGCCTGAAACGAGTGGGTATAGCTTGGTTGTTGATATATGTGTGTGTGTGTGTGTGTGTGTGTGTGTGTGTGTGTGTGTGTGTGTGTGTGTGTGTGTGTAATATATTTTTGTAATTTTTTTCCTTGATGCACTGTGGCGTTAAGGTGATAAATCATTCTGGTGCCGTAATGCACGTCGTTTGGGCTGTCACAGGGAAAACTGGAGCGCTAACGGTTTCATTGGCTTTGTTCTCGCCCTGGATTTTGCTCTTGTTTTTGTGAATGTTACTTGTATAGGACATACGGTAGATGCATTTGGATGTTTTAAAATTATTCTTATACATGGCAGCTTCTTTAAATGTATTAATGTATCAGTGGCATTGATTTTGTCTCAAAGAAAGTTCTTCATATTACACCAACTTCATATATTTCTACCTTGCTCTATTCTTCTTCACTTTGTGCTGTACATTATATATATATATATATATATATATATATATATATATATATATATATATATATATATATATATATATATATATACGGAGTACGAAATTTTCTGGCATTAGAGATAATTTTGTCCATAAACATAGTTTGGCTGTTCGTCATGCACAGCGAGGTGGAAGCCAGAGGAGGAATGTGACTCAGGGAGTCGTATTAATGCGCGCCAAGTTTTTGTTGTTGGAACTTTGGCATCGCCGAGAAAGGAAAGGAACGTGCGCAGATTGACAAGCATTAGTTCTCAGATTTTTATTAAAGAGAGAACCGAAAAACGTGGATAAGTTTATGACTCCAAGAAACACACACACACACACACACACACACACACACACACACACACACACACACACACACAAACTTTTTGTTGCAATAACAGAATCTTGAAGATATCGTCTCTTATAAGTTGTTTTTGCCACCTTCCGCTCATTTTATTTTGCTTAAGAAAGGCCCATCACAGTCATGTTGTTAAAGAAAAAGAGCGTGAATAAGCATGCACCGATTTGCATCACTAAATATCTATTAAAAGGAACGGGAAGCCAAAATACGCCAAAATATTTTGCATCTGAGAAAAAGGAAAAAATGTGAACAGTTACACAGCTGAACGTCCCAAAAACATCTAAAAATGTAAGCGGAAGGATCACGGCTTGGCAACGTTTTTTACTCAGGATTTCAACTCTGAATGTAGAATCTAAGCCAAAAATGTCACAGAAATTTGATGTATTACGAGCAGATTTCAACCGAAGTTCAGACCTGTTTCTATGAAGTCATAAAACAATCAGTCTGTTTCCCGATAATATGCAGCCAAAGTCCAGTATTTAGATTAACAAGCAGTATTTAAGAAAAGAGTGGTCAGAAATTTTAGTTGTTAGAGACCAAATTTATACAGGAGTTCTATTAGTGCGAGGACCTCATTTGTTTTGCTCCTGCTATTGCCAGACTCGTATTTAGTCTAGGAGAGGCCATCACGATCTCTGTTTACTCAAACTTGGCCTAAAACTGCCATCTCTAGACATCTTAAATGCCGCGTTGTAACAATATGGTTAATACTAAGACATGGCTAGTTACGAAAAAGTGCAATGGAAAGGATGTGAAGTCAGTGACTTTTCGTGTCATTGATACACTTGAAATCAGCTGCAATAGGACGATAATATGGGCCATGTTAAAATGAAAGCCCTATAGTTAAGTAGTTACAGACTGTCCGTTCGCCCCTTCAGTATTATCCCGTTGTTCTTATTTCCTGGTCTTCTGCATTTTTGTTTTTATAAAGTTTGAGGAGACCCATCACAGAGTTGGTGTTAAAGGGACCTGATATTTAAACCATAAGGATCTCTAACTACAGGGGATAAAAGCCAATGGTCTGTCCTCCCAAATCTCTCTGGTATTGAGGTCTGGTACTGCAATAAAATGGATCAAGCGTTTCAACTCTTCTCTCCCTAAATTTCAAGCTAACGTGGCCCCAGAACAGCAGCGAATGGTACTGGGATATACAGAAGGGAGAGGCATTACGTGTGAAGACAAGTTATAGGTGACAGGCCACAAGCTCTGATGGATACGCGCGTAATTTTATCTCCCCACTTTTCTCACAGTTTTATTTTATGCTTCCTATTTCCTGTTTATCACTTTTTACCGCAGTCTGTCGGTTCGCTGTTACTACTTATTATCTTTATTATACACTGCAGTTCGTTTGTAGGCGTCTTACTATTATACGTTTTTTTAGTGCCATAACTTAGCGTTTTATTTCTGCGTACAGGTTCCCGTTACACTTTTATGCCTTCTTTATTGCCAGAGTTACCTGTCTTGCTCGCTGTTATGATCGTGCTGACTTTTTTCCCTCAGCATCGTAATTATTGTGCATTTCCATGTCATAAATTTTTGACTCAGTTTGTACACACAGTAATACTTTTTTTTTGGTTTAGTTTTTTATTGTTTTTTGGACTTTGTGGCACTTTTTCATGTTCTCGTTACGGAAGCGTAAATCATAAATAGTGCTGCGAGAAATTTAATACCACCTGTGTAATTTTTTCACCTTGCGTTATAATTTGTTTTCGCTACCGAAGCGTAATTCATGAAAGATATATTTACAGGATATTAAAAGCCTGTCGCATGTTGTTTTATCTGCTTTCTAATTTTGTGTTGTTGATATTTCATTTCCTCTCATACTTCCTGTACAGCTCTTTCTCTAGCTCCCCTCTCTTTTAAATCACCCCCCCCCCCTCTTTCATATTTCCTTTCCTTTTTCCTTCAGCTTTTCAATTTTCCCCTCAGTTTTCCTCTCCTACATTGAGTTTTCACTTCTTCCTGCTTTCGTATTGTCTTTGACAGAAGAGTTACTTTAGTTATTACCCATCTTTTAACAAACAGCCTCGAAAGGACCGCTATGTTTGCTGTTACTTTCCTTTGTACCTTTTGTACCTTTATATCCTGTCCCCTCAACTTCTGTCCATCTACCCTCCATCCCCACAGTTTTCCCTGCTCCCCTTAGTTTACTTTGCACGTCACCTCACTTTTTCCTATAATTTCCCTCCAACTTTCATTACGTTCTCCTAAAGTTTTCCTCCCCCTCTTCTTCTCTTCCCTCCTCTCTCTCTTTCTCCCCTTCCTTGCCCTCCCTCTCCCCTCCCCTCCCCTCCCCTCTGTCTGGGTCTTGTCAACACCCGTGGGGCGTCACCAGCTGCTCTCTCACTCGGGGTCAGGTGGTGTCGTGTTAAAATAAAAAATAATCACTCTCTCTCTCTCTCTCTCTCTCTCTCTCTCTCTCTCTCTCTCTCTCTCTCTCTCTCTCTCTCTCTCTCATTTTTATCGCGGCCGGTTTTCATGTAACCTTAAAGTAGTCCAGATGCGGGTGAATTCAGTAGGTAATTGACCGTACTTGCATTAAATTATGTTTGATTTGAGTATTTAATAGTAGTCAAATAAGAGTTACTGCCACCATAATGAATAAAAATATCGCGTCGGCAATAATAACTGCATTAGCTCTGTTATTATTGCCATTCCAGTTTATTAAATGATTTATTGTTTATTTAATGAGGTACTGTCCTCCACACTCCTTCAGAAACTTCTCTGTATCGCAGGACCAAAGCAAACTTACAATAATCTTGTAAGTGAGTCTCAGTTTCGTAAGTTTTGTATAAGATCACGAAAATAGCCGCCGCCTGTGTCAAAATTACCCCCAGGAATTGCAATGGCCGGGTCATTTGGCCTGCCCAGACGACGAAATGAACTCTAATGTGATTTTTGGCAAAGGTTTAAATCCCCCACGGCACCAGGGAGGGATTTTCATTGGGGTCAGAGAGGGATTTAGCCGGGATTCAGAGCGGATACCTCTAGGATTTACACCTTCATCCCCTCCTCACCTGCCTGCTTTACTATTGGCACCTAACGTCGCCTTTGAGGGATTATTCTAGTATGCGTCTTGTTTATTGTGGCAGACTAGATATTCTTTTTAATTATATTCATGTTTGTGCTTGGTTTTTAATTTATATATAGACCGGTTTGAATTTATTGTATGTAGAGAGTGATTAGGTATTGTAAAATGCGGGTCAGTTGTGTCCACTAACTAAACTTCTTTTAATTAAGCGGTTTAGATATTTGATAATGTGTATGTTGTGATAAGACAGTTTTTATCTCACTTGGACGCCTCTTCAGGTATAAACATATAAACACCCTGCTGTAAATATACCGTGGAATGATGTGGGTGGAGTGGAAGGCAGGGTTGGAGGAAATATAAGTGGAGGAAGAAGGGAGAGAAATGAGGAAAAATCTGTTCGTCTGTAGTTGTGATGACTGGAGGAAAGCAAGGTGCCTGAAATCTACTTATCATTACCTTCTTCCAGTCTTTCTCTGCTTTCTTCGTCTTCATCCCTTCTACATTACTTTCTCCATTTTTTCCCTCCTCTTTCTGTTTTTCTTCTCTCCACCGTTTTCTTCTTTACCCTCCCCAGGTTTCTTCTTTCCAATCGTACTCTCTGTTTACCGTTTTCTTCCCTACATTAACTATTATCTAGTTCTTCTTTCCTACTGTTCTCCATCCCATGCTTTCCCTCCAATATTATATGCTTTGTCCTGCTGTCCTTTCACGATTCCTCCTTCCTGCCCGCCTCTGCTATTTTCCTTTTCCTTCCCTGTTCAGTGCTGCTTTACTTCCTTGCACTTCATCTTTGTCTCTTCCGTTACCCCCCCCCCACCCTCTTTCATTTTTTACTTTGAACTTTCTTTCCCCTTTTCCTCTTTCCTGCCCTTCTCTCTTCTCTTGTACCTTCCCTTCTTGTAATTTCTGTAGTTTTCACACAAGTATCCTCTCTATTCTTTTTTCTACCTTCATTCCATTCCCTCTTAATCTTCCTCCCTAATCTTCCTTCCCTTTCTCTCCAACTTCTTCACTTCACTCCATCCTTTCCCTTGTCCTCCGTCTCCTTTTTTGCTCATCCATATATTTTTTTCCTTTATTCTGTCCGTGTCCCCATTTTTATCATTTTCTTCTCCTTCCCATGCCCTCCAGTTGCCCTTTCACGAGTGTTTCCTTCCATTTCTCTAGTGTTTTATATTCTATTTCCTTCTAATTGCGATTTTCGTTTTTTTTTGCCTTATTCTATTATCCCTCTCCTTCCCTCTTTCCCTCTATCACTTTATTTCCCTCCTTCCTTGTCTACGTTTTTTCCCTCCTTCCTTTTCTACGTTTCTTTCCCTTCTTCTTTCTTTTTCTCCTTAAGGTCAAGCCACATCGAACCCACCAGCTCTTCAGGTGTTCACAGTACAACTAATAAAATATCTCCCATCATTTCATTTTTGTTCTTCCCATCCCTTCCATTTCTTCAATATTTTCTCCCTCCTTTTTCCTCCATCCTTCCATTAGTTATCTTCCGCCCTTTAGTCCAACTCTCTCTTCCACCTCCTTCTTATTCTTACTTCTCTTTTCCTCACCTTATTTGTCTCTGTTCCCATTTCCCGTTGTATTTAATATTTCTCTAATCATTCCTTCCTTTCCCCCCTTCTTATCCCTCCCTCTTCCTCCTTCACACTTCTCTCCTTCTCTCTTTCCTTCTCCTCCCTCCTAGGTGTAGCCCAGTCAAAGCTACCTTCTCCCCAGGTGTTCACATTACAATGAATCAAATCCACCTTCGCATCATTCCTCTTTTTCTCTTCTCCATTTCGTCCTTCATTTTTGTCTCCCTCCCATTCCCTCTATCCTGTCATTCTTCATCTCTCTGTTCTTTAGTCCTTCTGTTTACCATTCTCTCCCTTCGTCTTCCCCTTCATTTCCTCCATATTCTTTCTCTCCCTTCTTTCCATCTTTAACAGTAACTCATCTACTTTCTCCTCTGTCTCTTTCCTCTTTCTCCCGTCCCTTCCTATTCTCTCCTTCCTTCCGCCTCATATTCCTTCACCTTCTCGTTTATGTTTCTCTTTTTCTTTCGTACATCTTAATTTTGTATCGCTTGTATTTTCCCCTCCATCCTTCTCTCCTTCTTCGTATCTTTCCCATCCTCCATCTCTCCCTCTTCCTATCTCTCCCTTCCTCCTCCTCCCCCTCTTCCTATCTCTCCCTTCCTCCATTACCCCCGCTTCCTATTGCTACCGTCCTCTTTCTCTCCCTCTTCCTGTCGCTCCTTTCCCCGTCTCCCTCTTCCTATCTCTCCTTTCCTCGTCTCCCTTTTTCTATCTCTTGCCTCCTTTCATCCATTATTCATATCCCTCCTATTTTCCCCTGTACCCTTCCCTTCTTCTCATATCTCTTCCTTCCTCCTTCTCTCCCTCTTCTTGCTTCTCTCCCTTCCTGCTTCTCTTCCCTCCTCCTTCTCTCCTTTCCTCTTTCTCTCCCTTCCTCCTTCTCTCCCTCTTCCTCCTTCTCTCCCTTCCTTCTTCTCCCTCCTTCAGGTATAGCCAAGACGAACCCACCACCTCCTCCAGGCGTTCTCATTACAACAAATCAAATCCCTCGGCGTTAACTCCCCCACCGAGGCCAGGGATTAACATGGGGGCGGGTGATTTAGGTGACGTCTTCAGGGGGCGCTGGGGAGAAGGGTGAGGGGTGTGGGGTGTGGGGAGGGGAGGTGGGGTTTGTGGGGAGCGGGGAGATCTTGCGGGAGTGTGAAGGACCTTTGTTCTCTCCCGCTTTAGGTGTTGCACTCTCTCTACCCCTTTTTTCTGTGTTTTTCTATCGCATATGTGTGTTTTTAGCGGTATTGCAGCTTTCTTTCTGTGGTTGTTATTTCTCTTTCTCTCTCTCTCTCTCTCTCTCTCTCAACTGGCCCCAATCTTGCCCCCCCCCCCTTAAGGCTCCAGTTTTCTTCAGTCTTGCTTATTTTAATCTTTCGTTCCGTCCATCATTTGCTTTTTTTTCCTTTTAACTTCTTGTTGTTTCCCTCTTCCAGTTTCTATCTTACCTTCTCTCGTAATTTGCATACCCTTTCTGATTCCGTCTTTCCTCACCTCCTCAAGTAACAACCTCCCTCGCTCCCTGAGACTTATGTGTTTCTTTAAATCTTGTGTGGCTTCTCTCTCTCTCTCTCTCTCTCTCTCTCTCTCTCTCTCTCTCTCTCTCTCTCTCACACACACACACACACACACACACACACACACACACACATCATCCTAACCCTTCGCCCCTCCTCTCTCCCCACAAGCCAGTTTTTGCTCCCTCTTCCCCCCCACGAGGGTGTTGCAGGCAATGAGCGTCGTCCACATTCACGACGTCAGGGGGAAGGATGGACGGCCCCACCTCTGAATATTTCATTATCCCTGGGGTGAGGCGCCTTTTAGAATTTCGAGGCCTTGCTTAATTTGGAAAAGTTTCAACAGAGATCCAAGATGGTGGGTGAGGGGAAGGGATGAGGGGGTGAGGGTGAGGGGTGAGGGGGGAAGAGGGGCCAGGGTGGGGGTGAAATGGTGTGCGACTTCGTGTTTGGGTAGGATTGGGTGTTGGTAGGGAAGGGAGGGGTAACGTCTGGGGAGGTGAGGTTGTCCTGGGGAGAGAGGCCATGTTGGGGTGAAATAATGCGCAACTTGGTGTTTTGTTGGAACTGGGTGTTGGTAGGAAAGGGAGGGCAAACGTTGAGAGTGAATAAGGTGACTTTGAAATTTCGAGACCTTATTTAAATTGGAAAAAACGTGAAGATAGGGACACGGGTTGGACGGCAAACAGGGAAGGTTGGAGACTGAAAGTAAAACTGTTGCATGGAGTAGTTTGAGTAAAAATGAGATTGTAAGAAAGGAGGGAGAAGAGGGGGAAAGACTGACATCTGATTAATGAGGGCTGGACGTATAGAGGGAGATAGGAAAAAGAAAGGCGTGTTTTGTAATAGATATAGTAAAGAATAATACAAAGACAGGGTGAGCATCGTAAAGGAAATGAAAGGTTAAGGGAAACAACGTACTAAAAATGTTAAAACGAAAAAGAGCTCATGAATAAATATGCAGTAACAGCTACAACAGAATTACAGGAAAAGGTTATAGAAGGAAAGTTGGAGCCCAGGTTTACTTTATGTATTTCTCTTCCGGTCTTCTTCAGGATAAACTCCCCTCAGTATTGTCCTCCTGCTTCACGTAAACGGAGATATTTACCTCCTTCCGTTAGACGTCGTAATAGGAGAAATTTCTAAAGGACAGGCGTTAGATATAGCTTTTCTTAATCCCTACAATACGAAGTGTCTCCGCTGAGCTTAACAAAATCACATGGGATAGCTCTAGTCCTTTTATCTTAACCTGGCTACGATGTTCGGTCTTTTGCAGCTTATACTGTATCTCGTAGCTCAGTGGCAGAAAAAGACAACGCTGCTACTCCATATCCTTCCCCCAGCACTTCGTGTCAGGTGCCATACTGTAGTGTTATTCTGTTACTACAGCACAGGATTCGAGATGGAAACTTGTTAGTTTTAGTTAAAGTTCGTGTAAAAAAGTTATAGTATTAAGTGATAAGATTATTCAAATAAATGAATTAAGGAATTTGTGTTCTTTGTTTGTAATTCCTGAAGAAGGTATACGAGTAAACTTGGGCCCGTACCCTTCTTTTGGAGAGGGAGGATTGGTGACAGATGCATTGAAAATTGTTAAGTCTAGTCCAAAAACCAGAATAATCGAGAAAGAAAAAATGGAGATGGATAAGAGAAAATGTATGAGATGGATAGAGAATTGATGATATGAGAAAAAAAAAAAAGTTTAGTTCAAAAGCTCTGATAACTGAGAAAGACAAATGGGGAGGGGGAAGGGAAATGGATACAGAAATATTTAAATAAGGAGGAAAATGTTAAAAAAAAAATACACGGAATATGTTTTGCTGTAAATAATCGTAACTTTGTCTATTTTGACGCGAGGTTCAAACAAGATAGATTTCCAGTAAACGTTTGGATAAAGCAAGTATGAAAGAACGCAGGATAAAAAAAAAAAAACGGACATGAGATAAAATAATTCATATAAGCACGTAAGGGAACATTGCGAATAAGACTATGCAAAGGAGAGTGCCTGTTAATTACACACACACACACACACACACACACACACACACAGTGTGATATCGTGATAGAAAAGCAATGTCGAGAGTAAATTCTTGGTGATAATCAGGATGGCCTGGTAAAGGCACAGACTGCGACTGCATAAAATATATATATATATATATATATATATATATATATATATATATATATATATATATATATATATATATATATATATATATATATATGCAATAAAATGAAATAAAATTAAAATGACTTGCAAACATAATTTCAAAAGACCCACATGCAGATCATTCTAGCTACAGTGTCAGACGATAAAAAATGGAAATAGACGAAGCATTGTGGCGACCAGGAGCAGCGAACGTAATTTCAAGGCCGCCACATGCATATTATTTTTGTACGAAGATTAGTGGATGAAGACGAAAATAGGTGAAATATAATTACGACCAGAGGCAGGTTGCTTCATAAACATTAGCCTCATCACTCCGAGTATGTATACTTTAGTCTTGCTACCGTCAAACTGTCTTTATACACTTAAGGAGATCCATTCATTGTGAAGAGATTAATGAAGGACCTGTCTAACCCAAGTTGTATATAGCAGTTAATGAATAGATAAATAGATTGATAGATAGATGGATAGATGGATAGGTAGATAGACAAAGAAATAATAAAAAAGTGCGTCATAGGACTGAAATGGTTACGATTGCGCTAAAGGCTGTCTCAGAGGTCCCAGGAAGTCGTCAGAAGGGGGAAAGATGGAACAGATGAAGAAACTCCGGGGCCTGACCACAGCGTTCAGGGAGGTCTGGTGGTGTGGAGGGAGAGGAAGGGGAAAGGAGGAGGAGTTTGGTAATTGGAGGTGAGAGGAAATGAGGGATAATGATTGTGCGATGGTAATGAGTAGAACAGATGAGGGGGATTGAGGAGGAGGTTGATAATTGTGAGTTAGAGAAAAAAGGGGGATTGTATGTGGTAATGAGTAGAACAGAGGAGAGGGAATGAGAAGGGGCTTGGTAAATGTGGGTAAAAGGAAAAGGAGTATAATGATTGTGTGATGGTAATGAGTAGAACAGAGGAGAGGGAGAGAAGAAAACTGAGAAATATAGGTGAGAGGAAAAGGGAGGTAATGATTTTATGATGGTAATGAGTAGAAAAACAGAGGAAAGGAAATGAGAAGAAGACCAGTTATTGTAAGCGAAGAGAAGGAGGAAATATCAAAGTAAACCAAGTCAGTGTTAATTTTTTGTGAGGGAAAGTTTGGGAGTATGTTTACTGCAAGTGATAGGAAAACGAAGATAATTTTAAGTCCACTACAGGTAACTGTATGATAATAATAAATACAAGAGAAGGAAATGCAGTTATGGTAAAATGGAGAGGACCTAGAAGGTAATCATCATCATCATCATCATCATCATCCCAATGTTTCCCGCTATTATAAAAGGGTGTTCAATATCCAGATCCAGGAACTGGGGAGCAAAACTAGGCACAACTATAATGAAAATAATCAGTGAAATAGGCCATGCATTTCTTCAGTCACCGTTCGTGCCTTCGAAATGCAATTAGATTATCACTGTAGCTCCACCTTCCTTCCCCCCCTCAAAAAAAAATTAGAAATAAAACATCATCATCATTTTCAGTCCTCATCATCATCACAACGCACACAGCTAAACGTACCCGGACTTTCGGAAACACACACACACACACACACACACACACACAGTCTCTAATATTCCCCAGCCACCCATTCCTCTGTAGTTGGACTCCATTAACAAGGCTTCCAAACTGCCTCCAACAAGCCAAACGACGCTCACCATAAATAGGGACATCTTACTGACCCGACCCGCTTCCTCAGACCAGGAATCTTGCCAAGGGACATCTGCTTCGTGGTTTAAATCTTACGTAAACACAGGGCATTCCGGGAGAGGGTTGAGCAAGAGTAGTGTGGGGTAGGGTGGACGGGAGGGGGATGAAGGGGAAGGATAGGTGGGTAGGTTATAAGTTGGAGGGAGGAGTGGAAGGATACAGGGGAGGTCAAGGGTAAGGATAGATTGCAGGTTGGAGGGAGAAGGGGGATAGTTAAAGGAAGAGAAGAGTTAAAGAAATACTAGAAAAAAGAGGAGGTCAATAGATATCTTGAAAATGGAGGCTGTGAAAGAGGTGAAGAAAGGGAGTGACTAGAATGGGTAAGGAGTGAAGGAGGATAAATCGAATGGAAGAAGAGGATGTGTAACTAGAGATATAGGGAAGAGTAGGATGGATGAAGGAAAGAAACAAAATTGGAGTAAAAAAAATACTTGGTTAGGTAAGATGAAAACGGAGGAACATGAAAAATACTTGAGAAGAAAGAATGAAAAAGGTTAACAAAAGGCAGTGTTATGGATCGAGGTGGAAGGAAAGTAGAGAGTTTGAAGAAAGAATAGATAATTACTTTAGAAAATGAAAGGAAGCGTGGGATGGCTGATAGAAGGGGAGGGAAAAAAAAGTAGGGGTAATACTGGATAAGAGAAGGGCTGAGTGTAATAATGGATGGAAGACTGGAGTGGGTGAAGGAAGACAGGGAAGAGAGAGGAGAATGGATATCGAGTAAGATGCAGTAGGATGGTTGGAAGACAGGATGAGGAAGAATAAAGGAGTTGGAGGAATACTGGAGAATGAGGAGGGATGAGTGTAGGTTACAAGGAGGTGGAGTGAAGAGAGGAATGAACAAGTGAAATTTTGGAGATATGGATTGGGATTGAGTAGAAGTTGAGTGATCCGGGGTGGGAGGAATATAAGAGGTGGGGGAAATACTAAAATAGAAAGAAAAGAAAAATGGACGGCGAAAAAAATGAATGGAGCAGACCGACGTAGGGAGATGGGTGAGAAATAATGGTGAAAGAGAAGAAGGAGGATTGGTAAAGAGAGACGAAAAGAAAAAGAAGGAAATGGGCGTCGGTTAAAGGAAATGGAAATAATAATAAATAAATAAATAACATGGAGAAAGGTAATGGAAGGACAGGTGAGTAAAATAATGAAAAAAACAACTTTGGAAAATCCTGAAGAAAAGAAAGAAATGCTTGGATACGTAAGTGAAGGGTGATAAGGAAGAGAAAGAGGTAGGAGTCAGAAATATAGTCACCGAAGAGAGAAAGGAAAATGCAATGAAAAATGACAGAACCAGAGAACAGTGGAATGTGTGATGATAGGAAGAAAATTACTGAAGAAATGTTAGAAGGAAACCATTAGGAAGGGGAAGAAAATGCGGTAAGAACAGGAGTGAAGGAAGATATAGGCAAGTGAAGAGAGAGGTGATAAAGGTTACAGGAAAGATTGTGAGTAATGAAGCGGGATTGACGAGAGGAGGAAGAGATAAGGATTAAAAAGTTGGCAACCAAGAGGAAATTAAAGTGATCACTAGTTTGCTAAAAGGGTAAAGAGGAAGGATGTCTGAAAGGAAGAGGAATGGAGAACAGACGTATATCCTGGGTGAACGAGAACATTAGTATAATATATGGGAGCTAAACGAGGATGGAGGGCTAGAAAAAAATATAAGAATGATATTTTAACACTGACAAAAAATTCATCAAGAGCGTTATTAATGGGATGTGATTATTGTTGGGCCACTTCAAAATTATACCTTCACTGCTGTTTATAGTTTTATTACTTTCGGCTCCTTAGGGCAAAGTGAATCATGATTAGCATTAGGAAACTATTGGTATATTATTATTATTATTATTATTATTATTATTATTATTGACTAAAACGGGATGGACGGAAATATGATAAACCATCGAACTGTTATTTTAGTGTTGTGTTTTTGCCACGATGTTATGCTGTTGGGGTTGCTATTTTTAGCGCTATGTTTGTGCCACGGTGTTATGGTCTTGTTGGTGTTATTTTAGCGTTGTGTTTTTGCTTGTGTTTTGGTGTTGTGAAGGTGCTGTGTGGCATCTCTTCCCCCACACGTCCCTGTCCCGGTGATCAGGCGGTGTTGTGGTGAGGGGGTGATGGGCTTTGCTGCCGGAGAAACAGTCCTCAGCCCAAGACAACACCTCGAATTGTCCTTGATCTTTGTATTTTTTCTTTCTGTTTTTTCCCCTTTTTACGGAATTTTGCACTGTTCAGATGGACATTTCTGGATGTGAAAATTAAATTTTGGACTGCTCATTACGAAAAATGTTAGGCGTATCTTGCTTCCAACTTTCGGAATGATTCATCCCTCTCTAGTCACTCTGAGATACGTAAAAATTAAGTGAGTATTAGTCGACCGTCTTGTTCTTTGGGATATTATTAAGCATTCCATGTTTTTTAGTTATTCCTGGGCAATTATAGTCTAAACGTAATTATAGATCCTTTCATGTCTTAATGCTTTTTCCTTGGGTTTCTTATGAGAGAAGAGCATATTAAACTCGATTTCGCTGCTTTTCTCTACAAGTTCTTATACATAAAGCTAAAATCCAAACCAGCATACATCTCTGAGAAATACTTTTTTTTCCCATGTGAAATACTTTTTATTCTTTCTAACTTGAGTAAAGGAGCGGTGGTGGCCCTCCAGTCGACCACCACCGCAGAAAGTTGGCACAAAGGGACCACAGATCGCCAGAAGATACCCGATAGAGACGTTTCCCACCTCCCTCGCCCCGACTCCTGCCCTCATTACCCCGTCGCTGGTGAGGCCCTTAGTGGAACCTCTCACTGATGCTGGGGGGGAAACTGGGGGCATTAGAGGGGGAAAAGGGCTTAGGGGGGTGTTGTTGGAGGAAGGGTTGTAGTGAATTGGCTGAGGTTATGAAAGTGTTATAGGAAGGCAGTGTGGAGAGGAAAATTTTAGGGAGACAGGATATATTGAGTAGGAAGTTGGAGGAGTAGTTTTAGAGATGAGGGTGGAGGGGATGTGGTGTAGCGAGAAGAGGTTTTAGGGAAGTGGTGTGATGTGGAAGGGTGTATTAGGTGTGGATGGTTTGTAGGGGAAGATGTTAGTGAGGTTTTGTGTTAGGGAGAGAAGGGTGTTAGTGAGGTGGTGTGGATAGGGGGATGTTAGGGAGGTGCTGAGAAAGTGAGGGTGTTAGGAGGTGGTTTGGAGATATATACAGTAGAGTCGTAAGTAAAGTGAGGGTGTTAGGAGGTGGTTTGAAGGTATTTACAGTATAGTCTTAAGTAGTATGAGGCACAGGACAACAGACTTTTGGACGTAGTTTTGAGAAAAGTGTAGTTGTTAGCACCTTTACTGAAATGCTGAATACATAATTCTGATATTAAATCTGATAATTTCTTTTGATATGAGGCTCTAACATGGGGCTGTTGTAGATGTCGTTGGGCAACTTTAGTCTAGGTGCTGTGGGGATAATGTTAGTGAAATGGGTATGACCTAGATAACGTAGGAAAAATATAGGTGGCATGAGAAAACTTTATAAGTGGTGTTGGGATGACCTAGTATAGGTGTTCTGGGGTTTCATAGTCTACCTGCAGCCTTCAACCCTACATTTATTATTTCAGTCTCCTTCTCGAGCATCTTCCCGTGTTGTGATCATCTCCAGAGTACCGAAAATATTCCCGCACAACCAATTAAGATTCATTATTCCCATGTCATTTAGAGCACTGTCCATCTAAGTAAACTGAGAAGGATCTACTTGGCGTAAAGGAGGGGAAGGTGACGAGGAAGGCTCTAGGGTAACATGGTGATGCTGTAGGTTGGGAGGAGGAGTAACACCGGCAGGGAAGGGAGCGGGTAGGTGTGTGAGGCTTGTGGTCGAGGCCTCACCGCACCCCTCACGCACCCGCTCTTTTAGCAGAGGTCCGCACAGCCTACTGCTTAACAAAAAGGAAAAAAAAAAAAAAAGACCTGCTTTATTATCCCTCCAGGCACGCTGGCTTCCTAAGTTTCTACTTCTGTTGCCTGCTTGCCTTTCTCTGCCTCTTTCTCGTTACCTCTTCTTTTTATGCGTGTTGTCTCCTCGTGCTCTTTTCTGGCACTTCCTTTCTCTGCCTTTTCATCATCGTCTGTCTTTTAAATTCTTTGTCGTGTGCGTTTCGAGTCTGTTTTCTGCCATTATGGCTTTAATGTTGTTTTTCTTTCTCTCTTACTTTGTTGGCATATCTGCATACCATTTTTTTCCCTTCTTCCTATGTTTTCGGGACGTAGCTTTTTGTGTATCTGTTTTTCCTCCCTGTGTCACCTCGTGCCTCTTTGCCGTCTGTTCTTGGCTTTCTGTGCCTGTTCTTTATCTTTTATTTTTCCATTACCATACTGAATTCTCTTTTGTGTATCCTCTGTTTCCTCACATATTTATCTGTCATTTCTGCATGTCATTCCTTCTTCATCATCACTACCAGTCATTATTTGTCTCTCGTTTATATTTGCTTACCTGATACTTGTGTCTCCTATGCCTTTCGTCATTCGTACTTGTCGTTTTTCATTCTCTTTGGCTTTCTTTCCCATCCTTCATTCTCTGTTTTATCACCTCTTAGTAACCCACGTTTTATCCATTAGTTTTTCCTTATTCAATTTCATTCTTGTGTACTTCTGTTTTTACATCTTTTGATAAATCGGATCTGTTTCAGCTCCTAAATACGTGTCTCCGTCAGATCAAGTTATTCGTTCATTTAGCTTCATTGTTTCCACGTAATATGCCATTTACCTAATTTCACACAGATTGCCTTTGCATCGCGTGTGTTATGCATTTTATATATTTGTTTAATTTTGTTTTTTTGTTTGTTTTTCTACTTTCCCTTTTACAGTCCTTTCTCACTGTTTACATCTTTTCACATCCTCTCCTACCTTTTGTCGTCTGTTTCGCTTCTTAATTTCTCCTTTTTCTCATTTTCCCCTTTCCTCTCAGTTCCTCAGTTATTAATTTTTCCCATTTCTCGTTCCTCCTCATCTCTTTCCCACTTTCTTCCTTAATCTTTTCCCTCCCTCTTCCCCTATCTGCTAACCTACCTTCCTCCTCACCCTCCCTCTCTCCCTATATACCAACTTACCTTCCCCCTCTCCTTCCCTCTCCTGCTTCACCCCATGCCAATCGTACGTGCCAACTTTCTTCTCCATTTTTTGAGGAAGTTGTGCGCTTCTGACTCCATCCCAAGTTTGAACAATCTAACTTTCCTGATCTTTGCCATAATGCCGAACGCCGAGTCGCCCTTCCCAGTTATTTAGCCCCGGCGAGGGAGAAAAAAGAGAGAAGGGAGGGAGAATGGAGAGAGGGAGGGAGATGGAAAAAGGGGGGGAGTTGGAGAGAGGAAGGGAGAGTTAGGAGGAGGAGAGGGAGGAAATGAGAGCAGAAAAGGAGAGAAAGGAGGGTGAATGGAGAGAGGGAGCTAGAATCAGGAAGAGCAGAGGGAAGAAATGAGGAAAAAAATGGAGAGAAGGAAGGAAGAATGGAGAGACGGAGCGAGAATTAGGAGAAGAAGAGGGAGCAAATGAGGGGTTAAAAGGAGAGAAGGAAGGGAGAACGGAGAGAGGGAGGGAGAATGGAAAGATGGAGCGAGAATTAGGAGGGGGAGAGGGAGGAAATGAGGGGGAAAAAAAGGAGAGAAGGAAGGGAGAATGGAGAGAGGGAGCGAGAACTGGGGGAAGAAGAAAGAGGGAATGAGGGAGAATCGGGAGAAGAAAGGAAGGGATGAGGAAGAATGGGAATGGTGAGGGGAATGGAGAAGAAGGAGGGAGCTTTGGGAAGGAAGGAGAACGGAGAGGGAATGGGGAGGATATTGGGGGAAGGGGAGAAAGAGGATAGGAGAAGAGGGAGAGAGGAAGAGAGCCATGGAAGGTGAAGGTTTCAGAGGAAATTTGTAAGAGAGAGAGAGAATGGAGGGTGAAGGAGAGTGAAAGGGGTGTCAGAGGAGATCGGTATAAGAGAGAACGGAGAAAAGAATGTGAAGATGCAGGGATCGGTGCGTGGGAAGATTGAGAGAGAGAGAGAGAGAGAGAGAGATTTCCTAAGGGACCAGATAAATGTATAACACAAAATTTCAGCTATCAGATATTTTAATTTTTTTTCGCAATGGGACATTTTTTGTTTATCATTTATTTATGTATTTATGCATTACCTCCTCCAAAGAGGTTATGTTTTACCCCGCGTTGGTTTGTATGTCTGTTTGTATGTTTGTTTGCCCGTTAGCAGGATTACTGGAAAAGTTGCTGACGGATTATGATGAAATTTTGTGGAAAGGTGGGCCATGGGCCATGGAAGAATTGAGTAAGGTGGGCCATGGGCCATGGAAGAATTGAGTAAATTTAGGAATGGATCCAGATCCTTTTTAATGGCAGTGGCATTGGCGGATGTATGATCTCTCTGAGCGCTTTCTGGTGTATTACATGGCATAATGATTCCTGCATGTTATTTATCTCTTTCTCGTATTTCCTTCCTTCCATTTTTTCATTCTCTTTTTCGAAATTTATTCCTTCAGCAAGTTACACATTGGATATTTCTAACTGAATGATTTTTGCATTCCCCCCCCCCCTCTCTTTCATTACTCTCTCTCTCTCTCTCTCTCTGGATAATGGTCAGTGTTTTACAAGAGTGTTTATATTTTTCATCCTTCCTTTTCTCTTCCCCCCTCTCTTCTCATCCTTTCGCTTCTCTCCTCTCCTCTCCTCTCTTCTCCTCTCCTCTCTTCTTTTCTCGTCCCTTTCTCTTTCCCTCTCCTTGATCGGTTCTCTTCCCCACCCTTCCCCTTCGCCACCCATTTATAGAAGGTAATGTCTGGGGTGTTTTCTGTGTTCGTTCTTATTCCTCATCCTGCTTATCGTTAGTCTTCGCTTCTCGACCCTTTCCCTTGCTCTCCCCTTTATCGGTTCCCTTTCCAACCCTTTCCCTTCGCCACCCATTTATAGAAGATAATGGTCAGGGGTCTCGCATGTCGTGTTTGTTCGCATTTCGCCCGCCCGTGCTGTTGTTATGCAAATGAGCTGGCCCGATGCTTATAATCAACCTTCAACTGCAACGGCAAAGGCAGGGGAAAAAATAGGGGGAAGGCTGTTTGAGAGATGTGCAACTGAACTGAGAGAGAGAGAGAAAAAAAAAAGAGAGAGAGAGAGAGAGATGTTAAAACTGGAGTATTTGAGGGAAAATTTGGGAGTTGAATTTATGGGAATTTAGTTTAATACTTTAAGTGAGAATATTAGAGCTGACAGAGAGAGAGAGAGAGAATAAAAAAAAAAAAGTTTGAGCACAACACTTGCCCAATTCAACGCCCCGTCATAAATACAAATGAAATCCTGCTTGCACTTTAAAAATAGCAACTGCGGGAGTAGTTTCAGCTTGCGTGTTGCGGTGGCCAGACAAGTGGAGGCTGTGTGTGTGTGTGTGTGTGTGTGTGTGTGTGTGTGTGTGTGAGAGAGAGAGAGAGAGAGAGAGAGAGAGAGAGAGACAGACAGACAGACAGACAGACAGACAGAGAGGGAGAGCGAGAGGAAGTGTGTGTGTGTGTGTGTGTGTGTGTGTGTGTGTGCGTGCGTGTATTCCAGAGTGGCACTGCAGTACGCCGGGGCCAGGCAGCAACCATTTTGTGAGGCAGCGCAAAATGTCGGGAAGGGCGATAAGTTAGCACAGCATGTCATTAGCCAGGCTCGCCCACCACCTTCCCTTCCCTCGCCCTCTCTCAGCTGCCCTCACTCGCCCCACCCACCTCCATAAACGCCTTGTTTTTATTTGCGTTTATCACATCTATCACCCATTAACTTCATCCCATTACTAGCGCATCATAAATAGAAATAAAACTCATCGCACCGGGCCCCCACCATGCATTATTCAGGCAGACTCCAGCCCCGGCCGCCCCTGATGCAGCTTTCCGGGCGAGTGGGCGGCTGGTGGCGGCGTCTGGCAACCCTGCCTGACAGTTGGCAAAATACGATTGCCCGGGCTGGAACGAGCGAGTCGGTAACAGGCTGAATAACTTAGTGGAGGAGAGGCCAAGAATACCATTATTTCCAGGAGCGAATTTGCACTTGAAAGCACCTCTATTTCCCCCAGCCTTATCTCGCTTCCCTGGCCCATGCTACGCCCCCCTGGGAATCCAGGCTTCTGAGGCCGCTATGTTATCAAGGCCTCGTGATATGGTCACCTCCCAGGCACTATCCTAAATTCAGTTTTCCCTTCTAGCTAACTGGCGGTGCTTCTATCAGTAAGATATTCAAGCTCCTTACTTTCACATCACGAGTCTGTTTTAACTCTGTGCTTGCTTCATCCTCATCCAGGGCCTCATTAAAAGCTTGATCTGGTGACGATGGAAAGGCAGTGTTATCTTGGTCAGTGTGAGGGGCGTGGGAGTATGACAGCTGGCTCGAGGAACCGCAGAGATACAACCCAGCTGCTGCTTGTCTGAAGAAACACAACAGCCATGTGCTGGTTAAGCCATGTGCTTGTTATGAACGCCAAGCAGGGGGCAAAAGTATTCTTTCTATAGTTTGCAATATTCGGTTTAGCTCGGCCTTCCTATATGCTAAAGTTTAGGACAAGAAGGGAGGTGAGAGGCACAGAAAATCGACCATGGATCAGGCTTGTAGGGGTTCTTTGTGTCCCTCACTCGGCCTCTCTTTCTTCTCCCCTCCCCTCTGCCACCCCCCGCCAGGTCCCGGTGTGGCCAAGACGCCACGCAGGGGGCCTGGGATGACGTCAGCGCTCTTTATGTTGACTCTCGTCTTTGGGGGGCCTTTGCCAAAAATGGAACCAGCATGATTTTTTGTTTCTCATAAAAGAAACAGGTTTTAGTATCAGCCGATGTTATTTCCATGTTAATTTTGCCTAGAATATTGCTTGTGCACTCTGCAATGTTTTTTTTCTTTTAGAGTTACAAACAGGCATTTAAATTGGAATATTTAGCTTTATAATTATCTAAAGGAAGTATTTTCCCATTGACTCTCCCACCGAGCATTTGATGGCTATTTGGTACCGGAGTGGGATATCTGTTTTTAATTTCTTTAGTGCCTCCTTCGCGGTGCAATTAAACCCCCATGAAGCAAGGCCTAATGCGTGGTAACACCCCCTCAGCCCCCTCACCGTCGCCGCGCCCCCCTTTGTCCGCCCCTGTTACGTTCCCCTCTTATCAGCCTCCAGCCCTTTCGCACGCCGCCCTAAATCTTTGGCGACGTTCATTATCATTTCCCCCCTTTACACTGGACCGACTTTTATGCCCACCTCGCGTCATCTTCATCATCTTCTCTTTGGCTCCTTTTCCCTTCGACTCCCCCCCCCCTCTCTCTCTCTCTCTCTCTCTCTCACTCTCTCTCTCTCTCTCTCTCTGCATTTTAGTCACCCCTCACTACTAGAGAGAAGGAAGGGGACGGCGTTTGGAAGAAGGGAAGAAGGGAGAGAGACATGAAGGGAGGGGAAAAGATGGAGGGTAAGAAGAGGTTGGGGTGAGGGGAAGGTAAGAGGAAAGGAAATAGGATGAGGGGAAGAAAAAGGAAAGGGTGAACGAAAAGAAAAGTGGTAAAGGGAAGAGGAAGAAAATTAAGGTGGAGAGTAAGAAGTGATCGAGAGAGAAGGAAGAGAAAGGGGCTGGGTAGGAAGAGAAATGGGAAGGGGTGAAAAGAGAGAGGGGAGGGGATTGAGTGAAAAAAGAGGTGGGAGGGAAGAGTGGAGGTTGCATGAAAGGAATATAGGGAGAGAAGAAATGGGGAAGGGGGTAAGAGAGGTGACTGAGTGAAAAGAGAGGAGGGAGGGGGAGGGGGAGAGGGAAGAGAGGGATTGGGTGAAAAGAAAAAAGGGGAAAGAGAGGGGGGGGACTGAGTGAGAAGAGAGTGGGGAGGGGGGGGAGGGGGGGAGGGTAAGAGGAGAACATTCTAGGACATCAACAGGATATCATCACGTACATCAAAAAGGCATTCAGTCCTCCCCTCCTCTCCCCTCCACTCCTCCCCTCCTCTCCCCTCCACTCCTCCCTTCCCCTCCCCTCCCCTCCCTCCCCCTCCCCCTCCCCCCTACTCTCATCTCCTTCCTTGCCTTGGCGTCTTATAGAAGCTTCGAGCTTTGCTGATGAGTATTCCGTGATTTTTGTTGGAGAGGACCGATTGAATACTCCCTTCCCATTCCAGGTTTCTCTCTCTCTCTCTCTCTCTCTCTCTCTCTCTCTCTCTCTCTCTCTCTCTCTCTCTCTCTCTCTCTCTCTCTCTCTCTCTCTCTTTCTCTCTGTATCAGCCTATCCAGCTATCTACCAGTATCTGTGTGTCTGTCTGTTTATCTGTTCATTTATCTGTCAGTTAATCAGATAATTTGTCCGTCTGAATCTGTTAGTCTACATTCCTGTCCGTATCTCTCTCTCATTGTATTTACGTTCTCCTTCCTGTCTCCATCCATTTCCATCTCCGGTTCCTCAGTCTTCCTCCTTCGCATTCTATATTCCCCCTGTCTTTTCTCACTTTTTTTTCTCCTCATTGCGTGGATCCCCAAACGTCGCCGCCTGAAGCTCATTCCACTCTGAAAGCAGTCATAGCCCATTCTCTCTCTGTCTCTGTCTGTCTGTCTCTCTCTCTCTCTCTCTCTCTCTCTCTCTCTCTCTCTCTCTCTCTCGTCGTCTGTCTTTTATTCCTTACTCTTCGTGTCTTTCCCATTTCCTCCATCTCTATTCACATACTCACACGTTCCCCTCTTTCCCTCTCTTCTTTTCCATTTCCTCTTCCTTTTATCCCCGTCCCAGCAACAGTCACGGAGGAGAAGTGTGGAAGGTTTAGGGTTTGGTTCTTCCCTCGTCCCTTGATTAACATGAGAATTGGAGTTTTGATAAATGGCCAGTGTTGCTGCATAGGCAATAAGTTACTCTTCTCTTTTCTTCTCCTATCCTGTCTTCTCTTCTCCTCTCCTTTCCTCCCCTCTCTTCTTTTCTCTTCTCTTCTCTTTTCTTCTCTTCTCTTCTCCCGTTTGCTGCCTCCATTACCTTCCCTGTCTCTCTTCTACGTCTCTTTCATCTCTGTGTTTCTCTTATTCACTTTGTATGCAAGCTTTTCCTAAACCTTTACTGTCTTTCCACTCTCATTTAAGTATTTGATTCTTGTTTCATTATCAGGTACATTGATTCTCTCTCTCTCTCTCTCTCTCTCTCTCTCTCTCTCTCTCTCTCACACACACACACACACACACACACACACACACACACATGGTTTTCTATTTCGTCTCCCATCCTAGTCTTCTTTTCCTCTCTATTCCTCTTTTGCCATCCATACTGTCTTTCTCCTGTGTGTCAATCTTCTCCCAAACTGTCCATATTGCCCTTATCCTTGCCATGCCGAACAGTTTTTTTTTTTTTTTTTAACCCAACCACTTGTCATTTTTTGTTTTTCTTCTCTGTTTTTCTTATTTCCTTCTTATTCTCACTGTCTTTTCTTCTCGTACTTTTCTCCAGTCTTGTATATCTCCCCTCTGCTTTCTTTTCTTCTTCCTTACACCAGCTTTGTTATTACCTGAGCTCATTCCTTACTTCTTCATGTCTTTTCCAGTATCTTCTTGCTTATTCTCTGTTCTTGTATCGTGGTCCCCATTTCATTAACGTCAGTGCCCCATCCATGTATCCCAGTATTCTTCTACCTCATTTTCATTTTGTCTGATTTCTCATTTGTTTGTGGCATTGACTTCTTTTACTCTTTCCCATCCTCCTTCTTAGTTTTTTATGTTTTTTTTAATTGTTTTTTTTTACTCATTTGTTTTTCCTTCCTCCGTTCTGTTATTTATAAAAAAAAATCTCATATTTTTCTTTCCTTTACCTCTCAAATCCCCTTCTTCACCAGGTTACTTGTTTTTCCCCTCCTCTCCTTACCTATCTGTCATTCTCTCACTTTTATCTTCCCCCCTTCCCCAATTATTCACTGTTTTGTATAATTTTCTTTCACACTGTTCTTTCCATATGTTCCATCCATTCTGTCTTGTCGTCATTCTGTTTCATTTTCTATCTTCTAGTCAGTTGCCCCCTCTTATCTCTCTAGTTCGCAGTCTAGCTGTTCATCTTAATTCATGTACCATTTCCTTGTTATCAGTTTCGTCTCTTATTTCCATTTCCATCTCAGACTATCTTTTCCATCATCTTCCATCATTCTTTCATTTCCGTCTCTTCTCCCCTCTCCCACCATGATCCCGTCTCTCAGTTCGCCTTCCGTATCTTTTCTACACTCTTTCTTTTTCTCTGGCTTTACATTTGGTTCCCTCCATCCTCTTCCTTCCATCTCTCTGTCTCATTCTCTACTATCATCCTCATTCCCAATTCACTCTCCATCTGTTTCTTCCCTCTCTCTGATTCTTTGCATCCCTCGTCTTCCATTTCACTCTCCTTCTGTCACCCCTCCATCCCACGTCCAGTCCCATTACTCTCTCTCTCTCTCTCTCTCTCTCTCTCTCTCTCTCTCTCTCTCAAACGCCTACAACAATGAACAAAAATTCCTCTACACCTCTCTACCGATGAGTGGCAAAAGAAGTGCTACATGAATTATTTTCAGTCTAACAGCAATATTAAGTACACAACATAGGATCAGGAGAAGGAACAATACTCCCTTTCGTCTGAGGGGTAATGAGAAATATAGAAGGCAGGACACAATTCTGGCAGAGAACTATCGGTGAACGTTTACTTCTGTCTGTATAGTCAAGAAAACAGCTCAACGTCTGAAAAAAATTGACAGCAGACGAGCTACAGTGAAATCCCTATCTCTGTTAGTGCGTGTTTCAGATGTTATCGATTTTTCCGCTATGTATTCGTCAAGCTTCGGGAGGATACTTGTGTTTATCTGTACTTTACCCGGCGCCCAAAGCTCCCCCGCGGCTATGATAAATTGCCAAAGGTTCCTCGTGACCCGCCTATTTATTCATGCCATTAATGTTGTTATCTCCGGCTGCAAATGGCCCGAGAGGGAGAAGTGGCGAAAGACGAGGAGAGGGGAGGAAATGGGAGAGGAGATGAGGGGTGCATAGTGTGTGTGTGTGTGTGTGTGTGTGTGTGTGTGTGTGTGTGTGTGTGTGTGTGTGTGTGTAAAGAAATGGATGAAAAGCTCCATGATAAAGGTATAAGGGATGGAGAATAGGGAGAGAGGTCGTTGGAGCTGGAGGGGCCTAAAAGTATTTGATTCTTGTGTCATTATCAGGTACTTTGATTCTCTCTCTCTCTCTCTCTCTCTCTCTCTTTCTTTCTTTCTTTCTCTCTCTCTCTCTCTCTCTTTCTTTCTTTCTTTCTCTCTCTCTCTTTCTTTCTTTCTTTCTTTCTCTTTCTCTCTCTCTCTCTCTCTTTCTTTCTTTCTTTCTTTCTTTCTTTCTTTCTTTCTCTCTCTCTCTCTCTCTCTCTCTCTCTCTCTCTCTCTCTCTCTCTCTCTCTCTCTCTCTCTCTCTCTCTCTCTCTCTCTCTGAGGTAGAAAAGAATGGGAGAAGAGAGCCTGGACAGACCAAAGGGGAATCCGTCAGGGGGCTAAGGGAAAGGGGAAAAAGTCTGGAGTGAAGAAAGAAAGGAAAATGTTGCAAAGAAAAGACAATACAAAAGAATACAAAGTGGAAGAAAGGGAGCTGGAAACATATAAATGCATCTGGCAAACAGTGAGGAGAGAGGGAAATGAAAATATTAACAAAAAAGGGTCTGGTAAACGTATGGGGAGAGACAATAATGGAGGGGGAAGGGCGCTGACAAAAAAAAAAAAAAGAGAGGGAGAGGGGTGTTTGCAAAGGAAAAAAGTGTGGTAAATGCCTTGGGGACGTGAGGGTAGGAAAAGCGCAGGAGAAATGAACAGAATAATTGTAACACAGAGCTATGGGACACCTGAAAAGGGGGAAGGGAATCTGATAAAAGACTAGGGAAAGTGAAAAAGAAAAATGTCGCTAAGGAGTGGGAAGTAGGTTTTAAAGAGGTTTGACAAAGAGTTAGGAGGAAAGGAGGGGAAGGGAGATGGAGAGCGACCTATCAGAGAGGGGTGGGGGGTTGGGGGAGAGACCAGATAGATTGGGGGGGATGTCTGGCAAAAGAAGAGAGGGAGCGGAGAGTTGGAAAAGAAAAACTGGTAAAGAGCAAAAAATAGGACTGGAAAGACGAAAAGGGGCCCTGCGTCGGGTGAGGGGTTGGGAGGAGGAGGGGGACGGAAGACTGAAATGGCAGAAGGGGTAGGTTGGGGTAGGGAGGCTGGTGCGTGTACCGTGTCCGACGCTAATATACGACCCTGGTAGTATAATCAGGGGGTCCAGCCCGACCAGCCACGACCCTCATGATGTACGACCCTCGGGAAGACCACGACCCCAGGGAGGCCAGGGGAGGAGGGGGGATGGAGAGAAGGGATTGAGGAGAGGAGGGTGAAAGAGGGAGGGATGGAGGGAGGGGCTCGTGATGGATAGAGAAGATGGAGGAGAGGTGGGAATATGTGATAGGTTTGGAGGTGGAAGGGGAGAGATGGAAGGCAGAGCTGGGAGAAGCAGGGGAGAGAAGCGAAATGGGAGGGTGAAAGACGAAGCAACAGAGGAATGGGTACGATATTGGAAATGGAGGGAGAAGATTGTCATGTATAAAATAGTTTTTGAACTATGGTAGTGATAAGAATAGAAAAGTAGCGAGCACATGGCACATACACATTAAGTGATTCCAAGATCCTTTTGTCGTTATATATATATATATATATATATATATATATATATATATCTATATATCTATATATATATATATCTATATATCTATATATATATATACATATATATATATAGATATATATATATATATATCTATCTATCTATCTATCTAAATATATATATATCTATCTCTCTATATATATATATATATATATATATATATATATATATATATATAAATTAAATCGTGTTTGACACTAAGACTAAACTGTTAAGGAGTGATGCTCTTGGGATATTAAAACAGATGTCTTATAACTTTATAACATATTTTTAATAAAGTGTGTGTTGCCTGATTATCACTCTTGTTTAGCTTTTATTATTCGATTGACGTAGTTCCTATATACAACGTATAGTCAGTCGTAAATCATTATGTCTCATAAATACTTGTTAACAAGGTTATAAAAAAAACAGCATCAACAATACGAAGAAAATACGAGGGTGTTGTGCCACAAAGCCACTCCTTGACATGTTGTGGTGGAGTGGTGGGTGATAACTGCGTCACTCACAACGGCCCCGTCAGCAGAACCTAACCATGGGAAGAGAGGCGCCCGTTAACCTGTACTGCGTCATCATATCTGACATGACACTTGCAGACACAAACGCCTACGACATGCAACGCCTGTTCTCGGAACTGATGATTTTTGTACATTGGGAGAAACTTAAAACTATCCAAGCCATTCGAGTAAATTGCTTTCTGACGGCGTCTTACACATTGCACCGAGGAGTAACTTGGAATTAGATTGTGTGTGTGTGTGTGTGTGTGTGTGTGTGTGTGTGTGTGTGTGTGTGTGTGTGTGTGTGTGTGTGTGTGTGTGTGTTGTGAATACCTAATAAAGCAGTTGATAAATAATGTTCGATCTCAATAGCGACGAATTAAATAATGATACGTTAGCTTCTTCGAAGTCTTGCGCATTTTACTGATGGAAAATTAAGAAATCTTGGTTTTATCCATAAATATCCGTTACCATAACGTCATTTGTTAATTCACTCTGGCTACCACCAGATGATTTCGTTCAGCTGAGGCGAGAACCCCTGGTGTTGAAAGCATTTAAGAACAGTCTCCATTAAACCTCCAGTAGCAAGAAAGTATCATCATATACTTAACACTACCCAGCGATTCTCTTCAGCATAGGACAGATCCCCTGGTGGTGATTGAATATTGCAGAATATTAAAAAACGATCGATGAATAAGAAACTACCACTGAATATTATGTGTATTTCGTGTACCATGTATGCGGTAGCTTACAGTAACTAGCTCGTCTGGACCCATCACTACGGGTCTCTTGAAAATGATCTGTGAATAAACTTGCTACCGCAGGAAAGAGTGATGTGTAAGTCATACGTATTGTTATGTTGTAAACCACATTTTTTCGTGCTCATACCAATCTGTCACATGAAAATGATACACAAGCAAAGGTGCTACCACTTAGAAATGTTTTTAATTCACGTCTTTCATAATCATCATCATACTAGCCCTCCGTTCTATTAATAAATGGGGTGGGTAAATTCGTGTAGGATGTATGATTTATAATAGCTAATTTTTCTGAATCCCTGACTGTGCGTATCTCTTGAGGACCCTAGGATGGGCAGCAAGCAGCGACGCCCACAAGCCATCTTCGCTAATTAGTTCCCTTTAACACCAGGTGGCGCCCGTGAGCTTATAGTCCATAACAGGCGGCGAGGAGCCCTGTAGGAGCGAGGAGGGAAAACAAAGGGAAGGGGAGGCGAAGGTGATAAAGCAGAAGGGGTAGCAGGAGGAGGGTGACGGGGAGAGGGAGGATGGAGGAGGCTGCCGGAGAGATGAGCGACGTTGGTAAATAAGCCGTAAAGGCGATTGCACCACTAAAATTAGAATGACGACGGGAAGAGCCAGTTCACCTCCTAGCTACCTTAACACCACCCCTCCTCCTCGTCCTCGTCCTCGTCTCTTCCATCTCTGCCTTTTATTGCACCTTTCTTGTGTATTTTGCTCTCCATCTCCGAGTGTCGATTGTGAAGGACTTTGAAGGACTTTTTGTTTTTTCATTTTCTTAGACAAATTCCTCACTTCTTAGATAAAACCCTAAACATCTCACTGATTTGGCTCTTATCTATTAACGATTGGATCACGATGTTTGTTTTCTTCGATAAGCCGTAAATGGATGTTGAAAATTGCCACCATTGCGCGTTATCATGATGCCTCTTTTTTCCGCCTTTTCTGTCTTTTTTTAATTTATTTTTCCAGATAAACCCTGCGCACTTGTCGAAAGCTGCTGCTACCTGTTATTGTTTGAGCTTCTATACTGTGGGTTATCGGTGATGATTATTTGATCCTGTGTGGTATACTCTGGGTTATCACAATGAGTATCTGTGCATTCTTTCATAAGTCCTCCTCAAACATTGTCTTCACCTGTTGGTACATGAGCCCCTGCAACACTGATTGTTCTTAATATGCACCAGACAGCTGCTATCATAAATCTGATACACACAGTTGACTTCGGATGCTTCTTACGGGTAGTACTTTTGATGCTATGTTGGTTTTGCTGTGTTTGTGGTCCTAGGAGACTGTACTTTTAAAGATGGTAAATAACTGAGTTCGTAGAGGCGTTTGGATAGATCAAGAAATAGGTTAAGGAGATAGCAATGCCGGTTACTCTATTTATTATGTGGGAAATCCCTAGGAACATAAATATCGTGCAGTATTTGTGAAGAGTGTTTTGATGTTTGGAGGGTACGTCTCTGCGTAGTTTATGGAAATGAGCAAAATCCTATCAGGTTCGAGTATAGACGACAACATTGCTTCTTTTGTTTATGTCTGTTTCGAGGACCATTACCGCTGCTCAAATGGCGGGCCCCTCAAAGAAATGCAATTATCCACCGCTGTCGAAAATGGAAATCGCTTAATTGTATTTCCTTTTGGGTTTCTCCACCGTGGCGCTCCTTGCAACCCCAATCCTTTTGTAACACTGGTGAAGGGGGAGGGATGGAGGGAAGAACAGGGAGTGATGAAGGAGAAAAGAGGGGAAGAGGAAGAACAGGAGAAGGAGATGGGGAAGAAAAGAAGGGGAAAGAGAGGGGAAGGGAGGGGAGGATAAAAAGGAAGAGGGAATGGAGAGAGATGGCAGGGAGAGAAGGGGGCACGAAGCGGAGAGGAGAGGGAGGAGAGGATAAAAGAAAAGGGGATGGAGGAGAGAGGAGGGGGAGGAAGAGAGATGCAGTGAAGATGAGAGAGGGGAGAGTGGGAGGAAACATACGAGTATATGGTAGGGTGAAAATATAGAAGTGGAAAGAACTGGAAAAGAAGAGATAAATGAATGATGTGGAGGGGAGAAGGTTGGGATGCAGTGAAAATACAATGTTAGGAGAATGGGGAGGAAGGAGATAAACGAAATGGGAACGAATAGATAGATTAATGAGAGGGGAGAAGAGGAAAGAGGAATAGATGGTGGGAAGGGGAGGGAGAAGAAAAGGCGAAGGAAAGGAGGAAGATTAAAAGAAGAGAGAAAGAAGAGGGATAGATTGGTATAGGAATGAAGAAGAGGAAACTAGAAAGAGGAAACAAGAATGGACAAAGACCACGAGAAGCAGAGGTGCAGAAAAGGGAGGATGAGGATACCTATGAAGGGATGGTACAGGGAGAGAGAGGTGAGGAAAAGAAGGAAGAGGGAGAGAGAGAGGGAGGGAGGGAAGGAGGGAGATAAAGGGAACGAGTGGAGTGGAAAGGAGGGAAGGGAGGGAGGCAAGTGGGTACGGTGCCCCATAATTTTCATGCAGGGTCACAGATGGCGTTGATTATATGCTCTGAAAATTTAGGAGGGGGCGTGCTTGCCTCATGTGAAATTCCAAGGTGAAAGAATTATGCCTGGTTTTTGCAATTTAAATGACAGAACCGCGGGGAGGAAAGGAGGGAGGGAGCGGCGGGGCGAGAGGAAGGGGTGGAGGAATGGGGAGAAGGAGAGGGGCGAACTGCGGGAATCATATTAAGAAGGGCCGTATTTCTTTCTGTTCTCCTGCGGGTATAATTTGTGGGAATGTCGTAAGTCGCCTTCGCTGAAGCTTAGTCCTTTGTGACGCCTTAGTGGGGGGGTGGGGGCGGTGCAGGCTGGAGGGGTAAGGGAGAGAAGGGCAGATATGACGGAACCCACCGTAATTTTAATCTTTGCTTATGATGTTATTTCCTTTATTGAATTCTTGGAGGATCTCATTGCATTCTCTTTGAATTTTGCATGAGAAATTATATGAATTTACTTAGTAGTGTTTACATTATGAGTACCTTTCGGGTTGGGTTTTTTTCATGGTGGGGGGTGGGGGATGTTTGTCGGCAGCTTACGTGTCTGCGGATCTTTTTCTCCCTACACTCATCCTGCATACACATTACTCTTTTTATTGCAAATGAGAAGTATTGCCTTGAACGTTTTGTTAGATTCAAACATCAAGCAATAGTCTAAAAAGGGGGAGTGGTAACAAGCTGAGTGTGTTCTTGAGTCGTACGAGGAGATTGTGAATGATTGATTAGACAGTTGTGATATCCAAACCTTGAAAAGACGAAACAGAGGATAAAATAAAAACAAAATAACGAGGAACACAATATATGCATGCTTCAGGGCTGCTATGGAACTTCAGTCTCTTGTCGAAACATGAGGCCAATAATAGTAGTAGTAGATTAAAACTATTATTGAAAAAAAAAGTTTCTGTCAGGTGGTTTGGATTCTGGGACTGATAGTTCATTCCTTCTCATGGAAATTCAAAAACTGTCAAAATGAAAGAAAATATAGATTGAAACGGTGGAATATAATAGTCGAAACGGAGGAAAATAAAAAACTGAAATGGAGGAATATAAAGGTCGAAACTAAGAAATGCACTTGTCAGAGTGGAAGTATGTATATTTCAGAGGAGCTTTGGGAAATGATGGAGTTATAAGATTTACATTTTCCTCTTTTCGGACCCTCCCGCAACATAAGATTTTAATACCATCAATGGAGGCCTTGAAATAGTGTCGGATGCTGTATGGGTGTAAGAGTAGTTCCTTCATCCTCGTAAGTTGAAGCATCTCTTGAAACGTAAGAAATTAATGCCGCCGAAATGGAGCCCAACGCGCCCAGAAGGAGTGTCGGAAGCCATAGGGGTGTAAGAGTGGTCGTTCCCTCCTCCTTACACTCAGGCCTCATACCCCTCGGCCATCCATCCGTCGCGTGTCCTCATCTGGGCCCACATGTCCTCCTGGTAGCAAGACGAGCAGGAGGCGGGTACATTTACATACATCTGCATAATAATCTCAAGCTGGGACGACCCTCTGTCACGCTTCTCTAACTTCTCTCACTCTTTCCCCCTTGCCCCCTTTCTCTCCCCTTCGTTATTCCCTTCCCTTTCAACATCTCTCATTCTCCCCCCTTCATTATTCCCTTTCCCTTCAACTTCTCTTCATCTTTCCCTGGCCCCCTTTCCCCCCGCCCTTCTTTATTCCCTTCCCCTTCAACTTCTTTTCATCTTCGTCCTTTTCCCCCCTTTTCTTCCCCTTTCCTTGTTCCTTTTCTCCTTTCTATCTTTCGTTTACCACCATTCTCCCCCTTCCCTGTTTCTTTCCCCATACCGTCAATCTTCCTTCTGACCTCCTTTATCCACCTCCTTTCTTATTCCCTTCCCCTACCCCTTCTCCTTTTCGTCCTACCCTGTTTCCCTTCCCCTCCAACCCTACTCCATTTCCCACCCCCATATTTCTTTTTCCCCCTTTCCCCTTCCTCCCTTCTTCTACCAAAATCTCCCTCTTCACCATGCTGCTTTTGCCCTCCCCGATTTTTCCCCATTTTCCCCACCCCATACCCCACTCTTCCCTCCCTCTACCTCATTCCTCCCTCCCCTATGCCATCCTTCCTCGGTTTTTCCTTTTTCCCATACCCTTCCTCATTCCTCCTTTGCATTTCATATTTTCCCTATCACATCTCCCCTTCCCCTAACCAGGATCTTTTTCCCTACCTCTTACCTCCTCCTTGGATCCAATGAAAGGTGAAAAGAAGAGGGAGGAGGAGATGAGGAGGGGTAGATGGAAAAGGGATAGAGAGAGAATAAAAAATTAAATGAAAAAAGTTGGGAAAAGGGGGGGTAAATGAGAAAGGGATGAGATATAGATTTTATAAAACGGATGAAGAGAGAATTAGTAGGAGAAGAGGGGTAATCTTAGGAGAGGCAGGAGAACAAAAAATAGACTTAGAAGATAGGGAGATGGGAGGAAGAGAGGGAATGGTTTGGAGAATATAAGTTCGAGTTAGATACAAAGGGCTAGGTAGTACAGATGAGAGAGAGAGAGAGAGAGAGAGAGAGAGAGAGAGAGAGAGAGAACAGGGCTAGGAGTTGTGTTAGGAAGAAGAAGAAGAAGAAGAAGGAGGAGGAGGAGGAGGAGAATTAGGAAACGAAGAAGAACCCAACCAATTACTATTCGCGGCGCACAAAACAACAACAAACCTCTCCAAATTTGTAACTTATTTTTCCGAGCAAAAATTATGGTTAGGTGTGAAGAGGTTCCTTTGCCTGCCGTCCTCCTGATTGCCTGTCAGGTGATACTCGCGTCCATTTTGAAGAAGTGGAGGCCAAGAATCGTGTTATCGTGGGCTTGGGAGACTAACTGTTGCTGGTTTATTCTTTTTATCTATCTGTCTGTCTATCTATCTATCTATCTATCTATCTGTCTGTCTGTCTGTTTACCTATAGTATATGTCTCTTGCTCAACAGTTTTCTGCACCCTTTCATCTTACAAATAATTCTTCTGGTCTTTTTTTTTTCACTTTAGTTTCTACTTTTTTTTTTTCCACGTTTCCCTGCTCTTCATTTTATACATGAGTGTGTGGCTCCCGAGTTTCTCAGCTTAACTTCATTCTGCTAATCCTTGTTCGTTTCATACTGATCTATTTTTATATTTCTCCTGTACTTTCTGCAGTCCCCTTCTCCCTCCCTGATTTACACTCCCTTACTTCCCTCTTTTTATACCAGGTTCTGCTACTCTCCTTTTTTAGTCTCCCTTAGATCACAACTTTATTCCAGTCTTCTCAAATTTCTCATACGTAACCATTGCCTCTTCTTCCTAACTCCTTCATTTCTTCCTTTGTCAATTCTACTTCTTTCTTCCTCTCTTACCATGATATTAGATTAACGTAACTGTTGTTCTTATGCCTTGCTGTCCCCAAGTTATTCATTTTCTGCCGTAGGTGTACTTTGTGTTCCTACACGTCTCCCTTTTTTTTTTTTTTCACTTAATTCACTTTGACCACACTTCTTATGGCTATCCCTGCCAATATAATATATTTGCATCTGTTATTCCTCTTTTCTTTGTCTGTCCCTCTTGTCGGCTTCCATCAGGTAACCCTCCTGCTTTGAACCACACAATCTGGCGGCAGCAAGAATAAAACTAAAATCTCATCTTAGTGAATAGGTTAATGGAGATTACAGTCCTTCATTAAGAGTGTATTTCTAAACTGATAATAAACATTTTATGGCAGCACTAGTGATGAAATTTATAACCATCGTACTGAAAGGAGTCGACCTTGAGCCACGTTTGCCTTGACATCTTCCCCTGTGGTTTGCCTTTCCTGTATTACTCATTTCTCCCCTTATTATTCTCCACGCCTCTCCCGTAAATGTCCATAGGGAGATGCATTAATTAGAAGAGGTGACGTTCATGGCCCCTTTTATTAAACCCTTTTCTCGTTTACCCTTGGATTATGTGTCTGCCATTTTCATCCCCAAGTCTTTTTTTCCTTGCATTGATTTCTCTTTATCATTTGCCCACCGTTTTTAGATAGTGTTTCGTTTATTAATTTATTGTTGCTGTTTTCTGTTTCTCTGTGTTCTCTTCTCGTCCCGTGTTTCAGGGTTCCATGCTTTTTTTTTTCCTTATTTTATTTCATTTATGCTCCGTGGTGTTCACCATTTATAACACTTTCTAATTTGTCTGTGCCCTCTTTTTTTTCTTTTCTTTCTTTTTTGTACCGTCCACTTTTTTCCTACTTTTTTTTTTCATCTGCCACTCGTTATTTCTAGTTTTTTCCTTGGTCTCTGTCCAGGGTGTTTTCTCCTCCTCCTCCTCCTCCTTCTCAGCCATATACTTCTCTCTTACCTCATAAATATTTCTTTGCCTCCCATGTGGTATCCCTCTTCTCCCCTTATTCCTCCCTCCTCTCTCTTTCTTTCTTTCGCCTTCTTCATCCTGTTCTGTCTCCCCCTCTTTCTTTTCCCTTCTTTTTTCCCTCTCCTCTTTTTCCTTCCGTCGTCTTCTTCATTTTCGTCAGTCTTTCTTCACAGTCTTTCATCTTTCCTCTTACCTTTTCCTCTTCTTCTTTCCCTTGTTTTTATATCCGTCTTCCTTCTTTTTCTTGTCTTCTCCCCTCCTTTCCTTTGTCAGTGCTTCGCTCTTTCATCTATAGTTTATCCTCTCCCCTCTTTTCATTTTTCTTTATTTCGCTCTTCCTTCTGGTTCTCATCTTTTTCCCATTCTCATTCTTTCATCTTAAGGTCTTTCATCTTTCCCCAATCTTTCCTCTTTCCTCACTCCTCTCTTCCTTCTGGCTTTCGGCTTCTCCCCATCATCCTTCTTATCCCTTCGGTCTTTTCTTATCTTTCCCTCTCCTTTCCAACTTCTTCATTCCCATCTTCCTTTTGGTTCTCATCATCTCCCCATCGTCTTTCGTACCCCTTCTGCTCACCCGGAACTAATTCGTCCATTAATCTCCCTCTCCCCTTCTCTTCCCCCCCTTCAAAAATAAACATCATTACTTTGAGATGCTCGGCTCTGAGATAAGACGTCGCCCTAATTCATCTCGGTTACCCCTTTTCTCTCATCTTTTCTTTCTCTTTTCCTGTCATTTATTTTACCCTCTTGTCTTGCTTCCTGTCCCTTTTTTTGCTTATTATTCCAGTCCTTATTTTCTGCATTTCCTTTTTTTCCTTTCTTCAGTCCTAATTCATCTCAGTTACACCTTTTCTCTAATCTTTTCATTCCCTTTTCATTTACTTTATCTTCCCCCCTTTCTCTCGTTTTCGCTCATTATTCCAGTCATTTACTTTCTCCATTTGTCTTTTTCGTTGCTTCAGTGTTCCTTCTCCCTCTTTATTTTTCTTTTGCTTTAGTACCTCATTCTCCAGTCCTTGATAGTCTCCTGTTACTGTCCTTTTTTCTTTGTTTCTTTCCTTTACCCAGTACTTATTTTCTCCGTCGCCAGTCCTATTCTTTTCTGTTGTTTCTCTGCATATTGTTTTTTTTTCTTTAGTCTTAATCTCGTTTGTTCGGGTCTTTCAATTCTCAGCTTATTAGACTGTTTTGTTCTTGTTTTCACTTTTTTTTTTTTTTTTTTGTTTCCCCTTGCTTTATCCTTTCCCTATCCCCTTGATCCCCTTTTCCTCATTTCTCTTCTCCCTCCCCCCCCCTTTTTTTTTTTTCTCGACACTTCATGTATTCCTTCAATATTTTCTGTATTTATGCATTTTACCAACATGAACATTGTCAGTCTCATACAGAAAGGGAAAATTAAAGATATGTTCACAAAAAGGGAAAAGCGGGTCTTAAACAATAGTAGAAAAGGTGAAGAGAGAAGACGACTGAGCATTTGAAAGAGAGAAAGGAAAGAGAGCAGATAAAGGAAAAAAAATAAGACAGGTATTCAGGAGAAGCTAGGAGGAGTAGGAAAGGAAAGAGAGCAGATAAAGAAAAGAAATTAGACAGGGATTTAAGAGAGGCTAAGAGGGCTAGGAAAGAAAAGAGAGCAGATAAAGAAAAGAGAATGGACGGGGAACTAGGAGAGGCTTGGAGGTCTGGGGGATGTAACTAAAGTCCTCAGGTTATGGAATTAAGGAAAGGAACACGAACGAAACAAACAGGATGAGATAAAGGACGAAGCAGAGAGTACGAGGCGAAAAAAAGGAGAGAAGGATGGTGATGAGGTAGTATTAAGAGTGAGATAGGAAGAGAGGAAAGAAAAATATTGGGGAAGAGACGAGAGAATGTTATAAAAGGGAGGATGAAATAGAAGAGATAGTGACGAGAAAAGAAGTCTTGTGGTAGTATCAGCTTCTTGTGTAAACGAGGAAAAAGGGAGAAAGAAGAGTGCGTTTAGAAGAGGAGATGAGAGAAGAAAACATAAGATAGAAAAGATGAGAGTTTAGGACTGATACTGTAGGTTGTGTCATATTATAAGAGTGAGAAATAGATGGGAAGAAGAAGAAGAAGAAGAAGAAGAAGAAGAGAGAGAGAGAGAGAGAGAGAGAGAGAGAGCGAGAGATGTGTTGTAGACAATATCAGAAATAGAAGAAAGATGGGAAGATGCAGGGACAGGCAAGAAAGGAGAATGTATAGAAGAGAAGAGAGAAAAGAGGAGGGAAGAGAAGAGAAAAGAGAAGAGGAGAGAATAGGAAAGAGAAAAAGAGGGAGAGAAGAGATGAGAGAAAAAGAGGAGAGAAGAGAGAGAAGAGGTCTTGTAGGCAATATCAGCCCGCTACCTTCGCCTGGCACACCCTCCCCTCCTCCCACCCCGGGCCCCCTTGCTTTATGAAATGATTTGCATACAGAGTGCCACATAAAGTTTCGAGGAACACGCAGTAATACCGGAGCTTAAAGCAGATAATATTGGCGTGGTGTCGGTAGATGGCGGGAGGTGAAGGAGAGAGGGAGAGGTGAGGAAAGAGAGGTTGAGAAGGGATGGAGAGGTGGGGAAAGAGAGGTGGAGAAGAGAGGATGAGGTGAGGAAAGAAGATTGGAGAAGAGAGGGAGAGGTGAGGAAAGAGAGGTGGAGAAGAGAGGGAGAGGTGAGCAAAGAGGGGTAGAGAAGAGAAGGAGAGGTGAGGAAAGACAGGTGGAGGGAGAAGTGAGGAGAAAAGGAGAGGTGAGGTACAGAGATGGAGAGAAAGAGAGGTGAGGAAACAGAAATGGAGGGAGAATGAGAAGGTGACGCGAGAGGGGAGAGAGAAAGGGGAGAAATGAGAGATGTTGGGAGAAGTGAAAAAGAGAAACTTGTTAGAGTAGGATGAAAGATGGAGACAGGAGGAATAAAGAAACATGGAGAGAGAGAGAGAGAGAGAGAGAGAGAGAGAGAGAGAGAGAGAGAGAGAGAGCGATAAGACAGGGAAAAGTAATAAGTAATGTGGAAGGAGGAGAGGAAGAGATGCTATGTGAAAGAGGAGAGATAGAAAGTGGAGAACAGGGAGAGTTAAAGGAGAAAATGAAAGGTAGGATGGGGAAAAGAGGAGAGAGAGAGATGTAGAGATGAGAAGGTGGATATTAAGCAACGGTAGTTTTATTGAGTGGCGTGAGAGTAAATATAAAACAAAAGAATAAACAAGAAAATGGAAGAGCATAGCAGGAATAGAAGAGGTTATGGATCATGAGGGATACAAGACGGAAGTGGAAGTAGTGGAGAAACTAAGTCGAAAGAAAAATGAGAGATGAGGAGCTAAAAGAATAGGGAAAATATGGGGCTAGAAACATGGGAGTAAAGAAACACTGGATGCATTAAAGAGAGTTGGAAATGAATTGTAAGAAAAGATAAGAATACGGGAAAAGAAGGAATGACAAATGGTTACAACAGAAAAGAGGGAGGAAAAGACGATAAAAAAGTGGAGTACTAGGGAGGGAGACTTAATCATTTTCATATTCATACAGCACTAGATCACGTCATTCTTGCCACCGATAGATTATTTTATTCTTGATACGGTCACACGATTTTGTCCGTATGTAGTCAGCGTAGAAGAAATTTCCCGACTGGAGGGGTTGATGTTTATGAGATCAGTGGAGGAAGTTAAATTAAATCCTGTAGCGGTAGCAAGAGTATGATAAGAGGCATCATCGTTCTGAAGGGATTTTGGAATTTTCGCCTAATCCATGCCTGCAGTGCGATTGAATTATTGTTAGCAAATAGTCTGGGTAGCATTAGATGTGTATTGCTTCATGTTTATTCGTTTTAGTTGTATTGAGTTTGGTGTAGAGGATATAATGTTTTCAAGGTTTAGTTGCACGATCTTTTTTTTTTGTAATAATCTGGACATGCCACAAGTTTAGCAAACGTCTCGCGAGGAAATTATTTAAATATATTAGCTCTGTAGCTGAAGTATACAACTCTTTTATTTTGTGATTTTTCTCAGTTACATGTGCATAACCTTCAACGCTTATACCATATCGTCCCTCCTCTGGACACCCTCACAACCCAGGGTGTTCTATGAGGATCAAATTACTGTTGCTATACTTTACTGTAACACTTGTCATCAGGATAGAGGAATTTGATCCATTGATATCTTAGGTTTATTAGTTTGGCATAAAATGAAAGACAGCAGTTGGGATTCCTTGGTACATGAAGTCATTGCTTTAAACATGTCACGAAATAGTGTCTGTATGGTGGTTTCTTCTTCCATTTTCGTTATAGCATACTTTACTTTTAAGTTCGTTATGTTTCCGTGTCCTTTGCACTAATTTGCCTCATTCTGCGTTTTTCCATACTTTCCATTTCCTAAAATTCGCCCCGTTACACTGTTCTTGCTGACCCTCTTACTTCACACGCTACTTCCTCTCTTTGTTAGGATTCTCGCGCTTCCCTCTCTTCTTAGCATTTTTACAATTTCATCTCCCCATCTGTTTCCTTCTTCTCCTTCCCACTTGATTTTTCACTAGTCTCTTATCTCAACTCTGTCCTTCTTGCATCTCGTTTTCTCATACCCTCCACGCTTCTCCCCTCTCCTCTCTTCATCCTCCCACCCCTTTTTATCCTCTTTCGTCTCTTTTCTCCTCTCTCAGCAGCATTCTCACACATCCCTCTCTCCCCATTCTTCCCTCTTATCTCCTTAGTATTTTCACACGTCCCTCTCCTCTTCTTCTCAGCATTCCCACATCTCTATCTCATCCTTCCCTCGTCTTTCCTTTCCTCAGTATTTTCACACCCTCCTCTCCTCTTCTCCTCAGTATTCTCACACTTGCCTCTCTCCTCATTCTTCTCTCCCCGTGCTTTCCCCCTCTCGCCTGGCCGTCGCCCTCTGCCTCTGTCTCCCTCCCTGCCCTTTGCTATCCTCGCCCAGCAGTCCCGGCAGGGGAGGGAAGGCGTGGGAATCGTGCCATTCGTATGCTCGCAGCAGATGACTACCCCCTCCCCTCGCTGCTCCTCCCCTCCAGCCTGAAAATTGAATTTAGGTAATCAACGAAACTTTTATTTTGCTTCGATTCTCCAGCCGCCCCGGGGGAATGGAGTTTCTTTTCGCGTTCTCGGATATGGAATCGCCCGGCAGCTGAGCCTCGACCGTGATAGCAGCCCCCTCGATATTTTCCAAACGCCTGCCCGCCTCGCCGCCGTAGCTCTGGTGGAGGAATGATCGGGAATGAAGGCTGCAACTTTCGACACTTGATTAGGTCGAAGATGCGAAAAGAATGTCGTGGTTCCTCGGTGGAATTTGCCCCCTCATAGCCACCACTGCCACGCCGACCCCCCTCTAGAGCCTGATAATAACATGCTTTCGGTGTGGAAGAAGGCATAGGAAGTGGAACAGGAGGAAGGAAGAGAGGAGAGAAAGATTATTGAGAAATACTTGAAGGAGTGTGAGAGGAGGGGAGACAGGAGAGAGGAGATTGTTGAGAAATACTTGAGGAATTCAGAGAGGAAGGGAGAGAGGAGAAAAGAGATTATTGAGAAATACCTGGAGGGATTCAGAGGGAAGAATGGAAAGTTAGATTACAGCGGCAGCCATCGCGAATTATAGGGACGACGCAAGAAAGAGGAGAAACTCATTTCAAAGTTCTCCCCCCACCCCACCCCAGAGGTAATTGGGAAGGCGGCTAGATGGAGGAAGAAAGAAAAGGGAAAAATTGTTCCAGGAGGGTCCTAATTGCTCCCCAGACACCCGTGGCGAGAGCTGGAAGATCACTGGAATCCCCCCTCACCCTCCCCCCTCCTCCCTGGAACCCTCCCCCAACTGGAAACTCCCCTCCCCCCCCCTGAATGAATATCCCTTAGGCCCTCCTTCGCGCACCCCCTCTTTTACGAGTCCTAGAGGGCCCGCACGAACCCCATCTTCTTTTCTAAACGCACAATAGCGACTAGTAGATGAAGGAGGGGGGGATGAAGGAGGGATGCCTGGTGTGCCTCCTCCATGTCCTTTTCATCTTTCCTTATCCTCCTAGTTCTCGCCTCATCTTCTGTCTTCCTCTTCCATCCCATCAGCGTCTTTTCTGGTCTACCATCCCTTCCTTTTCCATCATCTTCACTTCCTTCGACAACCATTTTCGTGTCCTCCGCATCATCATCATCATCATCGTTCTTTCCTCCTCCTCCTCCTCCTCCTCCTCCTCCTCCTCCTCTTCCTCCTCCTCCTCCTCCTCCTCCTCCTCCTCTTCCTCCTCCTCCTCCTCCTCCTCCTCCTCCTCCTCCTCCTTTTCCTCCTCAGGGCCGCATCATCTTTACTCCCGATGGCGTGTTGTCCTCGGTAATGGCGGCGCTTGAATGGCCACCAGATATAAACAGGCACTTACGCTCACAATTTGCGGAACATAAACAAGCCATTGGGTATTTTTAGAGGGGGACTCGGGTATTCATCAACGTAGGGGAAAATTTGTTTCATACGGGTGCCCAGTGTTTGAGTAGGCTTTTAAAATTCTCTTAGCATACAGATAGAGGTCTTGCACTTCACCGGGGGATGTGTGTGTGTGTGTGTGTGTGTGTGTGTGTGTGTGTGTGTGTGTGTGTGTGTGTGTGTGTGTGTGTGTGTGTGTGTGTGTGTGTGTGTGTGTTTTATGTACTCCATTTTTTTTTAGTTTTGTTTTTATTGTTTATCGTTTTTCTTGCTGTTCATTTTCTTGTTTTGTTGATGTTCTCCTTATTCAGCATTTGCCTTTGGTTGTGTAAGAGTTTGTTCCTGCGCTTTATCCCTCCCCTCCCTTTTTTTTTTTTTGTCTTTTCAAGGGTTCTTTCCTCTTTTCATATTCATATTTTGCTTTTATTCTCATTAAAGTTGTAATTCTTTTGCCATTTTTTTCCCTTTCGAAGCCCCTCTACCTCGTCTCTCCTTTGGTTCACTGCTCTCTTGCCCTGGTTTTAAGTTTATTCTGGGTATAATTTTGTTTCTCTCCCCTCTTTGTTATTCTGCTGTCAACTCTTCCCCCATTCTGTTTCCCCTCTTTTATCCCCTTCCCTTTTCTCCTTTTCTCCTCTATCCCATTCCCCTTATTCTACCTCTTTCATGAGAAATGGCTCCAGCTTGCTCTTTCGTCCTCAGTTTATTTTTATTCGTCAGTTTTCTTGCTATACCAGTGTATGTTTTATGTGACTCTCATTTCTTTCGCTACGTCGTGTCCTGTTATTGACCTTTTCGCTGCAAGAGGCCCCCGTTAAACTGAGCAGTATCGTCTAGTCATAGTGAGAGTGAAAAAGAAAAGGTATCATCGCTCTGGAGAAGCTATAAGAGGTCATTTCTTATCCTGTCGCTGTACTCTTTTTACCTTGACTTAGCCTAGAATTTCAACCTTTTGCTGCTTAATTCACGCTGGTTAATGGCACAAAAAGACAATACTACAACCCTAACCCTCTCCATGGCACTCCTTCATGACTAGCAACTGGTGTTATTCTTACAGCTCAGCATTCAAGATGGAGAAATGACAAGTTTAGGTCAAGTTTTTTTTTCTTCCTCTCCCTCCTCTGTCCTCTCTTTCCTGTAGCATTTCTAAGTGTTGTTCCATTGGTTGTATATATTTTTTTCTCTGTCTTTTATTCCCATCCCCTGTCTCTACCCTTTTATTTGTCACTCGTTCCCTTCCCTTCCCTCTTTCTCTTCCCTCTCTTTGTCGCCTCTTCGAGTCATCCTCTGTTTTATATCCTACCTTTTTCGCTACCCCTTCATTTGTCTCCTTCCCAAACTTTCTGTTGCTTACCCTTTCCCCTCTCTTACCCTTTCCCCTCTCCTTTTTTTTTTTTTTTCTTAATTCTTTCCTTCGCCTATCCATTTCCGTCATTTTCCTTGCTTTGTCCTCTCACCTTTTTCCACCCCTACCTTTATACCTCTTTCCCTCATTCCCTCCACATTCTCTTTCCCCTCCTTCCCCTTCCTTCGCCCTTTTCCACTCTATCCCCTCCTTCCCCTTCCTCCATCCCTTCCCATTTTATCCCCTTCTTTCCCTTCCTTCACGCCTTCCCATTCTATCCTCTCCTTCTCCTTCCTACACCCCTTCCCACTTCACTCCCTCCTTCCCCTTCCTCTACCTCTTTCCCTTTTATCCCCTCCTTTCCCTTCCTTCACGCCTTCCCACTCTATCCTCTCCTTCCCACTTTGTCCCCTCTTTCCCCTTCCTCTGCCCCTTCCTACGTTATCCCCTCCTTCCCCTTCCTTCACCCCTTCACATAAGCCCATGAAGGGTGGCCACATCTGTCCTTTCGCCACATCCATCTTTTCTCCCCCTCAACTTCCTCTCAAAACCGGACGGAAAAAATATATATAGCCTTTGGACCGTGCAATTAACCTTCCCCCCCCATGGCCCCCCCTCTCTCCCCTACCACCCCCCACCTCCACCGACCCCCCCCGTGACCACCACTCCCCTCCTGTATCCCTCCCGGCTTGTCTGCTTATTACTTGGAATTACATTAAAAGGGAAGCCATCGCCGTAAAACATGATTCTGCCATATTTACCCCCCCTCTCTCTCTCTCTCTCTCTCTCTCTCTCTCTCTCTCTCTCTCTCTCTCTCTCTCTCTCTCTCTCTCCAACAGTTGATATCCGTACTGTGTCTGTGTCTGTCCATCTATTTTTCTGTCTACTATTTCTGTCTGTCTGTCCATTTGTCTATCTGTCTACCTTATCTCGTTACAGCATCTGCGACTTTCCTTGATTTCCTTATTTTTAACTTTCTTTTTCTATTATTCTTGTTTGTTTGTCTCTTTCCTGTTTTCTTAATTTCTCTTCATACCTATCTTTTCCTTTTTTCTCCCCAGCTCCTCTCTTCCCTTTCTCTGGTCTCCTTCCTTCCACCCCTCTTTCCCCCCCCCCCTTCTCGTCCCCTATCCTCTCCCCTTGTTTTCGTCCTCCCTCCTTTGTTGATTCTCATTCATAGTTTTTCTTCCTCCTTTTTCCTTTATTTCCCAGTTTAATTCATTGGTATGCTCAAATTTAGCCACCGCATCGTCCCCTTCCTCATCGTTCATCCAATTTTCATTCTCTCTTTTCTTTTATTCTTTTTTGGTTTCACTTGCTTGTATTGTGAATTTCGTACCTCACCCTCGCCATTACTTTATTTTCACTCTCCTTTCTCTTTTTTTATTTTCCTTTATTTGCAACTGTGTAGATTTTTTATTTGTAATCTTTCCCCTCCTCCTCTATTCATTTGCATTCCCTGACAGTTTTTTGACTTTCATTTTTCTGGTATATTATTTTCTATATTTATTTTTCCTCGCTTTCACTCCACAATATTCCCTTTGTTGTTATGCATGAATTCTGCACCATCCGTTTTCTCTCCTCGCTTTTGCATTTCCGGGCTACTATCTCATTTCCCCCCCTCCCCCCCGCCCTCTCTCTCTCTCTCTCTCTCTCTCTCTCTCTCTCTCTCTGCTACCTATATTCTCCCCTCTGTCGTCCACTTCGCCTCTGCTTATTCTTCTTTTACATTGTTTATCTCCATCTCTTTTCATCTTTTCATTCCCTCCTTCGCATTTCCTTTTATTTTCTTCCTGTCATCATTTCCTCCCAGACGGCCATTTTGTCTTTACCTCGCCTCTTCACCCCATTCATCTTTTATTTTGTTTATTTTCCTCTCGTCTTGTCTTTTCCTCTCTTATATATTCTCTTTCCTTCCTGTTTTCATTTAGCTTCATGCATCGTGACTCCTATGACCATCCTGTTTTCCCTTCTCCTCCTCTAGTTATTACTGTGTGTGTGTGTGTGTGTGTGTGTGTGTGTGTGTGTGTGTGTTATCCTCTCATGTCTCCTTTTCCTCTTCATATGCAGTTTTGTTTCCTCCTTGTTCTTAACACCTTCACTCTCATGATATTATCATTATTATTATTATTATTATTATTATTATTGTTGTTGTTGTTGTTGTTGTTATTATTATTATTATTATTATTATTTTTATTATTTTTATTATTATTAGTGTTGTCATCATCATCATCATCATCATCATAAAATACTGCTTTATTCGGCATGTCCATAATATAGAAAAGGAGGATAATTTATGAGCCTCCAGTTTCTTTCCTAGTATTTAGTTATTCAGTTGTATATTCTCTTTATTTTCAGTCCCTCCTTTCTTTTTTACTCATTTCTGTTCTTTTTTTTTTCAGTCATTATTTCTATCATTTTTGCAATTTTTCTATGACTTGTCCGTTCATTGTACCCAGAAGTTAAGTACTTTAATTAATGGTGTTCTTTTATTCACTTTTTAATTGTCTCTCTTCCCACAAAATTCCTGTTGTTCTACTGTTCGTCATGTGTATTTCCTTTTTTCTTCATTACTTGTGTTTTTTATCAGTTGCTTTCCACTCTAATATTTCTGTTACCATTCTGTTTTTATTTATTTATTTTTTTCCAGTACGTTATTGCCTTAAAATTCTTGTAGTTGTAGGTATCTGATTCTCTCTCTAATTATTATTGTTTTTTTAATTTTTATTTAGCGTTTTTTCCTCTTTGCAGTGTTTATTTTCTTCATTATTTTGTTCAGTTTTTGCCTGTTGTTGATATTAATGTTCACTTTCTCTATATCATTATTGTGTTTTTTCGTTTTTTTCTTTCAGTGTTCAGTCCGTGTTCCTTATGTACTGGTTTCTATTTCCTATCCTTAATTGCCATTATATCAGTATTTTTCGTTGTAATTGATTTCTGTGTTTATTTACTTTTCACTATGCAGTATTTCTCCTTGATTGTTTTGAAATTTCCATTTCCATTTACCAGGTTCTTTTTTAATATCTTTGTTATATGTCTTTGTTTAGTCCTTATAATTTCTTCATTTATCGTTTGGAGTTCCCATTTGCTTTTCCTTAATTTATCTCTCATAATTTTGTTTCCTGTCGCTCCATTTCTAAACTTATCATTTATATGCGTTGTTAATTTTTTCACTTCAACTTTTTGTCTATAGTTTTCATTTTTCACTTCATTATATTTTGTCCTGACCATCCCTCTCCCAGTTTGTGGTCTAATTTTTATTTTTTAATTCCTCCTTACCATTGTTTTTTTTTTTCTCTCTCTTTCTGAATTTGCATCGTTATTTTTGCGTTGTTTTTGTATATTTCTTAATTTCTGTCATTGTTGGTTTATTCATTTTTCGTTATTCACTTTATTTAGAGATATAAATAGACTTACTTTACTGCATTTTGCTTTCACGTTTTTCAGTCTTTATTTTCATTTTTGGTGACTATTTCCGATTTTATCGTTAACATGTATTCAGCTTTGCTCTCTCATTGTTTATTCATTGTCAGTATTTCAGATTATCGGAATAATGTGTTCTCTTGATTTGGGTTTTCTGTTTCGTATCACTTTTTTCTTCTGTATTCTTATAATAAGTTTTGTCTTTAGTTTCAGTACTTCATTTCATATCATTGATCCATTGATGAGTATTGGACTGTTCTCACCATGGTGAATTGCACAGCGTGGCTTAAATCAGAATAAAGTACTTAAGTGCGACATCACCTGTGGACAGCCTTTGTCTCCTTATCCATTACACATGTCCTGTCACTCATTTTCGTGTTCTTATGTTCTCATTACTTACTATTTATTCACGGTACAACAATATGTCACTGAACTCTGTTTCTCTTTCATCAATCCCATGTTTTCCCTTGAGTTCCTTCCTATTAATATTATTTATCTGCGACACTTAAGTCCCATAATTTCCAGTTCCTCTTATCTATACCATTGGTCCCCACTGTGGTCCTCCCCTTTCTCTCGTAGATCCCTAATGTCCCTTTCCCCACCCTTATAACTTTCTCCCTTAATCATATCAATAATATTATTCTTCTGTAATCCACCAGCCTCTCCCCCTCCTCTTACCTCCCCCACCAACCTCCCGTCTCGGCACCCATCCCCTCTTTCATTTATATTCAATTATTTCTCCCCTCCTTCCATCCCCTCTCACTCTTCCCCTTCTTGTTTCCTGGTGACTCATCTTCATTAGCATTTCTCAGTCTTGGGTCGCTGTTTCCTCTCCCATTTTGTTGATTTCACTGCTGTTTCTTTTTCCACTTTGGTATCTACTCTTTCATCTCCACTTTGTCCTTGAGTTCTGTCTTTGGTGTTGTTTTTCCTGTTTGTGTTCTGTACATACTTACTCTTCATCTTAGCAGTCACTATTAGTGTGTCAACGTTGTTCAGTGGGTGTTTTTATTTTTTGTAATTTGTTTTTGTGTTGCTCTTCGTTCAGCTAAGTGTATATGTGTATGTGAGTTTTTTGGAGGTTGTTGTTAAAGCAAGTTGTAATTTTCTATATTGTGCGGTTTAGTCTACAGTCATATTCTTCATTTTATAATCACATTAGTTGCAGTTTTTTTTCTGTCTTCTGTCCATATTCCGGTGGTCTTCTTTCCTTTTCTCACTTCTTTATCTATTATATCTTTCCCCCATAAAGGTCTCCCTCCCTTTCTCCCCCTCCTTCCCTCCCCCCACAGCTCCCTTCTCCCCTCGCCCCTCCTTCAGAACGTGTTTTGCGGTCATTCCTCTTCATCTCAGTCTGTTATGGCCACAATGTTTACTTTAGCCTTGCCCCTTTATGCTCCCTTCTTTTTTATCATTTTTTTCCTCTTTAGTCTCCCTTTTCTTTCTATTCAGTGAGCTAACGGATCCAGCCGTGTGTGACTGTGTATTTGTGAGTTTCTCCATGTGCGTCTTGGCAGCTATGTACGTGGGTATGTGAATGTGCGGTTGATCGTTGGCTAATAATTCATCGCTTTAAGAGATGCATATCGCCATTTTTATTTCAATGGCCGCCTGAGTCGTCCAGGAGCTATTTATCTGGCCTCTTTCCCCTTGCAACGGACTCAGCTGCTGCCTCTTTTAGCACAGGCATTTGCACTCCCACCATCCATCTAGCAGTGACCCTTAAACCCTCTTCCCTTTTCATTTGCAGAACTCGGTTCATCTGACCAGTCTGAACTTTCTTTATGCTTTTGTATATATTGTTGTACGTGCCTGTGATTTTTTATATGTCCGTCGTACAATGTGCTCTTTGTTAGACTTGTACTGTGAGTTTCACTGCTCCTTATTTTTCTCCAGCTCTTCTTCTCCTTTCCTCCTAGATTTTCCCCCTCTCTCAGTGACCCCATCTCCTGTGTTTGTCTTCCTCCACAAGCTTCTTTATCCCTGGCTGGATCCCCTGTCCCTCAGCGCCCAATCTCTCAACTCCTTTCTCACATATCTTTGCCTCTCTTTCCCTCCCTTTCAAAGCCCCCCTGACTCTCCCTCCAGCACGCCCCTCTCCTCTTTCCATTTCTGCCTGCTTTAAAAAATTTCCCTCCTCCCACCGTGGTCTTTCATTTATCCTGCCCCCCCCCCCCTCCTCCTCTTCATTCTACATTCCCCTCCTTTCTTTCGTCTCCCTCTTGCAATATCTTCTCTTCGTGCCCTTCCTCACGCACCAAGTCCCTTTTTGCTGTATTTTATTTTGATTTTACTGCCTTTCCATTTGCAAGGTTTCGCAACACGTCCTTCTTCCCCCCCTCTCCCAATTCCCCTTCCCCATCCCACCTCCTTACCCACATACAGAACTCCCCTTTCTCACAAATCAGCCCCCGTCCCCTCCCTGGTTTTCCCCTTAATTCCCCCTCCTCTCCCAGTCTCCCTTATCCTTCAATCCCCCTTGCTCTCTCTCACACCATATCTTCAGTGCCCTACCCCACCACCCCTGTCCCTCATTTTCTTCAACACCCCCTCCTCTCCCTCACCATATATCTTCAGTCTCCCACCGCACCTCCCCCAGGTCCCCATTTCCTTCAAAACCTCCTCCTTTCCCTCACCCCATATTTTCATTTCCCCCACCCCACCTCCCCCAGTCCCCCCATTTCCTTCAATACCCCTCCATTCCCTCCTCCCATCCTCCCCATACCTTCAGTCCCTCATCACACCTCCCCCAGTTTCCCATATCCCTCAGTGCCCCCTTCTCTCTCTCACCCCGTATCATCAGTCCCCTTCCCCACCTCTACCAGTCCACCACTTCTTTCAGTACCCCCTGCTACCCCTCACATATAATCAATCTCCCACATCCTACCCCTTTCCTTCAACCCCCTTCATTGCCAGAATCTAGACTCTTCATTCCACAGCCATGAAGCCTCGTAAACTAGACGTATGGTCCTAGATTGCACGTTATAAGACTAGAATCTCCCTCTTGACATTCACCTTTTTTTCTCTCCCTCAAATGAACTGGCTTGGGAATCGTAAAAACCGCCAAGAAAAGAGGGTTGCAGTTTCCATTCCCGTCTGTATAATTTCCCTCGGAGCAAGAACGTAAAAATAATGATAATGGTTATGTTCCAGGCGCTGTGGAAAGAGAGAGAGAGAGAGAGAGAGAGAGAGACACACACACACACACACACACACACACACACACACACACACACATACACACCTCCCTTCCCCTCCCCTCCCCTCGCCCCACACATCCCCGCCGCTTCGAACTTTCCACGAATCCATGTGAGGTCATTTTTCAGTAATTTGTTAACGACTGATAATTACATGATAACAGTCTTTAGACCCGACACTTGCGGTTGTAGGAGGTCTTTTTCTTTTATTTGCCAGGCCCCCCCATCCTCAGGTAATGGCAGGGAGGGAGGGGGTAGTTGGGGGGTGATTTCCAAACTACGTGCTTATTGTAGTCTTTGCATATTTGGAGGCGTTTCGAATTGTTAAGGCATTGCAGTAAAAGAATTTTGAACTTAGAACTACACGTCCCCCTCCATGAGCCAGAACCAGCCTTTATCTTTTATTTGTTTATTTATTTATTCATTTATTCACTTATATATCATTTATTGCGCATACACTCTGCAATTAAGCATAGAAATATTCGTCTGCTCCATGAACCAGGGCCAGAGTTTTTTTTAATGCTAACTCTATTCAGGAATTATATTATCGTTCCACTACTGTAAGGTGAAAAATGTAGACATCACAGGTTAATCTTTGCTCTCTGTTACAAATGTGGTACTCTGTGGCTGTGACGGCGGCGGCGGTGGTGATGCAAAGGAACGAATAATGGTTTAGGAAGCGATACCTTTTCTCCAGCTCATCTTACCACAGCTGATTTGTGTGCTTTTGTGATGTTTTTTTCTTTTTATTCTGGAGATTAAACCATGTCTCGCCCTCTGAATCATATTCCGTAACTCCCTTTATTCATGTATAATAAGTCTGGGTAAAGGAGAAAATACGAAGATCCGCAGCAACTCTTCTTTATGAGATAATTTCTGCATGTGGCACCTTTATAGTTTTTATTTTTTATGCAAGCGGTTTTAATATTTAAAAAAGTAATTAAATCAATACATAAGATGTCCACAAAAACTTAAATGCTTCCATAACTGCAGCGTGTTTAATGGAGATTGTTTTGAACCTCCTTGAATGCTGTTATTTCTCTTGGCTTCACAAAATCATCTGTTACTGAGCTTAATTGGAGGGATAGATTCGGTAATGGAGAATGTAGGAAGGATTTGCCACAGTGGTGAGTCAGGTGGGCCACTTAGATTCCCCTTGTCTTTGGCTTGATAGTTATGCCTTCGTCCAATTCCTTGTGTTTTTGTCTTGTGTTTTGCGCTTTTGTCATGTTTCTTGTGTCTTTGTCATGTCCCTTGTGGTTTTGTCTTGTTTCTTGCTCCTTTGTCAAGTTCCTTGTGTCCATCCTGTTCCTTGTGCCTTTGTCATATTCCTTTTGTCTTTGTCTTGTTCCTTGTCTTTATCATGTTCCTTGTGTCTTTCCTGTTCCTTGTGTCTTTCCTGTTCCTTGTGTCTTTCCTGTTCCTTGTGTCTTTCCTGTTCCCTGTGTCTTTCCTGTTCCTTGTGTCTTTCCTGTTCCTTGTGTCTTTCCTGTTCCCTGTGTCTTTCCTGTTCCTCGTGTCTGTTCTGTTCCTTGTGTCTTTGTCATGTTTCTTGTACCTGTCATGTCCCTTGTGTCTGTCCTGTTCCTTATATCTTTGTCATGTTCTTTGTGTTTTTGTTTCGTTCCTTGTGTCACGTTTGTGCTTCTTGTACGCTCGTAATGTTCTTGTCCCTCTGTCCTGCCCCCTAAATCTTTGTCTTATTCCTTGTTTCTCGGTTCAGCTTCTTGTGTCCTCTTGACCCTTGGGTTCTATATGTAGGTCTTCCTCTTACTTTTTTTTTTTTTTTTTTTTTTAAAGAGGAGAGAGGATTGCTGTACGTCAATAGCAACGTGGGAAATTGGTAAAAAAAAAAGAATGGAAGTGAAGATAGAATTACTCTGTCGTTTAAGTATGTAATTTGGATGAAGTGGTGTTTACAATGAGAATGGACGTAAAACTTATATGGTCTTGTGTAAGTTATGGAATTTAAATGATAAGAAATTTTAGTGTGGATAATGGAGATGGGAATTGGGGTAGACTGTGTAGGTAATAGATAATAGAAAAATGGAGTTGGTGTGGAGAATGTAGAAGGCAACTGGGGTAGTGTACAAAAGGTTAAGGAAAATGTAAAAGATGAAAAATCAGTTTGAAGAATGGAAGTGAAAAGTGGAGTGACTTTCCGTAGGTTGTAGAAAGCAGATGCAGTGAAAAGTCAAGCTGAAGATGATAAGAAAGAAGGTTAAAGACCACAGTGACCATTTATAATTGTCTCATCATGAATGAATAGTTGACAGTACATGACTGAGAACTGATTAAGTGATGAAAGTGGTAATAATTCCTAATATTTCGCTCATTCAGAATAATGATGCATTCAGACCGTAGTGCACAAAAGACAATAGGTGATTGATAATGGGTAATGGAGGTACCCAATAAATGTGAAGTTGGTGACAGGAATATAAACAACCCCAGAAAACTATTAACTCCTTCACTGCGAAACGTTTCCCACTACGCAGAAATAAAAGACGTTATCCTTCTGAAGGGGTCACTGAACATGATTCTGTAAGCCCCACATTATAACATTTCTCCCTCAGTCCGAATAAAATCGTCTGACAGCAGCAAAAATAGAATAAGGCAGACGTCATCGTACTGAAGGAGTTAATGTATTGTTTGCCCTCCTCCCTGTCTTTGTAGCTTGTCTTTTGTAAGCTTTATTATCATACTCGGGTCATTTGATTAATTGTTGTCTTTTACATTTCCAGGTAAGTGTGAGGTCATCCAGCTTGTCACACCTGAGTCCGTTTAACATCCTCGTTACCGTTGGAGGAGAAGGTAATTGACTCATTTTGTTTCCGACACATTATCAGTCCTGTCGTGCCTAGAACAATGACTACTTCGCATTGTGGTTTCTCCAGATAAGTTTATCATTATATCCTTTTTATAACCATTGTTTTGTTAGAAGCAGTAAATTCCTTCTAAGCATTTTACGCTAAGTTTTATTTGCAACTAATGACTTCATCCATTACTACTCGGCCATTCTCTCTACAGTTGTTATCAATTTGTCTTACTACCCAGTTCTTCGCTTTCTTCAACTAACCCTTCCCACGCGACGCCCTCATGAAGCCACTTCCAGTCCAGGCCCCTCATTATAACCACTCCCCATCCACACTCATTATTTAACCCCTCATCATCATAGACACTCATGTAACCTCTCACTGTCCTAACTTCTCACCTAACCCTTTCCTGTCCGAACCCCTCATGCAACCCCCTCTCTTTACAATCCCCTCATGACCCCTTCCCATCTAAACCCCTCATTTAATCCCTCCCTTCTAAAACCCTTCGTGACCTCTCCCCATCCAAACCTCTCGTGTAACCTCTCCCCATACTAACCCCTCATTTGACCCCGCCCCATCCTGACCTTTTATGACCCCCGTCCCCTGCACACCACCCCCACCCCAGTAGGAGGAGTGTGGCCTGGATCATCCCGGGAGCACTGGAGCGAAGGTTTCCACCCCATTACCCCTGCCGAGCCGCCCTGCCCTACCCTGCCTCGCCCTGGCCCCTCCACCACGCTGTTTCCAGAGTTAACTATTTTCTTCCCGACTTTCTCTGTTCCCGCCCAACTTGGAGGAATTTCTTTTTTCAGAAACCTAAAATTTTGAAACTGTTGGTGTGGAAGTTTGAGAAGTTGTTGTTAGTTCGCTTGCCCCAACGGCAGTAATGACGCAACAACTTGCCTTCCAAATAATCTTGCCTGTCTCTTTCCCCTTCTTGTTTCATTAAGACCAACTGCCGCCTCAAGTGTTGGAAGAAAAGTGTTGAGTTTCGTTACATGGCCTTCATTACCACGCCTCGGGCCTCCTCAATTCAGAACAATAATGCCACGTTGCAAACGGGAAAGGGAGAAGGAAAAGATTTACCCACATTTGGAATAGGAGACAATCACAGGACGTGGGTACATGAAGGACTTTTCGCCCATAGGACTGAGAGACAAGGAGGAGTCAACAAGGGTGAGCTCATATCTGGACAGAAGACGAGGAGAGCCTTTATTACAGAGAAGAGGGATGAGGAGGAGGTTAACTCCAAGAAGGTGGACGTCAACCCCAAGGCAGGTTGACGAGGGGGACTTCATTCTTGGAACGGAAATGGTGCCTTGAGGTTGAGGGCTTCACTGCCAGCCGACTAAGATCACCACAGCGAGACTCAAGATGCTTTTTTTTTTTTTTTTTTTTTTTTTTTTTTTTTTTTTTTTCCAGACACGAGGTGGACCCTGGGACATCCACTAAGATGTCTTATGTAACTTAGCCAAACCCGAGTCAGCCATTGCGGTTTCATCTTTGGAAGGATACTGCCTCTCGCCAGCCCATACACCCATGTCTTTGATTGAGACTTCTGCCGCGTCCTTGCTGGCCATGCCCCACCGTGTGTGGACACCTTACCTCTGCCCCGATGACCTCTGCTCCGCACCTCCAAGGCACTGCCATAGCCATTGCCAGTCAGTGCAGATGGGATGAAACCCACGTGCCAGGGTTGAAGGGGATTTGAGTGTGGGAGGCATCGGGAAAATTCCCCTAAATCAGTCTAGATTATCAGAAGCAGTAAAATACTGGGAAGGGAATAGAAGACAAATCTTAATGGTATTTAAAACATTCCCTACATCTCCATCTCGCATTTCTCCATCCTTGTGATGTACTCGATGCCATTCTTTTAAGTTTTATCTTTCCAAATATCATCCCTTATCCACACCTCGTGACTCCTCAAATCGCTTCATGCACTCATCTCATCTCTCTCGTATCGTATCCTAGTCAACGTGTTACAAAGAAGCTGTGGAGGAACCAGGGAGAGAGCAACGAAGTGCGACTAAAATGGTACGTGATTAATGAGCAAAGCATACGAATAACGCCTTTAGATGCCCGATTTATGTTTAACTTATCATCGTATATAAAGTATTCAGGGTCATGATAACAGATCGGTCGAATCATACTAGATGTAACAAGTATGGAGTTAAAGGTATTAAGTTACGGGTATGAAATTAAATAAAACAATGCATTTCTTCCTAAGTAGACTTGAACACATGTGGAACTGCTACTACTACTACTGAGAATGTTTAAATTCAGCTTGTGTTCCTTAACCAAACACATTCGCGAGATGAGAATGGAATAATGTTTTTCACTAATCTACTTTACACCGCGGAAGATATACAACAGCGCAACATGTGTAGCCTATTAGCTTGTTGAATTTCCCCTCACAGATCAAGATGTAGAATATAAGTGCGAGTCATCCTTTCCTTTGAAATTCCTTGATTTGTCTATTTTTCTAGGTGGGTCGTCTTACTTTTTCTGGCAGGCTTTCGATCTAGGGGCTAGTGGATTAGAGTACCTTTAATTTCTTTATTTTTGCTGTTTCCTTTGTGCTTTTCTTTTCCTTCTGTTCTCCCTTCCCTCTCCTACTCAGCCGGCCCTTCCTCTCTTCTCTTCTCTTCTCTTCTCATCTCTTTTCTTCTCTTCTCTTCTCCCTTCTCCTTTCTCTTCTTCCCGTCTCCTTCTCGTCTGTTTCTGTTTGCTCTTCTTTGCATTCCTTTGTACTTGTCTTTCTCTTCATCTCCCCTCCATCCTACCCTGCCAGCCCCTCTTTTCTTCTCATTTTCCCCCATCTTATCTCATCTCCCTTTCCCTCACTTGCCTCCTCTCCTCTCCTCTCCTCTCCTCTCTTCTCCTCTCCACCACTCCTCTCCTCTCCTCTCCTCTCCACTCCTCTCCTCTCCTCTCCTCTCCTCCCCTCCCCTCCCTTCTCATCTCCATTCCTCTCCTCTCCTCCCTCCCTCCTCCACTCCCCCAGGAACACACTCTATCTAATGAGGCTAACTCGAAGCTCCAGCACAGAGGCACCGCAACTGCACATTCAGAAATTACTTATCACTCTAAAAGCCTCGAGGAGGAGGAGGAGGAGGAGGAGGAAGAAGAAAAGAAGAAGAAGAGGAGGAGGAGGAGGAAGAGGAGGAGAAGAAGAAGAAGAAGAAGAAAAAGTTTAAGAGGAAAAAAAGAGAAGAAAAAAATTAAGAAGAAAAGGTAGGAGGAGGAGGTGGTGGTGGCAGAGGGAGAGGAGGTGGAGGAGGAAGAAGGTGAGAGTACGGATGATTGGAAGGAATGGATGCTGATTCGGAAAGAAGGAGGAAAAGGAGAAGAAAGGAAAGATTGGAAAATATGAGTAGTATAGAAAAGGAAGAATTCAAGCAGGAAATGGCAGAACGAAGATAAAATGCATGCTCGAAGGGGGAAGAAGAAAGGAGAAATAATAGCAAGTTAAGAAAGGAGGGGGAGGAGTAAGAAGGGGGAAGGGAAAAGAGAAATAATAAGGATGTTGTCAGTAGAGAGGATAACAATCAAAGAAGAGTTGTTGCTGGTAAATAGACTACTCATATCCCCTTCATTAAAGTCTGTTGTGTCTTTACTACCTCCAAACTATACGATACGTGTAGCCTGTTGTAATGGAGGAATTAGAAACAGTTCCTTAAGATATGCCCATTAAGTCCATCAGTAAAACACCTTCCTCTTATTCTGATCTTAGTACCTCCTGACAGTTAATTTAAGAGGAAATCTCTGGTAATGAATCACGTTGAAAAGTCTCCATAAAGCCCTTCAGTATCGTGGCATATATATATATATTTTTTTTTGGTGTGTTCTTGCGACCTCGAAACTATTTTATTTAACAAATGTGAGATCTCTTGTAGTGAAGGGAAAATGATACTTATATTTAGCCTCCAGTTTGAGAAGCCTGCTAAGCTGAGTGAAAGAGTCTAGTGAAGGCAAGATAATGAATAAAATGTGTCATCGGATTCAAGAGGTTAACTCCATCAATATAATAACTATTTTTTGTAATCTTGCTACGGCAAGTTGATTGTATTCATATTATTGAAAGATTATATAGAGATTTGAAGACCTAAAATGCGCAGGAACAGTGCCGGGTGAGAAAATGAGTGACAGCAGAATGAGTGAAACCATAGAGATAAGGATAGTGGAAACATGAAGGGGGTTAATGACGGGAAGTAAGGCAAAGGAAGAAGTACAGAGTAAGGAGTGTAAGTAGACAAAGAACAAGTCATAAAGTTGGGAAAATATTCATGTGTCATCGATTGGGATGTGAAGATGGCGTGGAGAAAAATGGGACAATTAAACAGAAACTGACGGAAGGTCGAGAATAGGAAAAAAGGAAGGAGGGAAGGATTAATTAAGTGGGCAGTGAAGAAAAATGGGGAATGGGCGAAGGAAATTTAATGGGGAGAAAATGAGGGGAGTTTACGGGAGAAGAAGAATGAAGGAAATTTGGTGGAGAGAAAGAAATCTGGAAGAGAGTACAGAGAAGGTGTAACTGATGATAGTGGAGAGAGAAGCTGGAGGGATGATGGAGCGGGTGGAGGGATGATGATGGTGATGAGAGAGGATGTGAGGAGCGAGGGGGAGGGAGGCAGAGAGGCTGGAGGGAAGGTGAGGGGAGTGGAAGACTGTATTGATCCTAAGGGGTGGCCAGAATTCAGATGTTTTATGAGACCTTTGCTCCTAAATTATTTCACAAACAAAAATAAATCATTCCTGTGACTAGTGAACGAGGCTTCAGTAGTAGACTAATATTAAATCTTTAAATATCGATGTTATTGGTGAAGCTTAAATTGCCGGCAGCCTGAAGAATTCCATAAATCTTAGTGTTTATGGAAGTAATCTTGTGCCACTAATTTTGAAGTTATAATTGATGGGGTCTACATTTACTGGTTTGATATCCTAACCTAGTAGTCAGGCTGGGGATACTTTAATGCTCGGTTTACACACCAGATAGAAATGTAGCTTTACCCTTTCTCCTGTGTGGCCAGCTGAACTTGGGTATATTGTGTCAAACGGTTAATATTTCCCCGGCTGGAGCTTCGAGATGGCTGGACATTGAGTAAGCCTCTTGGTGCAGGACCTTGTTGGGTGTGGCTGCAACGATGCACGGATATCATAAGTAAAAGTCAGCTATACCCTTTCTCGGGAATCTTCCTTTGCTCTTTTGGCTGCTCCCCCCCACACCCACACACCCACACCCACATTTCTCTCTCTCTCTCTCTCTTCTCTCTCTCTCTCTCTCTCTCTCTCTCTCTCTCTCTCCACTTCTCATCTCTTCTGTCCTCCAATGTGTGTACCCCCGTCTCTTTTCCCCTCCTCCTCTTTTTTCTTTCTTTTTTTTTACTGAGGAGAAAAAAAAATGTTAAGTCTGGAGTCCAAACACATCGCCAAAATAAGTATGCGGGCAGCCCAGGAACATGAGAAAATCGCATCATTGTCACTTCGGTTTTCGTGATGCTCCTCCTCATTTCCATATATATGACTTAATTTCCTCCCAAAACACGCTTCGTAAGAGGAAATATTTTTGCTCCGTTGAAGTGAGTGGTTGTTGGAGATGAAGGGAAAAAAGAAGGAAGGAAGAGAGGGAGGGAGGAAGGGAAGAGAAAAAAAGAAGGACTGAAGATAGTTAGATAGGAAGGAAAGAAGGAAGGAACGAAGAAACGAAAGATAATATCCAAGAACCATGGAAGGAAAGAATGATGAAAGAAAGAGGCGGATGAAAACAAGAATAATAATGAAATGGAGAAATAGGATAAGTGGAGGAAGGAAAGGAAGGAAGGAAGAAGGGAGGAAGGAACGAAAGAAAAATTGAAGTTAAGAACCACGGAAGGAAAGAATGAAGAAACGAAGTATGGAAGGAAGGGGTGGAGGATGAAAAGGAAGGACGATGGCATGAATGAGTGGGATAAGTGAAGGCAAGAAAGCAGTGAGAGATCAAGCAACCCCCGTCGAAAGTTCTGCTCCTGTATATTCCCTCGAGAGCCAGCAAGTTTGTGTTTGTGTGTGTAGGAGGTGTGGACTGGCGCCGGTGGAATGAGGCTTAGGGTGACGGGGATGCTGGCTTTCCTGGGTGTTGGGCAACGAGGATGTCTTGGTGGTGATGGGAGGAAGTATCGTCCACGCTCCTGTTATCATAATGTGGGAGGGAAAGGGGTGTAAGTGATGTGTATGTGGCTGCGTGTGACTCTTATCGTGTCTGCTGGCTGCGTAAAAATCGGTGTTGAGGGTATTGTGTGTAGGGGTAGAATAGTGGTGTGCGTGTGTGTGTATATGTTGGGGTGCAGTGTGGTGAAGTGTTTGGGGGGGAATGGATGATGTGTGTGTGTGTGTGTGTGTGTGTGTGTGTGTGTGTGTGTGTGGAATTTGGTTTTCGTATTTTTTTGATCCAAGCAATACTTCACACACTCTGAAATCATTTCGTGTATTCATACCAGTTGAAACACAAGGTTACTGTCTCGTATGATTTCAGAAATCTGTACATAAACCAAGACACTCAACCCTTTCCTCTTCACCATGCAGGAAGAGGTGTAAAATAGACAGTGGCAGCAGAAAGAACAGATAAAATTCGCAAAAAGGTAAGAGCAGGGGATAGAAGAAAAAGAGAAAAGAATAGCAAACAGTGAGACAGCAGCGATGAAGAAGCAGGGAGATGACGATAACAGAAAGCAGAAATTGTAGGGGAGAGAGAGAGAGAGAGAGAGCATGAGGATTGAAGAGAGGAGGACGAAAAGGAGCAAGAAAGCGACAAGGAACAGCAGTAGGGGTAGCAGGAGGCCCCGACGGTGTACTTGAGACGGCGAGGCAGGACGAGGAACGACCCCCTCAGAGGCGAGGTCATGGGCGAAGTGGGACCTCTCGCACCCTCGTTTCCCCCGGCCATCATGCCCTCGCCAACACGAACTCGCGGGTCATCTGCCTCGCCCGAGCTCATCTCTGCCGTGATCGGTCCCTCGCGGTTGCTGAAGGGGGCCCTGAAGAGGATGGAAAGTGAGGAAAAAATGGGGCAACCGGAGGCCCTCTCGTACATTCATTTTTCTTTTGTCCGCTCACGAGATACGTTCTGTATGGAGACTTGGATCTTAATTTACTAGGAATGTTCTGTAATTGAATTTCGGATGCGATACGCTTGGGACGAGAGGCTCTTGCTACAGATGAGGGGGACTTTAATTTTCCTCACAGCTGTCCTCTCCCCCCCATCTCCCTCCTTCCAGCACAATATTCCTCCTCTCTCCCTCCAAGCTCCTTTCATCTCCCCCTCTCCCTCTCGCCTAACCCCTCTCCTCCCTCACACACTTTCCTCGACCTCCAATTATGGTGTTCTTGATTTCATTGGGGAGTTGGAGAAATTTATAATGATTACAATGCCTTGCTGGAAGGGAGGCGAAGATTGAGGCTTGGGGTGGAAAGGGACGTGGGGAGAGAAGATAGGGGCAGATTGTGAGAAGGATAAGGATGTGATGGGGACGACAAAAACAATAGATTACACACAGTGAAGGTCAGTTACTGCAATCGTCAGGAGAAACAAGTGTCCCCTAATTCCACCTTAAATAATATTGCTCTGGAATTAGAAGTTTGGCCAGAATTTACAGGAGAGAGAGCAACAGACCTCCATTTTCCAACCAGCACCACCACCACCCTTTAAAGAAATAAGGCCAAGGCAGAGTCCCATCTCCTCTGGCCCAGGGTAATATGGAGCAAATCTTTTAAAACGAGGAAGAGTAATGCCCAGGATGTGTAAAGTTGCCTCCGTGCGGGATTGGGTTCGGATGGGGCCCGGCTGAGGAGGGAGGAGACCGAGGGACAACTAGAGGAAAGAAGGATTTGCCCCTTTAATAGTGTGGATGAAGGATGCGAAGAGAGGCGGAGGGGGTTGGGTAAGTTGGGGGCCGGGGGAGGCTTGGTTTGTGATGGTTAGCTGGTTGTGTGTGTGCGTGTGTGTGTGTGTGTGTGTGTTTAAAGATGGTTCCTTATGCACGTTTTTACTGTTTCCGTATACTGTTGGATGGATGTTATGTTATGTGTGTCCCTGTTCGTGTGGTTACAGTAAACATACATGATCAGGCACATGTTTGTAGATTATCTTTGCACACCGTGATGAAGACGTCTGGCGTTGTACGATTCTATATAGCCAGTGGATCTGAGGGCCATGTGCAGGTGGTCCATCAGTTCGAATCTCCAGTAGGCGGCTGGAAGTAATTCTGGACCACGCCTCACAAAGATTAGCCTAATGTGGGAAAATATGCCAGTTTCTTGCGTCATGTTTATGTCGTATGGGTTCATTATTTTAGTGTGAGTGTGTAAATTACGACACGTGTAATGGGTAGGTAAGTATATCGGTATTTGTGTATGTGTTCATCAGTCCAGTGTGAGTGTGTAAATTATGACGTGTTATGGGTAGGTCAGTGTGGGTATTTGTGTAGTATGTGTTCATCAGTCAAGTGTGAGAGTGTAGGTTAAGACACGTGTTATGAGTGGGTAAGTATATCGGTATTTGTGTATGTGTTCATCAGTCTTGCGTGGGTATGTGGAGTAAGACACATGTTACGGGTAGGTACAGAATTTGTGTGTGTCCATCGGGCCAGCGTGGGTGTGTAGATTAAGACACGTGTTATGGGTAGGTAGCATGTGTACCTGTTGCACCGGTAGGCTTATGACGAGATGATGTTCTCTGCTGACGTGATAATTAGTTTACGGGGTGATCTCGGCAGGTTTATTGCTCGTAAGTTTGAGGTACTAATCTGATGAAGCTAATACGCCTGCTCTAACCTGCCACACTGTGGCGTAATTGCTCTGTGACCCGACATGGTTCCCTAATTTTTCATTTTGAAGGCAGTCAACTCTTATAACTAAGAATTTAACATGTCTGAGTGAAAATATATTAAACAAATTGATCCTACCGCGCTCTCACGTATATACAGTACTTTCCTTGAGTCTATGTTTTCCAGAAACGTGGTTTGAATGACACTACTAATAACACTGTCGTTAGTATTAGTAACATATACGATAATAAAACAAGTCGAAATGATGGAAGTTGTTATGAAATATACAGAATAAAGTATAGTGTGCTCTTTATGTTCCTTTAAAAACTATTGATAAAGGAGTCAATGCATTGGCCGGGTGTTATTTTACGATTAATTACTAGGAAATGTATATTGTAGTTGCAGAGGTATAGCTATGCATTCCTCGTTTGATTGTGATAAAAACAGCGTTAACAGTGTATGTTTAAGAAAACATAGAATGCCATAATGATGATGCACTGTAAACAGAAAAGAGGCACGTTGAGGTGAGAGAGGACGTGTATCAGTTCAAGGAGTAAAATGAGGGCATGGCAGTATCGATTGTGTAAGGTGAAACACACACACACACACACACACACACACACACACACACACACACACACACACACACACACACACACACACACACACACACACACACACACACACACACACACACACACACACACACACACACACACACACACACACACACACACACACACACACACACAGACTCAACACTTCGAGATGAAACGTTTGGCTTAATCTAAGGTACCGTAGTCAGTTAAGAAAAGAAGGGCGTGGCAGTATCAATGATATATTCTGAACCATGGCACTTCGAGGTGAGAGATTAGAAGAAGTACGGTAAATAAGGTACTGTAAATAATTATGTAAATAAACAAAAGAGATGACAATATCGATAACGTAAGCTGTAAAAATTAAGACGTGGAGGTAAAAGTTTAGGAGATATCAAATTTAGCATAAAGTAATTAACTGAGTAAACAAGTCACGGGAGTGTGAACGTCAGGAGGAAAACAAAAGAGAAAATGGCACGTATAGGTGAGAGAAGGAGGAGGAGAAATCTAAGGTAATCAATTAAGAGGCAATAAAAGAGTTGTCCCATGCTACACTATGAGCCAGTAACGAGTTGCGAATGACCCCATCAAAGCCTCCAGCCTCTCCCCCCCACCACCACCACCACTACCAGGCCGGCCCTTCCACCTCTCCGGGAAAACACCCCCACAAAACTAACGTGCGAACAGTAACCATAAAGTGACGTCCTGGGGGTTGCAGATCTTGGGGAAGTCGTGGGGGCCCAATTACAAGGAAATTTTATGCCCCCGTAAAATGGTTTATGTTGCCATGAAGCTGCACATTAAGACCAGTTCCCGGGTGGATCATATAAGCCATTTAGAACAAAAGTATAGGGGGAAATACTCTACTTTTTCCCCAATTTCCCAGACCTGAGAGGTTTCAACGCCTTCCTGATTTACGGGTCTCTGTTACCGGTGTCGGCGCGTATGTTCTGAGTGTGTCTTGTTTCTGGTAATGGTTTTCTGATTGCCGCTACTGACTCCCATCCCCTTTCTCCCCTCTTCTCGACCTCAACCCCCTCTTTTTTTATGGCACTTTGTCGCCTTTTTTTCCTGTGATGTCCCGGTCGTTGGCTCATTACGTTGTGGAGGTGTAAATTTTTAGGCTGTTTATCTTCTGAAAGCCGAAAAAATGGTCAGTGAGGAGAGAAAACGGTCATTTGTGTGTTTTAGTGGTGTGTATTGTGTTCTTAATTTTCCTCTTGGTTTCATGCTTGCCACTTTAGTGTTTTATGTGGACTAGATTGATGTCTGGGTGTGGTCTGTGGGGAAATATGGATCTTTGCGTTGCCTTTTGTTTCCTTATTGATGCATTTGTGGCTGAGTATGGAAATGTGGGAGGCTAGTTCATGAGATACAGTTTATCTTTTATGGCCCCATCCAAACACTAATAACGAGAACACGCTGAACATAAAGTGATCCAGGTTACTTTAGTGTTACCTTTATTTATGCAGATTCATAGAGTGTCCATAGCTAGCATAATCAGAGCTGTAGACATAAAAATAATCTAATCTGATCTTCCTTCTTTTTCTCTAATGCAAGGGCGGAGTTAAGAAATACCAAAAGAGAAGCACAAACGATGAAGATCTGTGACCCCATTTACAAATGAAAAGGACATTATATCCATTAATTCATCTTTCAGATCTGCGAAATTTTTGGCTCCACTTTACAGGCACACCACCCACAAAAAATATAGGCTACCTCAAATGCATATTAGACAGAGACTATTCCGTCGATTGACAAGTGAAAAAAAAAAGGGGGGGGGGGAGAGGAGTCCACTTCTTTTTATCCCATACATATTTCATCAATCCATTTATTTCCTTTTTTTTTTTCTTCTTCTTTTTTTTCATCTTGATGTGAGGCTTCTTTATGAAAACACCGCAAATGCCATATGAAATTATAACAGTTACAAATAGGTCCATCTCATTACATTATGGAAAGTAATCACCTATGTCCTACTCTCATTTCTCCTGACGTACACTGTTATCCACCTTCTCATTAATTTTCGCCTCTTTTTGTCGATGTTTATTCGCGATTCATAATTCTACACATCACTAAACCATACCATGGCTATGTAGCGACGGTAGATTATAGTAGTGGGTGTGTACTGTAAAACATATAGGTTACTTTTTTGTCATTTTTTAAAACAATGATTCGCCTTCCTCAGTAGATAAGAACTTTAATTTTTCAGTGATTTGTATGCAGGTGTTAGTATCAGGCACTTATGTATCGGGACATACATTAATATCATTTATTTTCCAGCCTTTATTATGCTTCTGTAATATTATTCTGTTTGCGTTAGGAACTGGCGACCTCAGTTGCTACACCTGTATTTTAAGCATCTTCGGACCTTGTACGACACAGGAGGAGTTGGAAGAGGAAGGGAAATTATACCTGGGGTTTTATTTTTCCCCTGGAACTTGTCCCCAGTTAGATCAAAAAGCCAAGTTCTTAATATCTCCATTTCCTTGTGATTTGGAGACCAACTAAAGGTTCCCTATAGCTTAGGAAACCAGTTAATACGATGGGTGGTAACCGTACAGCCGAATGGACTCCTGGTTGCCTAGTGGGTTAAGACGCTTAAACCCGATGTGGTCCTTTAGGGTTTACGTCCGAGGAATGGTTGCTTTATTTTTATTATTGTTATTATTATTATTATTATTGTTGTTATTTATTTATTTATTATTATTATTATTATTATTTGCATATATCATACAAATCAGGGAAGAGCAACTGGCCACACTCTTTAAATGTTAGGACTAGCTGGCCTAGACTTGTGCCCTCACGTTCCAGATGGGGGAATAAATGGACTAGATAGATAAATAGCTCCTTTAATCTCCATTCATCCTGTCGCACTGGACTCTCATAGGTACTGTATTGTATTTATTGTATTGTGTTCAGATTGACCCCAGACTCTTTTATTTAGCTCATAAGAAGTTTAATGATTGGTATGTAGGGAATTAGGACTAAGAATGTGTTACTTTGGGTATTAGTAATTTCCTTTTCTTCTTTTCAGGTGCGGGCCAGCGTCGTGGTAAGTGTTCACTAATTATCATAACGAGAGAATATTATAATGAAGGAAAAGAATATCGGTTGACTAAGTGAGAGAGAGAGAGAGAGAGAGAGAGAGAGAGAGAGAGAGAGAAGGGGGGGGGTTGATGCTGGTAATACGGTACTTCATACACTCATTACCTGTTACTAATGCATGTATAATAGTGACCGAATGTTGGTTCCTTGTTTCATCCTGTACTTGAAGATCTTGTCAGTGTCATCATTTATGTGGTGAGGCGTCTGGGAGGAGATAGATATATAGGTGGAAGAAAAATGATTAAGACAATGCATTTCTTTATTTTTAATTTTGGTTAGTAGATGTAAACAGCAGCGTCATTCAAGTATTAGACGGGATTTGATATACAGTAAGCATTATATACCAGAATAGTACAGAATTCATGATTGTTGCTTCATGTTTGGTATCATGGCTCCCTCACCCCAGCAAAAAAAAATAATAATAATAAATACAAAATAAATGATTGTGAAAAATTGCAAAACTTTGATGAAAACTTGGACAGTTGATCATCAGTTTTATAAATCCTTGATCCATGGTTTAAAATGATAGTCTTCCTTGTGCCCTTATTGAATGTAGAGGAAAATTTATGTTCATTGGATAAGTCATTTACTAGTTATCAGCCTGCTATATGAACCATTATCTTTTCTATCATAGTTTGCTAATAAGACGTGTTGATGGAAGCATAACTCGGCTGTGTTGGCATTTGTGTACGATAGTCATAATGATCACAACCCTCTGTATTGTGAGAAGTTTTGGCTTAATTCTTACTATCACTAGACCATTTTTCTCAGCCCAGGAGTGTCATTTTGTTCATAGAGTAACAAAAAACAAAAAAGACCAGTAACCCATTAAGTACATGAGAGGTCTTCGCTACTCTTATTCCTTCCGAGAGACAAATACTCTTCATATTATAGTTTGGCTACCCGTCCTGGAATGGATAGTAATTGCTGTGCCAGACTTCTCCTGTATATTTACCTCCAAACAAGTACCAGGAACGCTCGTAAACTTCTACCCCTGACACTGATGAGATTGGGAAAATAGTGGCAGTGCTAGCATGATTTTCTGATATACTGTGTTCTTAAGATTTATGCATATTGGCCTTGTCATTTACATAGGGACTTGTCTTTTAATAGTAGCTTAAATAGTCATATACGCGGATTATGTATTTCACTAGGTTATTAACTAAGGTTTTTGATATGATGCGTGATGGTTAATCTTTTTGTCAGCGTCATCACATCTCCACCTAATTCCCAGCCAAAAGATAAGGTGATGTAGATTCCAGAAACAAAGAGGAAGAAAAGTAGGAAGACGATCAAACACTGCAATGGTTATAAATTATCTGTTCTTCTTTTCTTGTTCTTATGTCTCTTTTCCTGATCATTCTTTTTATGTGTACCTCCTGTTCTCTCTTTGATTATTTTCCGTGTATTTTCTGCATTTGCTCTTTTTCTTCGTCATTTTTTAGTGCATACTACCAGTTCACTCCTTGCATTTGTTTTGTTTACGTTTCCTTGTTTTGTTTTTTTATGACACTTCTCTTTCTCGTTCCATCTGATTTTCCTCATTCTATCCATATCTTTCATTCACCATCACTACCATCCTCGACTCATCCTTAGCTTCCTCATTCCATACTGATAACTTGTCTGTCTCATCCAGTCTTGCTTTTCAGTATTTCATCATGATCATCTCCACCATCTATATATTCCTCACTTCATCCACATCTTCCTGACTCTATCCTCTTCTTCGTCACTATCTTCCTCTGTCTGCTCTGATTTTCTTCACTCAGTCTTAACCATCTTTACCTCAGCCTGGTCATCCACACCATCCTCGTCGTTTTCCTCACACCGTCATGACTGTCTTCCTCACCCCATCCTGATTGTCTTCCTCACCCTATCCTAATCATTTTCCTCACCCCATCCGAATCATCTTCCTCATCCCATGTTGATCATCTTCCTCACCCCATCCTGATCATCTTCCTCACCCCCTCATCCTGATCATCTTCCACACTCCATCATGATCATCTTTCCTTCATCCTGATAATCTTCCCTTATTCTTGGCCTGTCTTCTTGCATCCTGATATTTCTCCCTACATGGTGACTTTTCTTTCCCTTGCTTTATCAGTTTCATTCTAATCATGTTCGTTGTTTTCTGGTCATTGTTAGTCTTCTCCCTTCATTCTGATCTAGTTTCTCATCTCTCTTGCCTTCTCTTCAAATACCTTTCCTGCTTCTCCTCCCTCCTTCCCGTTTACACTCTCTCTCTCTCTCTCTCTCTCTCTCTCTCTCTCTCTCAGTCCATTTATCTGTCTGTCTATATATCTGTCAATCTTTCTATCCGTCTATCGCCCCCTTTTAACACTTTTCGACTCATGCTCTCCCAATTTCATCTCTCCTCCTCACACTGTACATATCTCCTTCCTGCCTATGACCCTTCCGTTTCCTTCTTTCTATTTCCTTCCCTTTATTCAATTTTCTTTCCATTTCTACATCCCCTCCTATTCAGTTCCCCTTTCCACTCCCTCCTCTCAGCCTTTGTTTCTTTTTCCTCGCTCCCTCCCAACCCTTTCCCCCATCCCACCGTTTCCATCTCCCTCCCCCATTTTCACCTCTTCCTTTACTTTTCTTCCTCCCTCCATCTCTCTCTCCCTCCTCTCTCCTTCCCTCCCCCCTCTCTCTCCCTCCTTCACTCCCTCCCTCCATTCTGTACTGCACTCTCCACTTTGCGTTATCACCATGCACTTAGCCCTGAAGAATGGAACCTCTGGCGTTATCTTGGTAAAAACCTTCTCTCTCTCTCTCTCTCTCTCTCTCTCTCTCTCTCTCTCTCTCTCTCTCTCTCTCTCTTGTTTCCTTTCTGTTCCTGGTGCGTTTTTCTGTTTTTGTCTGTTTTCCCTCTCCTCCCTGTTATTTCCTCCTTCCTTCCCATCTTTACCCACATACCTTTTTCAATCCGTTCCTCCCCATTCATTTTGTATTACTCATTTCCTCCCATTGCAGACTGTATCAATTTTTTTCACTTTGTCCCTCAGTATTCTTTATATTTCTTCGCGTTTCCCTCCCCTCCCTTTCCTGTCTCTATGTACACCTTGTTTCCCTCTCGCTCTATCGTTCCTTCTTGCAAGCATATTGATCAATCAGTTCATTCTCGTGTACTCTTTCCTCTGTTTCTTTTCTTTCCTCCGTTCTTTCTTCTCTCTTCTCCTTTCTCCCAGTTTTCTCTACTTTCATTCCTGTTCTCTCCATTTTCCTACTCTTTTTCGTCCTGTTTTCCCTCTTTCCCTCCCATTAATCCATCCGTTCATTCTTTGTTTTTTCTGTATTCCAACATGGTTTTCCTTTTTTTTCAGAATGTCATTTGTTCTCTCCATCCATTTCTGTTCTATATAACCATCACAATTTCTGCTTGTGTTCACAGTAAATCCTTCCGTTTTCTCCCCTTTTCTCCGTTCTCCCTCCCTCTCGTTACTTTCTGTTCCTAAAATATTTCTACATCAGTTCCTCCCATAGCTTCACTTGTCTCCGTTTTACCTCCGCTTCTCCTGTTCCTCTCTGTTTCTGTTTCTACCATCCTCCCGTTTTTTGCCCTTTTGTCTCCATTTTTCATAGGTTCCTCCTGTTTTTATCTGTTTCTTTTTCAGCATTACCTACTCTCGCTTTTTCGTCTTTTTTTCTTTTTTTTCTGTGTTTTTTATTCTCCGACAAGGAGAGTATGTTTTCACCCTGTTTGTTTGTTTGTTAGTTTGTTTGTCTGTTAGCAGGATTACTCAAAACTAAAAGAGAGATTTAGACCAAATTTGGTGGACAGATAGCCCATGTCCCAGAGAACAAACGATTAACTTTTGGGACCGATCCGTATCGTATTACAGGTTCTGGATCCGGAAAACATTTTTTGTGAAACCCTAATCAGTGGTGAGAAAACGTAACCCATTATGAAGAGTGGTTTAGAAATCACGTTGCCCTTGTCGGAGATATGCGCTCCACTGAGTGCCCCTCTAGTTTCGTTTCTGTGTCTGCATTGCTTACGCCCGTTTTTTCCCTGTTTTCTCCGTTTTCGCTTCGTTTCTTCTGTTTCTGTTGCCATCTGGGTATGATGTGTTGGCCAGACACGTTTGAGCGATGGCCGGTGATTGGCCGTAAACATGCTCAGCTGGCCCTTGGAGGAGGAAGAAGAGATGGAGGAAGAGGCAGAGGAAGAAGAAATGGAGGAGGAAGAAAAAAGAGGAAG
>NC_137019.1:9423639-9516139 GCF_032717465.1 Coenobita brevimanus
CTACCTTCAATTTCTTTCAGAGCCTTCAGTTATATATTTTTTTCTCCATAACATAAGCTTTAATTTTCATACATGTAAGTTGTCTTCCAACGACCACCGAGAAAAATGTTAGTGGGAGTTGAAGGCAGCGGAGACTTCCGTGAGGAGCGGCGGTGGGTGAGCGGAGGCCAGGCATCTTGGTCCCTTCGTCCGCTCCTTGCATTGTTCCGTCAGTTTCGTGGCTCTCTAACTCTCCTTCTTCTAGCATTCTATTGTCTATTTTCCATTCCTTATATATCAGTCTGTTTTTGTCTTCTTCAGTCCAGTTTCCTGTCTGTCTCACCGCCCTTCTTCCATCAGTCTACTGTCTTGTCCTTATTCATCAGTCTGTCTTTGTCTTCTTTGGCCCATATTCACAAACTAACATCCGATTACTTGTAGATGAACCATTGCAACAAGTGGAAATGTTGGATGGGAGAGAGAGACAGGTTAGATTTTATATTCTTTAGTTTGTCTAACGTTAAGGGCTACACAGACCTCAAACTCTCCGAGGATGAGTTCTGTGTAGCCCGAAATGATAGAGAAGTTAAAAAATTCAGGCTCTAACCTTTGTCTCTCTCCTGCCTAACATTTCCATACGATTAATTCTCTGTCGTAACTGATATGCTTTATAGGAAGAACAAGGGTCATGGGTAGAGTCGGCATCCCCCTTTCCTTGTTCTTCCTTTAAATATTAACTTGTGATAATTTTTCTGGTAACTAAGATGTGATTTTGCAAGGAGAATAAGGGAAAGGATGATTCTGCTCTCTATTTGTCCTTCTTGGCAAAAGAAATCACAGTTGCCACAGGGAATTGATTGTATCCAGATTCTAGGTATATTCTGTCAGTCTATCGTCCCTTTCTTATTTTTTCAGTCTGTTGTTTTGTTTTTCTTATATTATTTAGTCAGCCGTTTTTGTCTCCTTCGCCTTGTTTATCAGTCTGTTGTTTGTCTTTCTGGTTTTCCTTCTAAAGTCCTGTTTGTCCTAGCCTTTTTTATCGTTTCTTGTCAGTCTTCCTCTGCCAATATCATCTATCCTTTTTTTTTTTTTTTTTCCGGCCTCGCCTTGCTCTGTCAGTGTCGGTTGTTTTCCATGGTTTGTTTTAACAGTCCTTTCTTTTTTTGCTCTTCATGTTCCATCTCTATCTTTTCTGTTGTCCTTACCATGCTTCTTCAGTCTTTTGCCTTCTTTTCCTTGTTGCATCAGCTTATTTGTTGTTTTCCTCTCCCGGCGCCACTCATCTTCTGTAATCTTGTTTTATCTGTAAATACGAAACATATATATCAGTTTTATACACGATTAAAGTATATTCTCAGTTCCGTAGAGTTCATGATGAATAAAAATTAAGGGAGAACGTAATGATTTTCTGAACGGGCCAGATACTGTACTACTCGCTGGTGTTCATTAGTGAATGAAAGCTTGGAAAGAGTTCACTGATAATTGTTATTTATATCCGTGCATTACTGTGAGAGGACACTGGATTTTTTAAACATTAGATTAAGGAATATTTCCAGATGAGTGTTAAAAAAAAAAATGTACTTATAGAGGTACATTACAGGAATTTGATGAACTTCGTATAAATATTTTTCTTATTAAAATATACAGTATGTGATACTTAAAAAGGTAAATTACAAGGATTTCATGAACTTAAGACTAAATATTTCTGATACTGAAATATATGTGACTGTGCACGTATTTATATGTACTGTATATATATTTATATGTATATTATGTATATATATAATTACATACATAATACATATAATTAGTTATATATTGAATGAGGCTTCATGCTGTACACACAAATTACCAGAACGCAAAACTCGTATAATATAGTTCTTGACCATTGTTTGCAGTGGGGTCATTCGAGTTAGACAAATAAATTGCTATAATCCAATAACCGTCGAATGTCAGTACTGACAAGAGTATCGGGACGCTAAGAACCATTTTAATAAGATGTAATATATATATATATCCAGTGTTCTTAGTTTTTGCCGTAGCTGTAATGCAAAGAAGGTTAAAAACTGGACCAGCTCATTAACTCGATTTAATAATGGTTTAACTGCAGGAGAATTCCAGTCATGTTAATATTTCTCATTATGATGTTCTGAGCTTATCACACGTACTTCCTGCGTTTGTAATCTCTCCCTCATTAGAAGAAATGCACCCGGAATCGCTGTTTTTCTGTGACCTTTTCAGACACAAGAGTTTTTATTTTAATCACACGTGGATAATAGTTACCGAAAATCACACATATCGGTAGTTATTCTTGGACGATTTAGGCATGGTATTTTACTCTTAACCATTTAACTACAGTGACCATGACTTCGCTTTATTCTTGCTATCACCAGATGATTTTCTTCAGCTTAGGACAGACTTTTCTTGCTAGGTGGGTTAGATACAGCTTTAGTAATCCTTTCACTGCAAGAGGTCTTTCATGTAGTGAATAAAATCGTTCGGTTGAGACGAGAATAAAATTAACATGATGGAATCATAGTGAAGAAGTTAATAGCATCTGATTTTTCTGTGGAAAGTTGAAAATTGGGATTATTGATTTTATGTCTTGCTACTAAGATTTTCGTATTTCTCTACGGAAACTTAAAGTGAATCATAATACATTGACCTTTAAAACCTTTTGAATAATATTAACGAAACTCACCCATTTCAGTAGTTTTTCCCTCATGTGACGTGAAAATGTGACTTCAGTCTCCCGTAAATAATTAAATTATCGAAAATTATCCATATAAGTTATTATATATTTTTATAAAAGAGTAATTAAGTTACAGGAAATTATCCATATCGCTAATTATTGTAATCATCAAGATAACCACTTCAGTGAAGAACTTTAGTTTCATGAATAACATAATGAATAATAGACACGTACATTATCATATTATCCTGGTTGTATAATTTCATAAAACCATGAATAATAGCCATCGTCTTCTGCTTGTACGAGTATTTGTGTGGCTTCCCATTCTCCGTCACTCCGCCCTTGTCTTGATCGACGGCAAGTGTTCTGCGGCGTGGTACGAGTTGTCTCCCAAGATTTTATACAGACTCGTAAGACTTTGTATAGACTGTAAACTCGTAAAAGGGGAGGAGCAGCCTACGTCCTAATATTTTGAGATGTTTTCAATCACTTGCACGGTAGGTGGGGAGGAGAACAGGCATCTTAGGAGAATCAGATTTTTTTTTTCACCTCCCTTTCTCATTTTGTCTTGTATTTTGTCTCTTCTGTAATTATCTGCTTCTTATTACTTGATTTTAGATTTACGCCTATCGTTTTTTTAATTGGCATTCATGAGAGTCCTTGAATATACCTGCTTTGGGGAGTAATTTTTTTAAATATTTGAGTATGTTAATAAGATTTCTTTGTCTTATCATAGACAGAGTTTATCTTGACATAGACGAATTTTTGTCATGTTTGCCTTTTCTTTTTTTTTCGTTCCTAATCTCACAGTCAAAAGATAAAAATATATACAGTATAATTCAATACACGCTCACGCAAAAATGACATTGTGAGTTAATGCAGTGAAAATTATGTACTTGGACAATAAAAAAACAGAAATATACCTACTGATATCTGAGCAAAATTTTATGAAGGCATATTGCTTCCATACTCTGAAAAATAGTGCTGTCGAAATTTTGCACCAAGTGTATCTTAAGAAAACTGTTCACTTAATTTGCCAGACGTTTTATCTTTTAAGAAACCTGCATTGCTTGAGCTGATAGGAAAGGTACGTTGAAATTAAGAGATACGAAAATCACACCTTCTTAACTTTTAATATAACAATTAGTTCAGTAATTTACGTTTAGTCTGTCTGTCTGTCTGTCTATATCTGTATCTATCCATCTATTTGAATCTATCTGTCCTACCTGTCTGTTCGTATATTTTGTTTAGTGAGGGTTATTTAGCTTTATTTATATATTTCTTTTATTCAGGGTCAGAATTTTCGGTCATATTTTCTTTTAACCAAGAATAATTATAAGACTTTGATGAAGATGCTGTAAGATACTGAATGATGTTTGCCCGTAAAATATCATTAGATATCGCTAAATATATATCACAAAATAAATATCACTAAATATCACTAAATAAATGTCACTTATAATATATCACTAAATTAATATCTAAATAAATATCACTAAATAAAAATGAATTACTTAATGCCACTAAATAAATACCGCCAAGTAAGTATCACTAAAACCAATCACCAAATAAATATCACTAAATAAATATCGGTAAGTAAATATCACTAAACAAATACCACTAAATAAATATAGCTAAATAAGCATCACTTAATAACTATCACTAAATAAATATCGTTAAATGTGTATGCTTCTAAGATATCCCTTAATGTCCCCCTGTTTGAGAGCATGACTGGCGGGCGTGGGTGCGGGAAACTAATCACATCATTATCATTAGCTTTGTCATTATGAATCAGGGAATTATAGCAGCCAGATTATTCATGGCATAAGCGGGCATCCGTGTTTCCGTCGTCACCACCACCATTACCATCATCGTTCTTATCATGGTCAGTTTTGTCATCATCATCATCATCATCATCATCGTACACTGTTGCCACCATCATTATTACCACTTTATCCACCATCATCATCACTGTCGTCATTACCACCATCATTTCCACTGTTATCATCATCACTACCGCCACTACCCAGGAGGTCACGTAAAAAAAAATAGATAATACTCGTTTCCGTCCATTCCTAAAATCATACCAGGGAGAACAAGGTAGATATTAATTTTAGTTTTTTTAATTCTACCACATTCAGCTTTTGAAAATAATTGTCTTGGTGAACTGACAAAAGGAAACATGATTTTGAGGTGAGCATTTCTGCATTTTTGAGAGAGAGAGAGAGAGAGAGAGAGAGAAATATTAACCATTTATTTTTCCTCTTGTCCACTTGATAAGAATTAATGAATCGTTCGTTTTTCCCCTTGTCCACTTAGATAAGAATTATTTTACACACAGTTTGATATACAGTGATTTGACTCATAGGTAAATATATGTAGATTATTGACAGGGGGACATTGAAACGATCATAGTCATATCCATTGTCCTTCAGGAAAATGCTGGGCAACCATAATTCGTCTGTTCTTATTGATATAAATTTGACCGCGGGGATAGTAATGGTTCGGAGCTGCCTATTATATTTAAGTAATTCTTGGGTGGCTGCAGTGTGACCGATGGAAGAATAGATTGGCCATTTTATCATATGTTGGGAGATTAAATGTATGAATTATGTGTATGCTGTATTCATCGTATTTTATATTTTAGTGCATCCTCCCCCCCCCTTTTTTTTTTGCATCCACGAATTAAAAGATAAATAAATTATTGATATCTCTCCTTCTTTGATGTTTATTGTTTAAAATTAGTTTAAAAATTTTCGTGTGGTATTTGTGTTAATTACCGAAATAAAATTATACTTTTTTATAGCTTACCTGGTCGTATTATTTGATTTTTTTTTTTCATGCACGCTGTGAGAGGTAGTTAAACTTCTGATATTTTTCCTTCCTTGCTGCCTATTATAAAACATTTACGTACAATTTTTTCCTGTGTTATTAGTGTTAGTCAGCGTAATTATACTGCACATATTTCAGCTGTTCCGCGTACGCATTAGAAAGTGTTATTAAAGGTTGTAATATTTCATGCCTGGCTACACATGCTTAAACCGTTCTACGTTTGGCATTTCTTTACAAATATTGAATTATTTTTTAGTGATTTTGTATTGTAAGTTGTACATTAATGATTAATTCTTTGGATATTTTTTGTAATAAATAAGAGGGAATTTTGAAACATTTCTTTGTAATATATAAAAAGGAGAACTGTGTAACTATTTTTAATAAGAAAGCAGGAAGTTCGCTACATTTATTATATAATGAAACAGAGGAAGAAATTTGTACCTTTCTTTGTCATTTGAACTTACAGAAATAAGTTTGCATAGTTCATTGTGATATTAAGCTAAATCGTAAATTATGCGCAATACTTTAATAAATCGAGAGCCTTGCGATATTTCTTTCTGAACATTAATAGCCAAAATGTAATATTTGTTAGATATTTTTTTGTCACCCTGGCTGTGTGTAGACCGATGAATTATATTTCTTGTGTCACCTCGGCTGTGTGAGGCGCAGCACAGTAAACAGTAATACCCCCAGTGTCTGTTTGTCCGTAGAGAAAATACGGTCGCTTTCCTTGAGAGTCCGGCCATCACAGCAATCAGAGAGGGCGCAGGTGGGTCTGAGTGGCAGCACGGAGTAACGGAGTGAAAAATTAGACGAGGGAACTGGAAGGGGAAAGTGGAAAAGGAGGAAATGGAAAAGAAAATAGCGTTTGGATAGATGGCGTTTTTTTCTCAGAGCGTCGGTATTTTTTTCCCCCTGACCTTGGTTTGATGGGAATTTTTGTGAGACTAGTGTTTGTTGAAAAAATGGAAAAATAATAATTGTTGAGAGGCCGAAGTGTTTGCTGAATTTTTTCCGTAATGGCGATGTAAGTGGAATTGTGTACTTCTTCGATTTTCTCGCCAGAGGTCGCGGGGGAGGAGGAGGAGACATGGAGGAAAGTGTGTGGGGGGGAGGGGGGAGGGAGAGTAGTTGTCCAAAGCGCCAACAGAGGGCGCTGGTAGTCCTCTCGAGACCTTAGCCTGAACTCTACCTCCCCCTTTCTCCCTCTTCCATCATCCCCCCTACCCCTATCCCCTCCCCTTTCACTGTCCTTCCATTACTCCCCCTCCCCCTTCCCATGCCATATCCCTCGACCACTCCCCCTCCTCCATCTCCATCCCCTCTTCACTCCCTCCCCTTGTCTTACCCCCATCTTTCCCCCCCTCACCTACATCTCTTCCTTCCCCCTCCCCTCCTCCAGCCCCTCCATCACCCCCTCTCCCACCTCACCCACGCCCAACCCCGCCACCCCAGACCCCCGACCGATGGAGCCAAATGATAAGTAAATGTTTTCTTATTTCTTATATAAATTTCCTTTAAAAAAAAAATGCCTATTATGATAATGCTGGATTTTTAGTAACTATGATGGGATATGTGACAGAGATAAAGGTTTTGGCTAGGTAGAGAGATAAAGCGTGGTGTACGAAAGGAGATAAAGAAATAGGGTAGAGGAGGAGGAAAGAGAACAGAAAATTAAAGATTTGGAAGGAGAAGGCGTGCTAGAGAAAGAAAGGAAAAGTGGAAAGGAAATTGCTGAAGCATCTGGGGCAGTGAGAGATGCTGGCCTAATTAGCAGGAGAACTAAGACGTAAAGAGGCAACGTTAGCATGAAACAAACGTAGCCAAAGAGGCAGCGTACAGAAACAGGCCATATAGCTGAAAATAGGAGAATAAAACCAATTTGTGAGATTTGATGGACTATAAGAGTAGTATAAAGCGAGGTGTTTCGACTAGACAAAGATAAATAGAACGTTTTGTTAAGGAATGTTCCAACAGAGCAGTGATAAACAAATGTGACGTAGTAAAACAGAAATTGGGTGAATATGCATAAAAAACGGATGATGGCGATTTAGATGAATGTATTAATAGTTATCAAAATGGACAGAAGGGGATATTTCATGACGGTGACACTTTCATGGTCGTAGACATATAGGAATTAAGCAAGCCTAAGAGATTATTTATTTACTTATTTATTTTACAAGATAGACACGCAGATATGTGAGACAGAGAGAGAATCTTAGAGGGAACAGGAAATTAAGTAAGTCATGCAAGAGAGAGGTTGAGGTGGAGAGATATTGCCAGGCTATACATAGAGAGACAGAGATGTAGACAGAGGAAGGGTGGGAAGAGAAACATAGGGAGGCAGAGGATAGGGCGGAGACAGACTTAGGGAGACAGGGTAAGACGGAGACAGACATAGGGCGACGTAGTAGGACAGAGGTGAGACATAGGGGAGGCAGAGGGCAGCTGGCGACACAGACACAGACATTCCAAAGAGAGAGAGAGAGAGAGAGAGAGAGAGGGAAGAACAGAATGGAAAGGAAAGAAGTGTTGGGCAGGAATGAGAGACAGAGGATGATTGATAAGGAGGAGGAGAGAGAGAGAGAGAGAGAATGAAAGCTTTGGAGGACAAATGAGAGAAAGAGAGAGAGAGAGAGAGAGAGAAAGAGACTAAACAGATAAATAAGGGTAGATAAAGAGAGACAGAAGGAGAGAGACATTCCTGAGCACCTCCCATGTTTACAATGGCTGTCACGTCCACCGGCTTCCAGGGACGCCCCGGCACTGTACAGCGGACTAGAAATGTATTTGAAGAGGAGGCCCATTCTTACACTGCCCACCCTCCTATGCCTCTCTTCCTTTTAGTATTCTCCCTTTCTCTCCCTGCTTCTTTCTCCCTCACTCACTCTCCCATCTTCACACTCTTCTCCCGCACCTATGTCCATTTCCCTTTCCCCACTGTCCTCTTCTTCTCTTCCTTCTTTATTATTTCTTCCTTTCTCTCCCACCTTCTGTCTCTCGCTCACTCTCATCTTCACACTCTTCTTCCGCACCTAAGTCCATTTCTCTCTCCCCACTCCCCTCTTCCGCGTATTATTTCTCCCTATCTTTTCATCCTCGTGTCTCCCTCACCCATTCTTCCATCTTCACACTCTTCCCTCCCACACCGATATTCTTCTCTTTCCCCCAGTCACCTCTTCCGCTCTTCCTTTTAGTATTTCGCTCCTTCTTTTCATCCTCCTATCTTCCTCAAAAATTTTCCCATCACATCCTCCTTTCCCACACAAATGTATCCCTACCTACTCCCCCTTTCAGTTCCTTGTCTTCCTGCTTTTTCTCCCTCTCCTTCATTCTCCGTTCCCTGCCTTCTGTCTTCACCCCCGCCCACACTATTTATTGTCTTTCTTTCCTTATTCCCTTTTGCTTTTCCACCCTTGTCACTTATTACCTCCCCATTTTCATCTGTTTTTTTTTTCCATTTTATCCTTTCCCCTTTCTCCTATCCCATTTACATTGTCCTTTTCCTCTCCTTCTCTCTCTCTCTCTCTCTCTCTCTCTCTCTCTCTCTCTCTCTCTCTCTCTCTCTCTCTCTCTCTCTCTCTCTCTCTCTCTCTCCTGTGTTATGTTTCCCCTCATTTATATTCGTTTTATCCCCTTCCTGTTGTCCTGTCTTTCTGTTCACTCCAGTTCACCCATTCTCGTTCTACCTTGTTCTGTTCACTTCTGCTCTCCTTTCCCCCCCCTGTCCAGCTGTCTCCACTCTTCTGATCTTCTTTCTCTCTTTCCTCCTTGTTCTCCCTCCATTCTTTCCTTTCCAAGATCTCGCGTTCTTCTCCTCTCCTCACGTTCTTTCAACTCACCTTTCTCGCCCCGCTTTCCTTTCTGGTTCTTCTCGCCACACTCTCCTCCTGCAGCTCACCACTCCCTCCTCACTCTCTTCTCCCAGCTCTCCTCTCCTTCCTCGTTCTTATCCTATCTCTTCTCCTCCTCCTCACTTTCCTCCCCACTTTCCTCCCCCTCTCCCCTCTTCAGTCATCTCCCCTCACTATCCTCTCCTAGCTCTACTCTCCCTCTTGACTCTAAACTCCCAGCTGTTCTCTCCCTGTCATCACTTCCCTCTCTCTCTCTAGCTTCACTCTTCTATCCCATTTTCCGCTTCACCCCCCTTGTCTCGTATCTTTTACATGTTCCTCTCTTCTTATCTCTTTACTCCTCTTCCTCCTTTCCTTGCCTTGCCATTCATGTTTTCTCTTGTCCTCTCTTGTCTTCTCTCCTTCTTTCTCTCTGTTTACTATCGTATCCTAATACCTTTCCATCTCGTCCTCCTCCCTTTCCACTCTTTCTCCCTTTTCTCCATCTCTCTTCCCGCTCTTTCTCCCTATTCTCCTTCTCTCCTCCCAGTCATTCTCCCTTTTTTCCCCTCTGTCTTCCCACTCTTTCCCCATTTTCTCCCTTTCTCTCCCATACCAAAACCCACAGCTCAAAAGAATCTTGGGAGGAAGGTTGAAAAAACAAGGTAATAACTATAGCGATTTTTTTTTTTTTTTTTTTTTTTCGAATTTGATCATGGCCACCCCGCCCTTTCCTTTTCTGTCAGTATTTTTTGCGGTTGTACTTTTTATGGAGAGAGAGAGAGAGAGAGAGATCAGAGGAGAAAGAACACAGGTCTGGGAACGGGGAAAGGAGAGAAGAGAGCAAGAGGAGAGGGGAAGAAAATATAAAACAAAAAGAAAGTGATGTAGGAATGATCAAGATAAGAGAGAGGAAGGAGGGTGAAGGGAGAGGAGAGAGGAGTGAGAGGAAGGAGGGAGAAGGGAGAGGAGAGAGAGGAAGGAGGACGAAGAGAGAGGAAAGAAGATAGAAAAAAGGATAGGAGAAAGGAAGAAACGACGCCACAGCTGCTGTTGAAAGCCAAAGTCGGAGTGTACGAGTAAGGCGAGACCGGATGAAGGGTTGAGACAGAGACAGACAGACAGACAGACAGGCAGACACTCAGACCTACCCGACCAACCACCAAAGTCGGAGAGGCAGTCAAAAAAACACAGGAGGAACAGAGACAAAAAAAGACAAACAAACCTTCGTCCAACCCAGCCATCCCTAACCCTTATAAAAAAAAATGAGGGGGGGGGGGGAAGAAAAATCGAGACAGACAGCGGGAAAAAAAGAAGGGGTAGAGGAGGAGGAGGAGTAGGAGGAGGGGGGAGACGATAAGATGAGTAGAAGAAAGAAGAGGAAGAGAAGGAAGAAGAGGAGGAGGAGAAGGAATAGCCGTGGCAACATGTCTTGAGGCCTCGACATGACTTCACTGTTGTCTTTCTTAACGCCAAGAATTCCAGTACTGCTATACCGTAATCCTGACTTCTCACTCTGTCTGGCCGTGACTTAGCTTTTGACGTGGCGCTGTGGGTGTGGATGTTGTGTGGATGTGGATATGTGGGTGGGAAAGATAGTTGTTGTAGTGTAATCCTACCTTCTCGCTTATATCTGGGTGTGACTTAGCTTACGACGTGTGGCGCTGTGGGTGTGGTTGTGGATATGGATGTGGATATGGATATGTGGGTGGAAGGGATAGTTGTTGTAGTGTAATCCTCCTGTCTCGTTCGTATCTGGGTGTGACTGAGCTTATGACGTGTGGCGCTGTGGGTGAGGGTGTGGGTGTTGTGTGGATGTGTGTTGATGTGGATATGTGGGTGGAAAAAAATGATTGTAGTGTAGTTCTGCTTTCTCGCTGTTACTGTATTTGGATTCGACTTAGCTTTTGATGTGTGGTGCTGTGGGTGTGGGTGTGGATGTTGTGTGGATGTGGATATGTGGGTGGAAAAGATAGCTGATCTAGTGATATTCTGTCTCCTAGCTTTTATCAGTTTATGGATTGCCTTTTGACGTATGAATCTGTGAGTGTGGATGTGGATGTTTGTGGCTGTGGATATATGGGTGGGACAAATGGAAGTTCTTTTTGTTGTGTTGGTGTTACTTTACAGTTGACGTGTGGAACTGTGGGCGAGTGTGTGTGTGTGTGTGTGTGTGTGTGTGTGTGTGTGTGTGTGTGTGTGTGTGGGTGGGTGGGTGGGTGGGTGTGTGTGTGTGTGTGTGGGTGGGTGTTGGTGTGTGTGGGTGTGATCCCCATGCAAGGAGGAATTCTGTTTACTTCATTCCCTCTTCGCCCTCATATTTCTTTATTTTGTACTACCACCGTCACTTCCTGTGCTATCTTTCCTCAACTCTTGTGGTTTCATCTTGTTTCTCCCTTCTTAACGTCTTCATTGTTGTCTGTTATCAGCTATATCTTTTCCCTATTTATTCACGCTGATCTAGTCCCTCCTTCAGAGTTTATAATTATTCTCAATTATTTCTTCCCCCTCCCCTTTATTTATAAGTCTCTGTATTTTTCCTCAGTGCCACTTCAGACCTAGACCCTCCTGAATTCATATTTTTTTCTGTATTCTTTTGTTGTATGTCTTATCCCCCTCCCTTTATATATTTTTTCCCTTTCTCTTGTATTTCTTAGAACTCATCACCTTTATTTATTTATCTGCCTGTCTGCCTATCAGTCTGTCTATCTACTTATCCACCTGTCAGTCTGTCTGTTTATCTGTTTATTTATTTTTGTCTAACCGTCTTCTACTTCAGATCTCATAATCGTTAATTTCCATTTTATTGTCTATTCTTCCCTCACATTTTCAGACCCCAGACCCACTGAATTTCGGTTTATTTATTTATTTACTGTACTTATTTAACCATCCTTTAGCTACTTAAAATCTCATCACCCTTTATTAAAATTTTCTCTTCTGGTTTCTCATCCTTTAATTCGGCTTTTGCGTCTCCTTGAATCTTTTATTTTTTTTTATTTTGTCATATATATTTTTTTTTTTTGTTATTTTCTCATATTCTTCAGCTTCGAATATTAATCTAAAAAAAAGGCGTGATTGTTTTGAAGAGTAAGTATGCGTTAGATAGCTTATATTAAAATAATTATTAGGGAGTCATCATGTAGCTTTTTATTTATTTCTTTGTTTTTTAAAATAAATCTTGATCATTGTTGATTTTAAAACTAGTTTTGTTCGTGTGTCCTTGGTGATGTTACCATTTGTGTGTGTGTGTGTGTGTGTGTGTGTTTATCGTCACTTACTTAACTCCGGAGCTTCGTTAATGCTACGATTTAGAACAGGTTGGATATCACACACACACACACACACACACACACACACACACACACACACACACACACACACACACACACACACACACACACACACACACACACACACACACACACACACACACACACACACACACATCAAACCAAACCCACACAAACACCAAACCAAACTCACATACCCACCATGAGCATCACACAGTGCCTAAGCAGTCGTAGGACCAATATACATAGAAATGGTCCTCTTTCCAACCCTCTCCGTTACATGAGGAAGAGGGCTGTTCTGTGCCACATCCACAGACGACGTAGAGGAGATAGAGAGCCCACTAAAGCTGACATCTGTGGTGTCTTAATCCACTCTGTGTGAAAGGCTACGGGGCACACAGAGGATTCTCCGGGGTTTCTGTTTTGCTCCGTCTCCCTCTTTCTCCCTGTTTTTCTTTCTGTTTTTTATCGGCTTTACCTGTTTCATTGATCTTTTTCTGGTTCCAGCTTATTTTTTCCTCGTTTTTACTCATACCTTTCACTTTGTACTGGATCTGTGTCTCTCTCGTTCAATACTTTTGGTGCCTGTATTTTTATTCTTTTTTTGATCCTGTTTTACCTGTTTAATTTATCTTCTCCTGATTCTAGCGTTTTTTTTTTCTCGTGCCCGTTGTACCATTTCACTTTGTACTGAGTTTGTGCCTCCATCTCCTACTTTTCTCTTGTTGTTTGTTTTAATTCTTTGTCTGTCTCTCCCTCTGTTTCTCCCTACTTCTATTTTCTTTGCACCTTTATTGCTCTAAGGTTCTGTTGCCCCTCTTTCTGTGTTTTCCCCTTTCTGGTTTTGACTTCCTCCATTTCCCTCTGTTTCTTTTTTCTTCTTCTCTATAGCTGTTTTTGTTCGTCTCTGACTTTTTTTTTTTTTCTCATTTTATATTTTAGTTTTTTGGTTCTGTTGGTTTACCTACAACTTTTTAATCGGTTTCCTTTCCCCCCTTTTCTGGATTGGTTTTATTCCATAACTTTTTTGCTATAGTCTTTCAACTTTATACATGTTATTTCTGGCTGTATGTTTTTCGACACTTTGTCTTTATATTTTCTCTCTGTGCGTACTATACTTCGTAAGACTTCCTGTGTTTGACCTTGTCCATTTGATATTTTTCTGCTTTTTCCAGTAGCTTCTGTTTGCTCGCCTTGTATTACTCGTTCCTTGTTTTGATTTACCTGTGTCTTTTATATTTATGTCGCTTTTGTTGCTTATTGTAACTCAGCTGATTTACATCATCCTTTTAACGTTTCATACCGTGTGTATTTGTTAGGCTGTTCTTTTTTTTTTCTTTTTTTTTTTTTTTGCGCTCTGTTAGCTCCTTTCCATCTACATGTTAATTTTCTCTTTGACTTTGTGTTTCCTTCTGCTTTTTTCAGCTTTTAAATCACCTCTTTATTAATTTATTTGATATTTTTCCTCCGCAGAAAAATTTTAGGAATTATATATATATATATATATATATATAGAATTCCTAAGATTTTAAGAACTCTATATATGTATATATATATATATATAAAACGGGTCCATTATGAACCAGACTAAAAATTTTTGTAGAAGTCCACCTATCTATCTGTGTGTGTGTGTGTGTGTGTGTGTGTGTGTGTGTGTGTGTGTGTGTAAACGTTTATTCATACATACAAACATACATATATACATACATACATACATGTATGCGTTTTTGTATAAGTAACATATATTTGTATATATACCATACCGGTAATAGTTTTTGTCAGTACGGTGATGTTCATATTTGATGGGTCTTACCGCAAGACATTTTTTTCTCAGCCTTGGGGAGAAGCTACACAGTAAGGGAATTATAATATGGGTATCTGAAATGTGTTTATATTTATGTGGATATTCTTTACTCAAACCCGTCTGCCCAAAAATATTCACGTATATATGAGTTTTGATATAATCTTATGTATGCATTTGATAATCCATCTAATCCATAAAATACTGAAGATGATCATTATCCAGCAGTTAATAATACATAGTAAAAACCTAGCCAAAGAAAAATCAGAAAGCATATCACCAGAAAAGGATTTCTGACGAAAAAGGTTGTACATTGACTAAGTTGTGATAAGCAAGTAGTTGGGTAATTTATTTAACCGTCAGCGTTTACTCCAACGTCCCCATGACAGTAATGTTTGATGAGATGAATATTTCCTGCGATAACAAATTAATGGCTTCAGCTGATAGAACATTTCCCCTATGGGTCCTGTGCCTCGCGTGTCGGCTTCATTGAAAGTTGAGAGCGTTTATCCTGAAGGATAATGAAAGTGAGAGCTCTTGTTAATAGTCTGTATTTGTACTGCGGCGAGCTATCGAAAAATTGTACCCAACAACAGTGCTTTCAGTTTATATATATTTATATAGATAGATAGATAGACAGATAGATAGATAGATAGACAGATAGATATAAATATAGATAGATAGATATAAATATATAGAAATATAGATATAATGTATGTCTGTGTGTAACATTCTTTTTTATTCTGGAATCTCCTGGATAAGCAAAATTTTATAATTAGATTGCTACTGTGTTTAAGGCCATATCTTGATACCATGAGGGTTTCACGTTGATAGATCAAGCGAATCATGAGATTTAATGAGAACACACACACACACACACACACAGAGGCAGGCAAAAACATTATCGCCCAGCCTTCTAAAGCGGGCGATGATAATAATTGTAATGGCACGTTATTACTGTTTCTTGTAGTACCAGTACCAAGAAAAGGGCAGAACCTCTTACTGGTAATACTAAGTTCATGATTATGTGCCCATGTTTGTATCTTGAGCATATTCACCAATTATTTGTTCAGAGTTTTATCATTTTTTCACTCCAGCACACACACACACACACACACACACACACACACACACACACACACACACACACACACACACACACACACACACACACACACACACACACACACACACACACACACGCACACACACACAAATAGGTAGACAGATGACTGTTAGATAGTCGTTCAGATTTAAAGATGTATTAATTAATTCTAAATCGCTCAACAATCTCACAACGAAAATAACTAGAGCGTAATATCGTGTAAGATTTTATCCGATTGTTTAAATATAATGGTTACAGTAACCAGTTGGCGTGGCAGATAGGTTATACAAATGTAGGTATCACTGCTGATGTGTGTGTGTGTGTGTGTGTGTGTGTGTGTGTGTGTGTGTATAGATGGGCGGGTGAAGCTTATCATAGACTAGATAATATACAAATGCATTATGATTCTTTTCGTCCCTGTTCTAAGATAATAATTGAAATCAAAGTGGAGATTCTGTTGACATACCCCTCCCCAAAATGGCCTTACTTTAATTGTGACTTTAACTTATCGTTCATATAGATGAGATTTTTTTTTTAAATCCTGATATAGAGGAATGCAATAAATCATTTGCTAGTAGTTGTAATAATGATAATGATGATAATAGTAAGAATAATGAGAACAATATTCGTGATAGTGATAATACCGCTTAATTACAGCAGTAATATAATAATAATAATAATAATAATAATAATAATAATAATAATAATAGTAGTAGTATAAGGATGATGGACAGTGACATGCAGTATTGATAAGGATATTCGTCTGTATTTCTTTATTCTAAAAATTTTTGCGCAATTTAACTGATCAGAAATGAGATGATATGCATTCAAGTGTAATTTGTGCTTCTCTAAAAATCAAACTAAATAATAGATAAACAAATAAAGACGTGCATATTCCTGTATTTCTCTTAAACCAACACATATCAAAATTTATCAACCTAAGTTATTGCTTGTCAGATGTAACGGGATATATATCGTTACATTTACAGCAGGGAATTATTGCAGTTTATTAGTATTTATTAGTATTTATATTAGAGATGATCACTGGGATAATTTAAGCTTTGAATTTGCTTTGAGTCGGTTAATGAAGCTCCCAGACACCCTTTCCTAAGCGATTTATTTTGTTTATTACATAGCTGTCCCCTTCAGTGTTACATGAATCCTTCCAATATCACCATACTCTGCATAAATAACATTAATCGCTAAGGCAGAGGAGTTAGGGAGCTTCCATAACTAAGGAGAATACAGGTCTTGGTGACTTTGAAATACACGTCGAGGGTATATTAATGTGACTGAAAAAAAAAAAAAAATACCCTGTTCTTGTATATTAATGCCAGGTTGAGCGGAAGAGTAATTTGTGTTTTAAATATACTGAGATTGTACATAATTACCGCATGTGAGAGCAGTGACTTGGAAGCATGCCTTGGAGTTTGTCTGGTAGTGTATAGTTACCTTCGATTTAACTTCTGTTTTGCATTCAGTAGTTTATATATTAACACAAGAATTTGATGCTAGTCACGAAAAGGTGCAATGGAAAGGATGCAAAGCCATGTAAGTGTTTTTTTCTACCACCTGTAACGTGAAAAAAGCTAAAAACAATAAAGACCCTAATTTTCGTCTTCCTTTAGACTATTTCACATTGACGGGTGGCAGAAAAAAACACTGCTATGGCTCTGCATCCATTCCACAGCATTTTTGCGCGACTAGCATCACATTCTAATGTTGATCTAGTGTCATAGCTCAGGGTATCACGATGGAGAGACGGCAATTTTAGTCAAGTTAGAGTAAACATGGAGTAATTTGTGCTTGTAAACACGCAGAACAGAGGTAGAGAGATGGCAGTTATGGCCGAAGTTAGAGTAAATACGCAAAACAGGCCTGCTTAATACCCCCGAGAGCAATGCTTTTAATTCTTAACCTTTGCGTTCACCCCAGTGCAGTCAGCTTCGTCCCCACTACTTCCTCCATTTTGCTCCCGTTCTCTGCCGTATCGTCCTGCCTGCGCCGTTAATTCTGCTGTTTACGTGCCACCTTTTGACGTATCGTGAGGCGTATCTTTGAATTCCTTGCTGGTTGTTTGTGTTTTCGTTAATTGAACTCTTGGCTCCTACTGCCGCCGCCCTCCATTCCTTCCCCCTCCCTCCTTCCCTCCCTCCCTCTGTCTCTCTCACCCTCTCCGCCATTTTATGATTCTCCTCCCAAACACCCGCCCAGTTTCGTTATTTTCCCCAATTTCTACCCTTCTCCTTGAGCCAGGTTCCAGTCTGCCTATGTACACGGTAAGAGTGATGATTTTCCCACCGTTCTGAACATGGAGAGACACGAAAAGAGTAGGAATAATGCACGAAAATGGCAGGGAAACATTCGTGGGATCGCTGGTTTTCGACACGGCGTTCCCTGCCCACACCCCTCCCTTTCGTGTGTGCATCTCGGCCGTTTGAGCAGATTTGTATTATTAGCACTCGTACACCCTCCTCAGGCCGATGACACCGTATTTTGCTTCGTTCGGGTAACTGGCACACGGGGTCCAGGGGGAGAGAGGCTATTTCTGATTACACAGGCACGCACACCGCGCTCTCTCTCTCTCTCTCTCTCTCTCTCTCTCTCTCTCTCTCACACACACACACTATTATGACGATGCAGGTTCACACACACACTTTCTCGTATGTATGCACATTTTGTTTAATCTCGGTGAAATGACGATCGACGATAAACACCAGCAGAGCACTTTAGTCCATATTATAAAAAAAAAAAAAAAAAAAACTTGCATTGTAGCCATCTGTAATTTTGTCTCGTTCATCAAGGTTGTCATTTAAACGCAGTACTATAATGTGTGAAGTGTGGTAAATCAGGGGGAAAGAAATTACGAGAAAAACGCACTAGCTTGTAGTTTTGCCATAAGAAGAGAAGGGCGAACACCTGCCCCCGCCCAGACGCACGCGAGGCAGGCATAAGGGTATGATTTTTTTCTCCCCCAAAAGAATTCCTGGAAGATGTTCTTGCTGGCTTGGTTCCCCTCCTTGCCCTGCCCTGTTCCACACCTGCCCCGGCTGCCGCACCTGCCGCTTGTGTATTTGTTTCCCTAACCCACACCTGCGTCCCTTCTCATGTATTGCATGTGTTGCGGTGCTCACCTGTGACCACCTCACGGGTTGGTGTGTGTACAGCTGCTGCACCTGTACACCTGCCATACCTGCCCACTATCCCCACATCACAGCAGATACTTGTTTGTGTCATTCCACAATTCTTATCTACCAGCAGCAACGGCATCAGAATGTGCTCTTTATTTACTTGTTCTCACTTTCGAAAAAAGGGTTAATGGCTCATCCATGGATATTAAATAATTTTTGTAACATCACAAATATTGCATGCATATAAATAAGGTTTTAAATTTACTGAAAAATACCTATAATATATATATATATATATATATATATATAAGTGTGTGTGTGTGTGTGTGTGTGTGTGTGTGTGTGTGTGTGTGTGTGTGTGTGTGTGTGTGTGTGTGTGTGTGTGTGTGCGTGTGCGCGCGCGCGCTTCGATAACATGAAAAAGAATGGAGTTTGAGGAACAACAGAAGAGAACAGCTGCATGAAAATTTTTGTATAGAATCATTGTAAACAATCCTTGAAAAATATATTTGAGAAACCGAAAATCTCTTATTGGTGATGTCTTTAACATTGATCTCACTAAACTGCGCTGCATCTTATGGACAAGATTTAGTTTAACTAACCTTTTGGCTTCGAAATATATTTTTCGAATCAGAGTATAACGATTCTATTAAACCCACCACAGCAAACAAGGTTAACATTTAATTTGAATGGCAAATTGTTCGATAATTCAGAAATATTAATTTAATCCCAGCAAACGAAATTATTCAACTTAACAGGAACAAATTAGGTCAGATTTTTTTTTTTTTTTTGGGGGGAGGATATCTCCCGGAAGAGTAATTCATATTTTTCATTTTTCAAGATCATTTACGTTGTGAATAATTTTGAGATTCTTCCTGCAAAAGTTGTTTTTCATCTCTCTTTCTTTCCCATTTCATTTCTGAATTCGAATAAAGTGAGCAGGGTTTGAAGGGTATGGGAATTTATAAAGTAAAAAACAAATTTCCATTAAAATCGTAGCAGAAATAATTAAATTAATCCTAGAACATTTGAACAGATACTGAATGTGTCTTTATCTTTTGATACTAAAAACCTAGCATAGTATCACACAACTTAGTCTGCGTGCATTAATTCAAAAAATTTTCCGTCTTCTTGCCGGTTTGTTTGTACAGAAACTTCAGAAAAACGAGTCTTCGTAGGCTTCTGGTTTTTAAAGTATTAGAAATATACTTATTATACCAGTTAGATATGAAAACGGTAACAAAACTAGGTGATGTCCTAATCTTGCACTTTTTCACAACCTCCACACACAGAGTATGTGTGTGTGTGTGTGTGTATACAGTATATATATATATATATATATATATATATATATATATATATATATATATATATATATATATATATATATATATATATATATGTGTGTGTGTGTGTGTGTCCGTCGCAGTACTCGCTACTCAGTCACCTGCCTGCTGGCACATGCCTTCCTGTGCTCACTTTAGAACGCCTTCCCTCCTGCCAAGCTCATTGCTAAGCCTTCCCCATACACAGCCCCTCGCTTGCCAGCCTCCCCCTCGCGTCATGATCATTCACAACCCGATGATGACTTATTTGATGCCGCATTCCCCAGCAAGTAACTCTTAAGCTAATGGATATGGCCAACAAAATCCCCGTTTTTTGCACCCCGGACAATGTTTTACAATAGGCGTTTTCACTCTGCCGTGGACGTTTTAACCCCGGCGTCGACCCGTCTTACGACCACTATAAAACAGCGGCCGCGATCCATCCAGCCGCTCCCGCGACAACTCCAGAATAAAATGCTAAGGAATTCTCCCAAAAGCGGCCAGCACCCACGCGTCTTCCGCAGGGAAAAGGAAAAATAATATTTTTTCCCGGACGTAGGAAGGTGTTATTTAGCTAATAGAGCAGCTTCTTACCGTCTGTGGGAGATGTTAGAGTGATTGGTTGCGGGGGCCATTCCCAGGCTTAACAGCTGAGAAGGTTCGCCTGTCAAGTGCTGTAGGGCACGCAAGTGGCCGCGAATGGGCCGTTAGGTTGTTTAGAGCATCCTGGAATGACTCTTAAGGGGTATTTTATCATGGTGTTATGATGTCTGGATGGACGATTATCACGCTGGAGAGAACAGAGGTAGCGGCGGCGGCCGGTGCCCCCACAGCGGCACCCTAGCTGGGGCAGCAGTGGGTGCCGCCCTTACTTCCCTCCTTCATGCTTCTTCACCAGCATGCACCTTCCCACCTCACGACCTCCCTGCTAATGCCCACACTTCCTGCACCCGTTGACCGCCTTCACGCACGCCAAAATCCTACATATTTTTCCGTGTATCCGAGCAGAGTCGGTTACTATTTCGAGAAACTGCCGAAGAGTTTCACGTACCATTAGGACCAAACTACAGTGCTGATTGGTGACTGATTACACACAAAAGGGATGTGTATTGTTTATTTAGTTCAGAGGATTTGGCGGAGAGTTTCTGCTGGTTATAGTGTACTTTGCATTTACAGTGTCCTAATATCATCTTCCCGACAGCTGATTCAGGGCCAGTCAGTTGACATGCAAAAGGCGTTCCGTATACGTTAATACCTTTTCATAACGATGGCACATTTTATTTGACTCTCCCCATTTCCAGGTGATTTTATTTAGTTATTCGAACTTCAATTGATGAATAAATGAAGGAAGATCGCTCTTATTCTTCCGATGCAGGCGTTCTAATCTATATTAAATAATTTAACAGTAGAAAGAATATAGTAGGAAAATTATCATGTTCAGGAGATAGGTAATAGAAACTGTTGTTTATTTATTTATTTTTAAGTGGTATTAGTGGTTAGTCTTTCTTTATTCATATCTTATTCATTTATTTACTTGTTTTTATATTTTGGAAGTAAGTGCTGGATCATAAAATTTTCAACGACGCTACAAATTTTATCCAGAAATTTTAGAGAATCACCTAAGTCCACCTGTACAGTGAAGGAATGTAGGGCAGGTTAGGAGCACACTGAGGCCCACTAGACGATACTCTATAATACGTTTATTGACCGACTGAGTGGTTGATGTGGCGAAAGGTTGTGGCGAAAAAAAAAAAAAAAAAAAAAAAAAGGATTCTTCTCGTCAGACAATCAGTCAGTTCTGGGTGGAGGATGTACAAGCTCCAAAAAGTATCTGAAACTTTTCCGTCTTTACATTTTGAAACAGTTGACGAATTGTTTGAAAGTATTCCCCATGAAGTGTTCATAAATGTGTATGTCTGCTCTTTTTATTGATACATAAAGAAGAAGGGTTCTACAACATACGACATAGACTGTTGGAGTAGATATATTTGCTTTAGGAAAAAAAACTCGCACAGCAACAACGCTCACAGAGACCATCGATCACCTGGCTGAGGATATTTTTTTGGAGCAGGGGTGCCATAATATTGTTCATCGATCAGCTTTTTTTTTTTTCCCATAGTATACATCCCCAGTAAAGGTAAGCGACACACAAGAATGGGGATGTTATGTAACGTGGGCCAGCACTGGCACTACATGGAAAGCATGGGTAATATCGTTGTATCGTTTATACAGGCTTTGCATTTTTTTTGTTCTGTTCGGAACCTATTTTAATTTATCATTTATTTATTTATATTGAGTTAGTACTTGCTGTGACCAGTTTGTCTTTATATATATATATATATATATATATATATATATATATATATATATATATATATATATATATATATATACTTTTCATTGAGAGAAGTCTTCCCACACCTGATACAGTCGCTTGGCAAAAACAAGAATAAGTAACAGGCCATCGTATTGAAGAAATAAAGATTATTTTATAACTCATTCATTACAAAAGACTTTTCCCAAAGTAATTGAAATAGTTACGTAGTGCCAAAAATATAATGAAAAACGTTATCGTAATGAAGGGGTGAATAATTTTTCAAAAATATATTTTTCTCATTTTGAAGGGGTGAATAATTTTTTAAAATTATGTTTTACTCATTTTTTGCGAAAAGCTTTGAGGCGATATGTGACTTGCAAAACTGGAGCAAGCACAACAGGTAAGATGGAGGGGACTGGAGCCTGTCTGATCACAGTGTTTAGTATAATGGGGAAAAATCCATTATATATTTCCATCATATATTACTCACACGCCCGAGATGCGAACCAGATATATCGAACTTTATTATATGAATCTTGTGCCCTGAATGGTGATTTGCGGGGGTCATTTTCTGCAATTTTATCATCCTTGATCGCGTACCTGCATCACAATAAAAAAAATATATGAACTTGATTGAAGAGAAGGTATTTGCAATTTTTTTTACGGCCGGGAATTGTATATATTATCTTATTATATTTTCAACTCGTCTCGATATAAATTCCCGTGCAATCACCAGGCCAATAATTATCGTTGAAGCCCGCAGGGAAATGGGAAGGGGGAGGGGGGCGAAGGGGGGAGTCAGGGGGGGAAGAGGGAGTCAAGGGGGGGGGATATATTACAATTTTCACGGTCCAAAATATCGACGCAGTAAATGTTAGCAAGCTTTATCGGAACACAGGATCGGCGTGTATATAGCAAAGACGAGAGTATAAATTTTTAACATGTGGAATTAGCTTGCCGATCCCCTTCCCCTCTAGTTACCCCCTCTTCCCTTCCCCTCCGTTACCCCCTCCCCCTTCCTATGACCCCCTCTCTCCCCTCTCCCTTTCCCCCCAAGCGTACACATACATACACACATGAATTCATATGTATATACACACAATCCTCCCCCTCCCCACCCAAGGCTTTGTAAATATTGCTGAATTTTATTTTGCTTGTTGATTTTGGTGAGCGTTTGTGTTGGTCATTTAAGGGTGGAACAAAAATTAGTAACACGGAGCATACACGGGTTTATTTTACTTTGTTGGAGAATAATAAATGGATTTTTTTTTTTTACATATATTTTGATGAAGTGCTTGTAATAGCAGTTAGAACTACCATTTGTCCTGCAGTGAGTGGTGTATATGTTAGGACAAACCATTAGCTCTCCACCCCCTCCCAATTTGCGAAAAGTATCTCTCAAAATATTTTCTCGTACTGCGCAACCGATCAAACCTATTTCTCTCTCTCTCTCTCTCTCTCTCTCTCTTTCGGGTTACTTTCAGGAATTATGGGAATGGTATTGTTTTTTCACGGCATTTTGGCAAGAATTAATTTTAAAACAATTCTTTAAGCTAAACAAAGCTTTCCCGGCTTATCGCTAATCACAACAAGAGATTATTGGACTTCTTCCTCATCCGTATAATGTTTTGATCTCTTTCAATAGTTTATCCTACGTGAGATTTATTATAACGCTGGGTAAGGTGAGGTTTGGTTTGGAAGGACAGGTTAAGTTTGATGTTAAGGAGTATTTAGTTTAAGTGATTTTACGAGGACAGAATAGACAAGGTTTGATTTTGCATAAGATGATTTGGGTGACGTGAGGTTAGGGTAGGCTATGTCGAAGATGTTGAATTAATTAAAGATGAGATAATTTTGTTCTGGTATGATTAAGGTTAGTTCTATATTGATATAGGGTTTACTAAGTGAGGTGTGGTTAGGATAGGATCGGATAGGATGGGATAGGGTAGAATAGGCTGTGTGAATGCTTGGGATCGGTAGGTTTGATCGGATATGTAAGATTAAGTTAGGATAGGCTAGGTGAGGTCCAGTTAGATATGTTAAGTTGGGAAAGGTTAGGCCAAGTTAGAATCGTTCAAACAAGTCCCTGCACCTCTAGAGACAAGCCGACCAACTCCCCTCTCTTCCCGGGACCAGAGTAACTGCTTTTAAATTACGATAGTTTTAGATGGGAGAGGAGTCGGGAGAAGAGATGAGGAGGGGAAGAGGAAGAGGAAGGAAGAGACTGAAGAAGAAAGGCAGAGAAGAATAGGTGAAGGGAGGAAATAGTGTGAGAGAAATGAAGAGAAGAAGTAGACAGGGAAAGAGGAAGGAAGAGAAGGAAACTAAATGCAGAACAGGTGGAAAATATAAAGGGATAGCAGAGGGATATTTGGAGGGGGAAAAGGGACGGGAAAAGAGAAAGAAACGTTAAAAAAGGACAGAATAAAAGTAAGAAGTTTGTGGAGAAGAGATAGGAAGAAAAGAGAGGAGGAAGTGAAGAAGGAAAAGGTAAAGCGATAAAAGCTTGAAAGATAGCGGAGGTGGAAGATTTGAGATTAGAAGTGGAGGAAGAAAAGAAGAGAGAAAAGGCAGAGGAGCAAGGGAATAAAGGAGAGGCAAGAAACTGTGATGGTGGAAGAGAGAGAGAGAGAGAGAGAGAGAGAGGACCATGGAGATATTACTGTGAGAAGTTTGAAGAAAAATATTCCATCTCATATACAATTATTCTCACTAAAGGCAGGAATGAAACTCGGGCCTAAGGCATTGGGGAATGGAAATGTTGGTTGCCTTTATCACTAGGGGGAGTTGGGACCTAGCTCTCTCTCTCTCTCTCTCTCTCTCTCTCTCTCTCTCTCTCTCTCTCTCTCGTCTTCTTACTTATCCCAGGCTTTTCCTCTAAGCCTCCCGTTCTCCCTTCTTCCAGCACTTGCTTTTTCTTCCCTCACTTCCCTTCCTTCACTCGCTCTCTTTTTTCCTTACCTTTGCATTTAGTAAGATTTTTTCGTGTTCTTTGTCAGCCTATTTATATTAGAGAGTAAAGCTTTTTATTAATATTTAGATTGGGCCATGTTGTAAAGGTCGTAATGTCTGTGTATCTGTGTAACTATTTATTTTTTTTCCTTTTTTTAATTGGCTACTCTATATTCTTTAATTTTCGTACCATTGCTGCTTCCCTGTTTTATTTATTTATTTATTTTTTTACTCCTCTGCCCATTCTTCTGTCGTTCCATATTTCCTTATTTCTCTTCTTCTCGTTTATTCCTCTTTGTTATTTCCCTATTGCCTTTTCTTTCCCATTTTTGCTTATTCTTTTCCTTCACATTTTCCTTTATTCCTACAGTATGTTTTCCTGCTTCATTTTCTCGGTACTTAATTTCCTATCCTTCCTTCCTTCCTTCATTGTTTCTCCGTCTTCTTCGTACCATGTTCTTTTTTTTTCTTTCCTAATCCAACCTTTTTTTTCATTTTTCATTCTCATATATTTCATCGTCTTTTCGTCCCACTTCTGCCATGTTTCCCATTTTTTCTTTCATTTTCTTTCATCGTTTCCTTCTTAATTTCCTTCTTTTTCCTGCCATTCCGTAATCCTGTTCCCTCCTTCGCAATTCTTTTTTTTTTTTTTATTTCTTGTGTCTCCTTGTCATTTCTGTAGCTCTTCTCTTCTCTCTTCCACGATCGTTCCCTTCTCTCTCTCTCTCTCTCTCTCTCTCTCTCTCTCTCTGCGTCCTCTTCCTTTCTTTCATTTAACATTTTATTTTTGTCTTCCCTATTCATGTTCATTTATCGTTTTACTAATTTCCCCCACTCTCTCTCTGTACTCTTTCACCATTTTCTCTTCCTGTTTTCTTTCTTCACCGTTCTTCCCCTTCCTTCCTTCCTTCCTCTGCCATTTCACTATCTTCTCTCTCCTCCCCCTCCTCCTCCTCTACCCCCCCTGCCCCCCTCCAAGGCGGGCTGAGCCTTGAGGTCTTATTGTAGTATCGTCTGCCTCCCCATGCGTCCATCCCAACTCAGAGGCGCTTGGACGTGCGTCATACTTTGGACTCTTTACTTCCATGGCTGCCTCTGCAAGTCCACGGTGTATTTCTTTCCTTCTTCGGGACTCCAGAACTTGGCAATGGAAACTCTAGTCCACTTGGGGCCAGTGGGAGTTAGAGGGCTGAGCTTGTTCTTGCCTCAACCACCGGCCAAACCAGAGGGTAATAAACAAGTCCGAATGGTGACGTGTGAGAGGCGGGAGACGCTGGGTGGCCGCGAGCAGGCAGCATGATGGAGGGCCCGAGGAGAGCGCTGATTGGTCGAGCCCGCCCGCTCTTTCAGCCGTAAATTTCTAGCAAGGCACCACAACCCTCGCTTCCCTCCCTCCCTCCCTCCCTCCCTCTGTTCCCTCCATCCCTCCTCCCCCTGCCCTCCCTGCGTCCCTCCCTCCCTCTCAGCCACTCTCCTCTCCCTCCCTCCTTCCCCACCGTCCTTCCCTTCTACCCACCCACCCTTCCTCTACCACCGACACTCCTTCTTCCTCCCCTCCTCCCTCCCTTCCTTCCATCTCCCCTCTCTCCGTCCCTCCTTTCCTTGCATCCCACTCTCTGACTCTTCCTTCTGGCTTCTACCCTTGCCTCTTCTCTCGTTCACCACTTCTCCCTTCTCTCCTACCATTCCTCTTCTCTAATCCTTCGCTACATTCAGTTAATTTTGCACTAGACAATGCTCTTCAGTTTCTTTTTAACATTCCTTTAATTTACTCCATTTTTGGTATCAGTCCCTTATAGTGTTCTGTCTCCGTCTGCTCCTACCTTTCTCTTCCTGTTGGTTATATTGTCTTCATTCTGCTCTGTTCCTCTCTCTCTCTGCTCTGTTCCTTCCTCTTATAGCTCCCTAATTCCGTGTATTTATCTCTGCCTTTTTGTTTAATTTCTTCCCTTAATTGTACACTTCCCACTACTCTTGCCATTCTCGTCTTCCCTTATTCGGCATTTCCACTGCCTCTCATTTGATTTGGTTCTTTTTCTCCTTCTGTTGCAGGCACAGTATATATCAGTGTCCATCTCTTCTGTTTTTTTTTTCTTCCCTCTATCTCTCCTTCCTTATTTCGCACTGTCCCTCCCGTCACATTCCTCTTTATTTTTGTTTAGCAGAACAGGGTACCTAGTTAAACAAGCTCTCCCAGATATCAGTTAAGGTTTGTCTACAGCTTACATGCACTCTTTCTTCTCACACTGTCATTCGCCCTTTTTCGCCCTCTCTTTACTGCCCATGTCCTCTTCCTATTTACCCTTTCCACACTGTCCTGACCTCTAAGAATTCAGTATTTTCTACACCAAACATATTTCTCTTCTTCTCTTTGTTTTTGTCCTATCCTTTCGCCCTTTTTCGTCCTGTCTTTACTATCTTTGTCCAATTCTTGTATACCATATCCACACTATCCTCCCCCCATGCCACTGTCCACACGTACTATCCCTCCTACACACCTACGTCCACCAGCGCAAGATATTTTGATAAGGATTTTGATGAAACTTGGAGTCTAAAGCAGTGTTGGGAGGAGATGGAATGTATACAGGCTGAGATAAGAGAGAGAGAGAGAGAGAGAGAGAGAGAGATGCCATGTATGTAGACTGGAGGAAGAGACGATAATGAAGTATCAAAAGAATGCGGGAAAGAGAAAAAATGCCAGTTGTGAGGAACAGGAGGAATGGACTACATGTGTATGTGTGTGTGTGTGTGTGTGTGAGAGAGAGAGAGAGAGAGAGAGAGAGAGAGAGAGAGAGAGAGACTGGTTATCTACTCCGATCAGCTTTTCTCGGAGTGCAGCTGATGTCTTTTAGGAATGCACATCTTTTTCTTTTCCCAGTCAAAAGATACTGAGGACTTTCGTGATTAGAATAACAAGTAAGTGTTGGGGTGACGAGTAAGATGTGTGGCCGGGGCGATAGAGTCCTTGAGAAATGAAGACACGAAGGAGACATATTGATAGACGTGGAGAGATAGTGATTGGAGGAGAGACTTTTGAGGGATGGAAGGCTGTAGTTTATGAAGATGGGGTGCACAGAGAAACAAAGTTGAAATTGGCTGGAGAGGTAGATGCTTGGAAATACGAAAATTATAGAAAAAAGAAAAAAAGTGGTCAAGGAAAGTGAGGAGAGAGAGAGAGAGAGAGAGAGAGAGTATACAATGGAAAGCAAAATACAACAGACCTATTGAACTTTACGATGCTGTTTGTTACAAGGTAAAGACGACTGGGAGTGTTCAGTGAAAACAAGGAGAGAGAGAGAGAGAGAGAGAGAGAGAGACTGGCGTTACAGGCTATGGGGCCGGCGGGATTTCTGGTCTCCGGTAGCCTCAGTAACTCAAACAGCCGGATTTTCATATTTCATTGTGGCTGTCTTGTTAGTTGGGGTTACACTGAGGTAGCTGGGTTTTTACTCTTCTCTCTCTCTCTCTCTCTCAAATGTGTGTCCCTCTATATCATTCTATCTCTGTGTCTGTTTGTCTGAGCGTTTCAGTATATCTCTGTGTCTGTATATCTATTTCTTTCTTTGTTTATGCCTACCCTTATCTGTCAGTCTGTCTATCTATCTATCTATCTCTCCCTCTGTCTATCTATCTACAGGTATCTATCTTTTTCATCCCTGCGCCAGTAGAGATATCGCTTATCCCACTCCTCGATAATGATGCGTGATAATGATGATGATGACGGTGCAAAACTGATATCGCTAATTACATAAAGGTCGCTGTGAACGTAAACAAGCAGACCCACTAATGAAAGACCATCTAATTAAGAGTGGAAACGAAAAATTAAGAAACTGTGTGGAAAAGAATAACCGGAGAGAATAAGAAGAGATAAATGAGTGAGAGAGAGAGAGAGAGAGAGAGAGAGAGAGAAATGGTATAGTTTTAGCTCTAAGTACAAAGTCAATAGTTTGTTTACACTGTCCTACAACCATCAAAGCCTCTCTCTCTCTCTCTCTCTCTCTCTCTCTCTCTCTCTCTCTCTCTCTCTCTCTCTCTCTCAGTTTTGTCTTCCTTTCTTCCCATATTTTTTACTCCCTATTTCTTCTGTTTTCGGTCTCCTTTTCTTCTCTGTTTCTCTTTCTCTTCTCCCTCCTCCACTTGTTCATCTCCCTTTACCCCCCTAATCTCCCTTCCCGTCACCTCTTTTCCTCCCTCAACTTGGAACCTGAACTGCTTGATTTGCGTTTGTATATTTTGTGAAGAGCTGCATGTTCTATTCGTATCTTGACATTTTGATATCAATCCTTCATTTATGTCACTCCCCGAATCATTATATATTTTTTTTACCTGTATGCGGTTTCAGTTTTTCATGTTTCTCTAGCTCAAGCTCTGCTAAACACCTCACTCCAACTCTCACTTTGATGGAAGTGTTTGGATAATCCCGTAATGTTATCCCGTCCACTTTGCCTCTATCAGTTTCCATGAGCCGACGTATAGATCGTTACCATAAAAGTAAATTGTTGAAGGTGTGTGTGTGTGTGTGTGTTTGTGTGGGTGTGAATAGTAAATTGTTAAATGTGTGTGTGTGTGTGTGTGTGTGTGTGTGTGTGTGTGTGTGTGTGTGTGTGTGTGTGTGTGTGTGTGCCTTTTTTTTTCTATTTTTTTTTACCATTGCTAAGCGAATTTACAACTTTTACGAAATGTGAACGTTTATTGTGCTAAATCACTGATGCAGTGGATGTGTCGAAATGAAAGTGACTCATTATATCACTGGATTATGGCCGTTCTTGAAGTCCAGACCAGTTTACCTACAATCACCATTCAACTTTTATTTTTCCCCCCTCGATTTTTTCCCCTCTCCCTTGCGAACTGGAGGAAGAAGAATAATTATCACGAACATGAAAGCCCTGGATATTCAGTTTTATGGGGGCGCAACCGGGGCCAATTTTCTTCCATAACTCAGGGCGGCGACGTGTGTTTTTCGGGCCAAAGTTGATACAGGGGTACCGTCTGGGCCCCGACGACGTAGATGGCAGTGCGAATTTCTCCTCTGGGGGTGGGAGGAGGTGGGGGAGATGATAAGCTGGGGACTGGGGTGAGAAGGGAAGGGAAGGTAGAGGGGGGAATGATTGGGGGACTGGGGAAAGAGGGAAAGGGGAGGTATTGGGGGTGGTTGGGGTTGATGATTGGGGAATTGGGAAAAGAGAGAAAGGGGGGAAAGCGAGGTGGAGGATGGAGAAGTGGGGAGGGAGGAAGGGTAGTAAGAGAGGTGCAAGAGGGTAGGGAGTGTAGCTGGGGGAAGTAGGTGTTGAATAGGGGGAATCTGTTATATCGTTAGGGTACAGAAGGGAGGGTATGACATATCCAGCAGGAGAGTAGGGAGGTGAGTGGGAAGTAAAGTGCAGAGGAGAGTAAGAATAATAATAAGGGTTAGTGAAGGTGGAGTAGAAGGTATTTTGGATGGTGTACATAGGGGTGAGTTGTGTTTTTTCGTCGGGGTGAAGGGGAAAGCGAAAGGGGTATTGGAGAAAAGTGGAGGGGTGAAGGAAGTAGACGATGTAGAAGACGTGAGGAAGGAGAGTAGAGAGGGGTAGAGGGGGAGGGAGCAATGGAAGGTGAGGGGGCTGAGGAGGAGGAGGGAGGGAGGAATAGGAGGTGGGGGGTTGATGAGGAGGGGGGAGGGATACAAGGTGGGGGTTGAGGAGGGTGTGAGTTGTATTTTATCGTCTGGGTAATTCCTGGTCTTTGCGGCCGTCCATCAGCGCTCATGCCAGGCCTCCTCTTGTTTTATTGCTCCTGTGTCCTTGTGCTCTGTTCCTGCCCTGGGATTACGCCCACACCTGCCACTGGGTAGACGTGGGATCGGATGCAGCCTGGGATTAGATTAGGACTGGATAGACTTAGAATCCAATTGAGGATGTCACCCTTCAATATGGATTATGAGTTGGTAGATTTACGGTTCGATAGTGGATGTAACCCCTTAATTCAGAAGACATTTTTATGCCCGACTCTTTGTTCTCTGCCCGGCATTTCAGAGTAGGCCAAGAGAACCCCCCGCCCCCTCCTCGAAGTGAATGGGTGAATGAAGTGTTATGTAACTTCCATCATTTCGAAAAGTCTCCCAAGCTTACGAAAACAAAAAGTCGATCGAAGAGTGTACTGCGGGAATAATAGGTATACTTTTACTACAAAGGTTAATTAGGTAGGGACTGACTAAGGCTGATGTGGAGTTTGATGCGTGGATAGTGTTGGTCATGAAGTCTGACGAATGATTGCAAGAATATGTATATAAGGTACTGAACAGGATATGAACTGGGTTGGGTTGGAATCAGGTGGGTTAGACAGGGACAGGTCATGGTTGTCAGTAGGATTGGGTAGGAATTGGGTAAAGGCGCTGAAGGATTGAAATGGTAGGGAGTGAGTAGGACTGGAACTGGGTAAATGATTGGATCGGATTGGGTTCAGTCCATTGGAAGATTTGACTGAATACTGTTAGACAGTTGATAAGTGAATTTGGTTGAGACTGGGCAGGTCAGTATCCATTTAATGTATTGGGTTGTACCGGGACTGTTTGGGGTTGGAGTAAGACGAAAGATGGTAAAGGGCAGTAGGTGGAAAGGTTTATACTTGGATGAAGAATTGGTTGGAACAGAGGCCGGGTAAGTTGTAAGCTGAATGATTAGATCTGACTGGATAGCGACACGGTAGAGTTTTTTGTGAATGGCTGAATAAAACTGGGACTAGATGGCTGGGCTTCAGAAAATTGACGATGAGGTAGTTAGCAGGGATTGGAGAGAGAGAGAGAGAGAGAGAGAGAGAGAGAGAGAACAAGTTTTGGCTTAAGGATAGTTGTCATGAGATAGGTAATCATCAGGATGGTTTGGAGGGTAGAGAGAGCAAGGTTAGGATTGGGATACTTTAGAGTGGGATTCGTAAATGAATAAGCAGCAGGGACTGGAAAGTAAGCAGAGCAAAGTTTGACCTTAGGATACCTGTCTTGGGATAGGTAAGGGACTGAGCAGGACGGATTAGAAGGTAAAGATTGAGGGCAGGAATTGGATCGAGTCAGGAATGCCGAAGGTGGAAAAACGACACTGTGATTTCTGCCAATTGCCGGTCTCACGCGAACTGTAACAACTCCCTGATAAGAGGGTGCCGACATTCCTGTTCTGAGGTTAAAAAGGCGAGTAAAAAAAAGCATAATGAAAGCCAGGAGGGGGCGAGGGACTAAAACCAGCTACCCTTTATTGCGTAGGTGAAGTTTTAGGTGAAGGTTACAGCACGTTACCTGGATTATCTCTACTCTGTGTCTTCTTGAAATTAGCTCTGTATGATATGAGAACTGCCCTGTTACTCGAGGAATTTTGGAGATTATTTTCCATTTTGTTACAACGTAATTTTCCTTGACTTGATTGTGCTTTATGATGTTAGGTAATTTGAAAAAAGTCGTTCTTGCTTGATGTTACTCGTACTATGTTTAATATATGTTGATAGTTTGTTTTATTATTATTATTATTGTTATTATTATTATTATTGTTATTATTATTATTATTGTTATTATTATTATTATTGTTATTATTATTATTATTGTTATTATTATTATTATTATTATTATTATTATTATTATTATTGTTATTATTATTAATATTATTATTATTATTATTATTATTATTATTATTATTATATTCTGTGAGGATTACGGCAGTTATTTAATTATAGTCGGCTAGGATTATTACACACACACACACACACACACACACACACGTTTCATGGAAGTTGGACGGTGTGTGAGTTCCCAGGGGTCCGTAACATGCGTGACGGAAAACAGAGTAGTGGAAAATGTACCTATACTTACACTCGTCCACGTACACTTGACACACACTTACACATTTGCACATTCACATATAAATATACGATTACACATTCACATAAAACTAACCACATAAACATTCTCACATACACAATACAAATAAACATTCATAAGTCTCAGAGATCATCTGTATTAGTGTTTGTGCAGATTTTCACTCGTTATTACACACTTTATCCATATGCACAAAGAAAATATTTGACACTTTTTACACATACGTATTCATTCATACAGTTTCACACATTTATTCTCCCAGATATAAATTTCACACTGACAAAATTAACCGTCCAAGGACCTTAGATTATTTTTTCTTTAATCTCAAAGAACACATTTGTTTGCTCAGGGATTTTAAAAGGAAAATTTAACTCATCTGTACAGCCTAGCAACCAGGCTGATTTATCTCCTCCAACACAAAGCCACATCCTTCTGTACACACACTCACACACACACACACACACACACACACACACACACACACACACACACACACACACACACACACACAGCAACCTCACCACAAGCAGCCCTTTCCTATCCCCACAAACTCCCATACATCAAGCGAAAAACACCCACATCAAGAAGGCCGCTTTCTCGTGACGGAGTCGCCCTATGATTCGGGTCTTCATTGGCGGCTCTAATTACGTGTTTTCTGTGCCGAGCTGTTAATGCCTTCAGCAGGAATCGGGTAATTGGTTTTGTGGTGTTTTGTGGGTGAAATTGTGGACGTGGGAGTACTTGTGGGGTGGCGGTACTTGAATCTCAGTGTTTTTAGTGGTCGTGGTGGAGAAATTTTAGGAGACCATTATGCTTCGACTCACAGTTGATTTATGATGACGATGATGATGATGATGATGATGATGTGGAGCGAGATGAATGTGCTGTTTGTGGTTATTGGCTGTGAGTGCTCCAGAGTCAGTTTAATCTTACTCTACTTCTGTGACGGTTTTTGTGTTTTACTATTGCTATTTTCTGACCATTAAATCGACCCCAGGAGAGACTTTCCCAACTGTAGGGGTTAGGTTTTACTTTTCATTAACCTCTTGTTTATAGGAGCGTGTCTCATAGGCTAAATAAAATCACGTGTTGTTATACTCCTTTCACTCTAACTTGGCCCAGGATTTCGTCCTGTTGCAGCTTATTTCACGTATCTCTGTGGCAGAAAAAAAAAAAAACAAAAAAAAAAAAAAAAAACATTCTACAGCTCCACATTTTTCTCACAGTACTTCTTCGTGATCAGCATAATATTCGAGTGTTAATCTTTTCATATAACTCAGTATTCATGATAGATGGCAATTTTGAGCCAAGTTAGAGGAAAACTGGTATAATAAGAAATAAGTACAGAAGTGAACATTATATTTACTGATTGTTATAGAGTGATGCTGATGCTGATGATGTTGAGGATGGTGGTGATGGTCGTACTGGTGGTGTTGTAAGGTGGAAGTTGGATGATGATGATGATGATGGTGTTGATGATGGTGGTAGTGGTGTTGTAAGCTGGAAATGGGTTGTTGATGATGATGATAATGGTGATGGTGGTACTAGTGGTAGTGTTGTAAGATGGAAGTGGAGGGTTGCCATATCTCGTGACTTTTTGCGGTATGCTGTCGGCAATTTCTGGCTTCATAACTATAAACATGGGTTAGCGGCTGGCGACTTGCGTGTCAGGTAAATTAGCATTCTTGGATAATCATCTTCCAGCGCAGAAATCATTCCCTGGTGGATTTGCGAAATGTAGTAAGGCGTGAGGGTATAGAGATGTATGTATCATCACTAAATATTATAAGAAAGTTGTGTGTAAACGATAAATTGGAGAAGGCTGTTGATAGTTTAGTTTAATTAATTTGTTTTTTTAATGTTTCCCCTGTACATTTTATTTACTCATTTATTTTTTGTGAAACGTTTTATTTGTTGTCCCCGGATGCAAGATTACACTTACACAAACACAGACCTTGATCCAGATAAATATATGTTGCTCAGATATCACTTCTCGACCCTCCTCTATCCCACCTTACATATGGGTAGGAAGAGAGTGGAGGGGATAGGGGAAAGGGGAGAGGTAGAGGGGAAAGGGAGGGGTAGAGAAAATGCTGAGAGAAAGGGTAAGGATAAGGAAGGAGTGGGGAGAAGAGGTAAGACGAGGTGTGGGAAGAAGCAGAACGAGAAAGAGTTGAAAGAGGGGAGAAGAGGAGCAAGAAAAAGGAAGGAAAAGTGGGATCTGGGGAACATGGGGAAAGGGTGAGGAGGGGTAGGGAGGAAAGGTGATTGGGGAGTGGAAAAGGAAAGAAGGAAGGAAGGAGTGTGGAGAAAGGGTAAAATGGGGTGTAGGAAGAAGGGGAATGAGTAGGGGTTAGAGAAAGAGGGAAGAGAAGGAGTACGAGGGTGGAAGGACAAGTGAGGGGTAGGAGAACAGGGGGAAAGGGTAAGGAGGGGGTAGAGAGGAAGGATGAAGGGAGAGGGGAGAGAGGGTAAGGGAAGGGGAAGGGAAGAGAGGGAAAGAGGGAGGGGGAGAGAGGGAAAGGGGAAGGGGAAAGAGGGAAAGGGGAAGGGAGAGAGGGAAAGGGGGAGGGGGAGCTAGTGGGGTGGGGTGATTTAGTGCTCCCAGTCCTTCCATCAGTCACCCAGCTTATGAGAAAAGAGTGTAGAGGATCCCGGGCTACGACAGCGATGATTTCTAAAGCAGAGAAATTAAGAGACATTTATTGTAGCTTTGACGTGAGGACAGGAAGCAGCACAAGCAACCCCCTTCCCCCCACTCATATTTTTCTGTCTCCCTCTCCCCCTCTCTCTCTTTTACTCCCTGTATCTCTTTCTCTTCTTTCCTCCTTCCTCTTTTTTGTTTTTTTATCCACTTTCTCCTTTCTTTCTTTCACCTCCCCCCCATGTTTTCTATCCCTTTTTCATTTCCCTCCTTTGCATTCCAGCTCTCTCTCTCTCTCTCTCTCTCTCTCTCTCTCTCTCTCTCTCTCTCTCTCTCTCTCTCTCTCTCTCTCTCTCTCTCTCTCTCATTATCCTTTCCCCAGTTTATTGCATTCACATGACTCATTATTTTCTCTACCTTTCACATCATTATTCTTCACTAATGCTTTATACAGTAGTATGGATCCTTTAATATAGAGTTATTACCAAATGTCAAAGGTAATATTTCTACTCCTCCAGTTATAATAAGTTCTAAATGTATTGGGAATGTAATGAATGTTATTTAATGTTAATGAAGGTTGTTTGCTCTTCTTGTATCTTGTTTATGTTTTCATCCTCCCAATAGATTTTTAACAAGACTCTTCTTCCCATGGTATATTTCTGTAGCTTATCAGGGCAAGTTTCAGTTTGTTATTATTATTATTATTATTATCATCATTATTATTATTATTATTATTGTTGTTATTATTATTATTATTGTTATTATATTACTATTATTATTATTAACATCATTATTATTACAGTATTTCATTTTCGAAAGAGTGTCTGTTTGTTATTTTATTTTATTTTGTTACTCTTTTCTACCGCTTTTCCATATTGAATCTTTCTCCCCCTTCTCCTTCTCCCTTATAGATCTGTAAGTATCATCTCAAGTTATCAGCTTTATATACGTATGGAATTTTTCACCTTCTCTTATAGTAACAATATAGCCGCCAGTTTAATGTTTGAACCTGTGCGATGTATTAGAGATCAGTATTGAATTGTACTCTCATTTACATTGATTTTTTGTCAGAAGTAGTTGTCATTGTATATATATTTCTTATCTTCATTTATTTATATTACTTGACTGTTGCTGTAGACCATCTGTATCATTTGAAATTAGTCATGTCTCGTTCTTTATGAAAACATAGGCAACTCTACGCAGTTACAACTCTCCCTCTGACCAAACACATCCCCCCCCCACCTCCATGCACATCTAACCAAGCGCATAACGCCCCCCCACCCACAGTCTTTCCTTTTAAAGGTGGGTGTAAGGAGAACGCCTTGAGGACACACCCTTGGTCCTTCAGTGCAGGTTGCATTGAAATCTTGATTTTTTTTTTTTTTTTTTTTTTTTTTTTCATTATTTAAAAAAAAAGAACACTTAAGACACTGCATTCTACCTATCAAAAGGCACCAGTTCAGTATGGGATACATTACTATATGAAATTTCATCACTCTATAGTGAAGGCTGTCTGAGTTCTGGCCTGGAAACGAAATTTCTATGTTCGGCTAGCCACTCGGCCATCCAGTTCTACGGACAGACACTCACTGATCCCAGTGATAACAACACCCTCCTCTGACTGTCAGGTGGAGGGTAAAAAAAAAAAAAAAGATTGCTCTATTCCCTTGCACTATGTCTTCCTTTATTAACTGGTATGATAAATTTAATTTTTTATGCAGTTTGGAGTTTTTGTAGTCAGTCGTTTGTTGCATCCTTTTTAATATTTCCAAAAGCCTCTGTGTTCATTATTTTTCTCTTGCCTAACCCATCTTTATCCTATAATTTATTGTCAGTTACCAACCGGTATTCCAAACTTTATTCACCAGTGCAGTTGCTTGGCTTTTGCTTTTCTGTGTTGCTGTTAAATCTGTTCATTTATCATATATATTTTTGTGTATTGGATCTTTGCCATAACTTTTCTTAAGGCTGCATTTATCGTCAGTTATCAAGCGGTATTCTTAGTTTTATTCACCTCGCCATCTGGTCATTTATCATTTATTTTTCTTTGTATTGGATCTTTGTCATAGCTTTCTCCGGCCTGCAGTCATCGTCAGTTATCAAGCTTTATTCTCTTCATTTATCATTTATCTATATTTTTCTGGGACTCCACCGTTGCTCCGAGGTTCGCCCCAGTCTGATTCTCAAAGCCTGAAATCTAATTATCGAAAATGGCCCCCGGCGTGGAAGTTGAGAAAAAGCAGTCTGGGGTTTTTTTGTGGGAGTTTTTTGGTCCCTGCCCACCCTTTTTTCTTCAATTTTTTTCTCTGGGATTTTTTTTTGTCCCCTCCTCCCGTTTTTTTTTTTTTTTTTTTTTTTTTTTTGGCTTATATTTTTCCCGTTGTTACTCTGATGCCACCCGTCTCGGTACTAGTAATTTTTTTATTATTTTTTTTTCTCGTTTGCTGGCTAAAATCGCTGGTATTATGAAAATGAAAATGCAGATAGAATTGAAAACTGAAAGAAAACAGTAAACGATCGTCTGACGGTAGGAAAATGAAAATAATTGACAAGAGTAAAGATAAAGATTAACAAGACAGAATTAAAGCGTTTTATGAAGACTTATAAAACCCTTTTCGCAGTGAGAAATGTCCCCGAAGTTAAAATAAGTCCCAGTAGTTGTGGAAAAAAAAAAAGAATATATCGTACTGAAGGGGCTAACATTCCACCACCCTTCGATACAGTTCTATAAATCCGAGCGCAAATGTCTTCAAAAATGACAGGGAATGGGAAAAAGTGTCCTGCCTTTGGAAATAAATCAAAACTGCGAACCAAGAATTTCTCCTGGAGCGGCGCCCCCCTTCTGAGAAAAACCCTTGAGAATTCTGTTTTCAGATGACGGGAGTGGAAAAAAAGTATTGCACCTCCTTCTCCCTCTCCCTCCCACTCTCCTCACTTTCTTTACCTCCCTTTCCCTCCCCTACCCAACCTTTCCTCCTTCCCCTCCCATCCCTCCATCCTCCTCTTCTTTCTTCCTCTTCCCCTTCCCTATCCCCACCTACCTTTATTTTTCCTCGCGTTTCTTCCCCTCCACTCCTGCCATCTCTTTACACATTCTTTAGCTCGCCTTTTATTCCTCTTCCACATGCCTCAATTCTCCCCGTCCCGTTTTTATACCGTTTCTGTTATCTCCCCACTCCTTCCTTCTGATATGATTTTCCATTACCGCATTTTCCAATGTATAGGGGCTCCTTCCTATTACTTTTTTCCCCTTTCCACCACCCTTTCCTTCCCATTCTTTCCTATCCTTTCTTTTTTTCTTGTCCCCTTCTCCTACCCCTTTTTTTTCCCTCCCCATTTCCTCCCTTCCCCCCCTTTCCTCCCTTTCTCTAACATTCCCTTTCCCTGTCGTGCACCGTTGTTAGTTCCCCTTCCCAGGTCTTTTCACTTTTTTGCCACTACCTTTATTTTCACTCACCTCTCTTTAATTTTTCTGCATTCTCCCCCTCCCCTCTTTCTCCCTATCCTCCCTTTACTTTTTATTCAATTCCCCGTCTTCCTCTTACCCTTTGTTTCTTATCTCTTTCCCCATCATTCCTCCCTCATTTTCTTCCCTCTTTGCTTCCTCATCCTACTCTTCCTTTTCTCCCCTTTTCCCCTCCCTCCTTGCAACTTATTTCCCCCTCTCCCCTCTTTCCCTTCACATTTTCCCTCCATCCCCCCTTTCTCCCTGTCGCCCTCCGTGATATTTTAGCCCCGACCTTAATTTGACATTTGGGTAGAGTTTCTTTGATATCCCAGAAGAGTAAATCAGTCGACAAGGACCCCCGCCTGCCAGAGTCCAAGGAGGTTTACTGTGCCACTTTTCTTTCCACTTCTCTTTCATTCTCCGGGTTTATTTCCCCTCCTGTTCGTTTGGCTTGCGAGCACTGTTAGAATTTTCGCCCGTCTAGCAGAAAGGAAATAATAATGTTTGAGAGAGAGAGAGAGAATAGTAGGGGGTTCGTATTCTATGTATTTTTTTTTTTTTTACTTTATTTCTGGGTTTACGTGATTTCTCTCCTAAATGAATAGTTCGGCTTTCTTAAAATGTTTGTAACCAGCTTTGCTTTTCCATTCTTTCCCGTTTATTTTCTGTTTTATAGTTTGCTTTTCTCTCAGTCACAGTTTTGCCTACTTTACCGCTCTCTTGTGTCGTTCCCTGAATTTACATCGTCCAGAAAATTTATCGATCGGGTTTTTTTTTTCCAGTTTATACTCACTGTTTAGAATACTTGTACTTACTTTAGTAGGTAATTTTCCTTTTTAATATATGACGCAGGGAAAGCTAAGTATTGTATATCTGTTTGTTATGCTATTTTCTAAGACACTATCGCCGCCATGGATCAGGTATTTTCTGTACCTCTTAAGCTTTTTTTATAGTTTTTTTCTTTTTTTAATTTGCTTATTGTTGGATTTTCTAGAGTCATGCTGTATGAGGAAAGGAATGAAGAAACGATAACCTCCACCATTTTTGCCTCGGTGAAGATAGACGAATTTTTGAGAACCGGGTGTGGGGGTGAAAAAAATGAAAATGAAATAATGAATAGGTGGTTGGAGGTGATTGCTACCGGCCCTGCTAACAAATCACCCGAAGCCCCGACTGTAAAAGATGTGCCTCCTGTCATTGCCGATCCTACCGCGTCGAGTCCCCAGTTACGAGCTCAAATTATGCGCTTTAGGACTCAAATAATACACCCTACCACACGAAATTATCCCCGGACAGCTTGTGTGTTTGGTGGGGGAGGGGGAGGTGGGGGAGATTATTAGGTCTGGTTTTGGTCTCTGCCCCCCCTCCTCTTACTAGCTCAGACCCAACCCCTGTATTCTTCATTTTGGCTTCTACTTCTTCAGCTGCCACTTTTTGGGGATAGAAACTTTCTTCTTCGTCTTTCTTTTGTTTCTTCGTCTCCCCCATCTTTTACTCCTTGTTCTCTTCTTCGTCAGTTAGTTCCTGTCTCTTCTTTTCCTCCTCTCTCCTCCCTATTTTCCTCCTCCTCCTCCCTGTTTTCCTCCTCCTCCTCCCTGTTTTCCTCCTCCTCCTTTCCTCCCTACTTTTGCTCCTAATTGCTCTCCTGTTACCTCTTTTCTCTCTCCCCTTGTTACTTCTTCTATGTCATCTGCCTTCTGCTCCCTTTCTTCGTTTCCCTCCACATTTTTGCTCCTTCTTCCCCTCCTATTCCTCCTCTTCCCCTCCTATTCCTCCTCTTCCCTCTCAGCATCTCCTTGACCGTAGCTGCCTCTCACCTCCGTTCGGCTCGCCGCGGCCTCTCCTACCCGCCTGACGCCAGCCCGCCCAAGCCAGGCATCTCACTCTGAAAAAATAAATAGATAAATAAAAAGTAAGTATAAGGGTTTTGTAAGATGTCGTTGTAGGGAGTATTCCATTGCAACAGTAGTGTCGTAAGTTAATATAATGGTATAATAGCCTATACAAGTGGCATCAGGTTTAGAGCATGGCGATCTTGTGTAAAACACAACTATATTCAGTGGTAGCCATTATTTTTAGACCATGGTGATGGTGTGTAAAAATAATTACATGAACCGGTAATTTATATATTTAGACCATTGCGATATAAGACAAAAATAATCACATCCACTGACCGACATCATATTTAGGTCGATGTGATCCAGTATAAATATACTGCAATTACTTTCATCGATAACAGTCACATTAAGATAACTGTGATGTTTTTTGTGTAGTCTCTTGGTGGGAATATTAAACATTCAAGTATTTGCATTACTGCTAAATCTCTCTGATTTTTAACACTTGGAAAATAATAAACGTATGATGCACAGAATATATATATATATATATATATATATATATATATATATATATATATATATATATATATATATATATATATATATATATATATATATATATATATTAACGATAAGGGCATACAAGTTGCGTTCCCTCATGTTTCCATTATACTGCATGTTTTCTTCTTAATTTTTCCATTTTTGTGTGTCATATATTTCTCTCTTTTCCACCTTCCTCTTCATTTCTCAGTCTTATATAATTTCCTACCTGGCACATTTTGTGTGCTGCTGAAATTTTCGTAATATATTTCCCAGATTGTTTTTGCTGTTTTCTCTCTTGTGTATTATCATTGGATTTTTTTTTTTAACTCTGTAAATGTTGGCAATATACACAAACTTTAAATATACTTTGGTATATCAGTAACACATGAAAAGTTTCTTTGATACAGTATAGTACTGCCTTAAAGTATTTTTGAAAGAATTATAAATTATTTTATATTTCTAAGAACAACTTTTGAGCGTTTCATACCACAGAACTACATTAGAAAATCCTAACGTTAATTGGTGCGTAAATATATATTGCATATTTAATTATTAAATTTTGGAGAAAGCCTATTTGACTTGCTTCATAATTCACTATTGTACGTTCTAGTTCTGTGATTTAAAGTACTACATTTTCGTGTTATTATTACAGAACCTACTGGTTCAGTACGAGCGATTAATGAGAAAATTTTAGTAGTATGACTGAAGGAAACGATGTATAAGATGGAGAGAGAAAATTGTGATAGAAGATAAAGCTAAGATGAAGGAAGGAAGGAAGGGTAGGAATTAATAATGGAGTAAATGAAATGAAACAGGAGGAAAATACGAATGCTAGAAGAATATTATTAAGTGATAAAGACTAAGACGAGTGAGGCATATTTATTACAGCTAAAGCAGTCATTTAAAAAAATATGCCAACAAAATAAAAAAAAGATGAAAAATTACGCAAGAAGAAATGCAAGATAGAGGAATGACGGGAACAAATATCTGTTATAGGAAAAAGGAAAGATGAGATTAGAAGAAATTGAAGCTAAAATAGGAAAACAGTCAGCAGGGCATATCGGAAGGTGGGGAACTATAATACAATGGAGTAGTAGAGGAACATTGTATATAGAAGAATGTGAGTAAAGCAACGAGGACTGTAAGAACGAGAAATTAACATTATAACAGTACTGACAGGAGGAAGGGACAACAGTAGGAAGAAATTTTGCTAAAAAAAGAAAAATAATAATAAAAGTTTAACATCCCCGTAGCAAACGAAAGGAAAAATTAGAATTAAAATAAAGGGAAAATGACAGTTATAAAAAATGAAGCGAAAGAAAAAATAAGAAATAAGTGAAAATAGAGGAAAAGGGAAAACGGGGAAATAAGTGGTAAGAAAATGGAATATATATTTTAGTAACCTGGAAATTTTTTGGAGCAGACTGATAAAAAGAAAGACTATAATGGAAGAAAATAAAATAATGTAAAGTGAGCATAAAGAAGGAAAAGTGAAATGCGAGAGTTACAGATATGTCAGTGGGATAAAAGAAAGATGGAAGAGAACAGGAAATTGGATATTTATTCTTACAAATGGGATAACGCGAAGTGTGGGAATAAAATATGTTAAAAAAAGAAAAGAATGACAACTGAGCACTAAGTTAATGGTATGATTCTGATATAAAGAGGCGCTTGGGTGAAATGATGGGGAGAGGAGGTGAACCAAGATTAAAATGAAGATATAATACTGATGAGCATTGAGGGAGGACGGTGTATCGTGGAAGAGAATCTTGAATGAAAATGGTTATTCGAAAAATCCTATTATTGATGCTCCTTCTCACAGGAACTATGGTCAAGCAATAGGTAGAAAAGTGAAGAAAAGATATAAATAAATACCGGTATATCTGATGAGGAATATATGAGAGTAAAACTACAATGGTGCATAGTGAGAAGAGAGTAGGAGGATGAGATAATAATAAAAATAGGTATTATAAAAGAACACAAACGCAAACTGTGAGAAATTTGTGGAAGACGAATGTGGGGAATGAGAAATATGAGGAAATGAGAAAACGCGACATTTTTTAGTTCAGTTAGACAACAATTATATAAACATTAAAATAAAAGAAAATAGAAGATGGCGGCTAATACACACACACACACACACACACACACACATATTACAGCATATGTAGACCGATTCATAACAAGAAAAAATCAATGGGTGAAACATTTGTAAGAAAGAGTAATATGAAGCATAACAGCAAAAAAAAATCACCTATGTTTTCTATGATGCAAGCTTCTTAACACACAAGTTCTGTTGGGTTAACTTCAGATGAATAAAATCGTCTGCTAATGGCCAAAGTAGAATACTAGGATTTGACGACTTTGGGAGGGTTAATCTAGCCAATATTAAAACACTCAGGCTCCATTGACTCCTTCCTAACTTAGTAAAATCAACTTGTGTTATCCAGAATAGATTCGTAAAGTTGACTCGACTAGGAAAGGGTTGTGAAGGTAACGCTACAGAAAGAAGGTAAAAACCGAAAAAAATACATCGGTAAAAAAAAAAAAAACAGTTGTCACAAAAACAACGAAAAAACTACCACATTGCCCCCCACCAAAAAAAAAAAAAAAAAAAAAAAAAATGTCATGACATTAGTCCCAAAAAACACCCTTTCCCCCCAAAAAAAAAAACTGCACATCAGTTTCCCAAACATAAAAAAAAACTACATCAATTCCCCCCCCCCAAAAAAAAAAACACACACACACACAGAAAAGACTATCACCTCAGCAGTCTCCCCAAAATACCGAAAAAATATAACCCCTACCACATCAGTCCCCCTTCCATATACGTAAGGTAGGTCGCTTTAGGTGGGACCCAAGCGGCAGTGAGGGTGTTTGCTAAGCGGTCGCTGCGGTCAAGGGCACGGCGCTCAGCTGATGGACGCACCTCACTACCGACCTCACACACTATTTTCACACATTTTTCTCCCTTTTTCTGGTTAGGAGAAAGTGGATACGTTAAAGAGAGAGAGAGAGAGAAAAGGGTGATGTACTAGGATGAGAGAATGAGAGAAGTCATGCACTGGGTAAGAGAGTTAAAGGGAAATCAAGCGCCACACTACCACCGTCACATACTATTGTCACTCATTTTTCTCCCTTATTTTTGGTTAGTGAAAAGTGGATACGCTTAAGAGAGGCATGGAGGAGAAGGTGATGTGTGAGTGAAAGAAAGAAAAAAAAAACTAAATATTGGATAAGATAGTGAAAGGGAAATACCTCAGTTTCGAACAGTTTTTCTGGTCCTGAAGAGAATCGTTTGTAGGTAGCAACTTCTGATACGTCGTTGGATTGACTGAAAGGGCTGTGAAAGGTAAAGGTAGCGCATATGTGTAAAGGCTATACAAATTAAATAAGTAAACAAATTAATATACGGTAAGTGAAGCAGATTCTTGCTACTTTAGGTAATATAAAGCCTGAGAGAGAGAGAGAGAGAAAGAACTAACATGAAATTCATTTTCTTGTTCATTAGTTTCGCCCGCGTTTTTTCAGTTTCTGCTTAATGAGAATTGAATCAGTTTGACATAAAATGGCGAAACATGCGACTTCATTTTCCACCTCACACATTATTTCTACCCGTAATTTGTTATATTTTGTTTAGCTAATAAGATTAACAAGGAAAAAAAAAAAAGGAAAAGTACAAGGAATTAAAGAAAAATATACTAAGTAGGTAGACTAACATAAACATTTTCAGAAAGATTTTGCATCCTGTTTCTGCCTTTTTTTTCTGGTAATTATGAAGTGAATGTAACTTAGAAAGGAAAGTAAAATATTGACATACGGAAAAATGAAGAATTAAAGAAACAGTGAAAGAAACATTTAAATAGAGCGACAGGCATAACTGCAGAAATAGAGAGATTGGGAGGAAATAAAGGAAGGTGTAAGCAGATGAAAATTGTAAATAAATATGAAGAAGAACCTTGTACCTAAAAGCGCTTGACAAACACAACTAGATGCATAAAGGCAAATATATGCTGACTGATCATGTTTATCTTGGCTTTCATAGGTAAAACAGGCTGTCTTTGAGTGCTTTGTTTCAAAGGAAGGTTAATACTTGCAGTTAAGGAAAGAACTAGGAGAATGTTTTAGCTTTTTTAATGATTTTACTCTTGCGCTTGCATTTGTTTGAGGTATAGAAGATTTAAGCGTTTGGACAGGAAAATGTAGAGAGGATGATAGTTATTAATTGATTTTCACATAACTGAGAGAAAAAGAATACTGAATAACTGTTGTTTTCTTTATGAAGAACGAGAGGCACTGGGGTTCTTGGAGGGTTTGTATTGCCTGTAATTTTGTGCCTGTGTTTATCTTCCTCAGGGACGTGCATATTGTGGTTTCCTGTGTCCCCTCAGTGTGTGTTTTTAAAAGAAATGCTTCTTTATCTTTAATGCTTAGTGCATGGTGGTGACTTTCTTTGTGTCTTTTTGTCTTTATAAATTTGAGAACTAGAGAAAAAGGATAGTGGAGGGGTTGATATGTGATCAATATTGCTGAATGTTTTATTCTTTCATGGAGGATGTTTGGCTCCCCCTTGATGGTTTATAGTGTCCTTCTGTGTGGTGTGTGGTCTGCCGTTTTGTATGCCGTGAGAAAAGAACACTATAATATTTTGACCATTTATTTTTTTGTTTAGATGGTTTACCTGTTTTGCGTTGGCGGAGTTGGTGTTGTGGATTTCTGTTAGTCTTTGCGTATTCTGGTAAACAAGGTCAGACATAAGGAAGTTATTATTGTTTACCGTGCAGTTTTCCTAGTCCATGTTTGTGTATATACGTATCTGTCTGTCTTTCCCTCAGTCTGTTCGTTTGTCTGTGTCTATGTCTGCTTGTGTTTTCCTCTCCTTATCCATGCGTCCATTGTGTGTGTGTGTGTGTGTGTGTGTGTGTTGTTACTTTCCCTCGGGTATATGTCATGTGTGCTTCCTGCCTGTGTGTCCATATTGTGTGCCATACTGCTGATGTCCCCGTAGCCGTTGTCAAGCCATGGTGGGGAGAGTAACGCCGCTCAGGGTACCATATATCGCCGGTTATGTCGCGTTCTCCTCCTCTTTACGGCCTGGGAATGAGAGGGAAATTGCCCCCAGTTGACTCTGAGAATTTTCCTTGTATGTCGGCAGTGTGGGTGGGGTCCTTGTTGTGGTGGGGGAAGGGGAGGGGGACCTTATCTTTACAGGCATATGCTTGTGAAGATAGCCAGTTGACAGTTGTATTAAATCCGTTTCTCTTGTATTCACTTCAGTATCTGCAATTTTTCTATTTTCATATGATTCATGGGCTTCAGACTTTAAGGGCTCTATAATTTTGATATATACACACCCACCTCCCCTTCAGCCTTTCCCAGTTTGAAGGCTACAAAAATGTTTGCTTTACTACATAAAATTCTACTTCATGTACAGCATATATTTCCTTTCCTTTGTCTTTTTTCTTTCTCCTTTCTTTTTTGTTTTTTTTTTACTTTTATCTCTCCTCAGTGTTTCCCAGTGAGTTGGGACTTAAAAGGTTGAAGGGTCAATACACACCTAATTAGAGCCTGGCAGGGGCTCCCGACTAATGAGCGGAGTTGGGGAGGCGGAACTGCAGGGAAGCGATCCATCATCCTCCCCACAAGAGTTTGGCCTCAAGGTTACGGCAGGCCATCTCTTAACCCACCGACCGGCCGCCAATAAATGCTAAATTGCCCAGATAACTCCCGTGGAAGGCCCGCGTTGCTGTCTGCCCGCGGGACCCTTCCAGTTTTATCTGACTGAAGCATAAACTCTCGTGGGGCCGAAAAACTCAGAATAAAAGAAAGAAAAATGCAACATGAGAGAGAGAGAGAGAGAGAGAGAGAGAGAGAGAGAGAGAGAGAGAATAATAGCTTGATATTGATAAAGAATATATAAAACCACAAAAACGAATATATACCGGCAAAGTTTTAAAAAATTGCATGTATAAAAGTAAGATAGAAAAAGAAAAGCCAGATAGAAATTTACGACCAAGAATCACGAGTGTTATTATGCCTTGTTATAATCCATTTCTTCAACCACACCAACACCCCATCTCCCCATACCTCCTCTGCTTTCTCCTCTCTCTCCATTCTCCCCTCCCTTACCCATCCCCCTCATTCTCCCCTCCCCTGCCCTACCCCCTCCCTTCTCCCCTTCCCCACCTGTCCTTTTTTCCCTTCCTGATAGTCTGAAATTTGTGGTAGGTGGTGATGTGATTATCCTCGCCTCCTGGGTTTGTTTATGGGCACTTTTGTTCTTCCTGTTCTAATCTCCCACTTTTCCTTCTCCTACCGCCAATTACTTCTTCATTTCACCTGTTTTGTCCCTGGCATTCGTAATCTTCACGTGTTCTGTTCTCGTTATTCCTCTTTTATCTTGTTCAGTGTGGCCAGAAAATAGCGCTAAGCACTCACCTGGCAGTGTCTTACGTGTAGTGCGGACCGTTCAGTCTGCTGGTGTGGGCGTGGATGTGGCTGTGGGAGTAGGAAATGAATCAATGCCGCAAAATAAATAGTGATAACGCTGACCTAACTGTCCCCTCAAAACACGAAGGCCCACCCAACGGAATGGAATAGTTACTTTCGCTGTACCTCTTTATTCCATTCTCGTGCTGCTTTTTCTTCTGTTCTATTTGTGTTTCCTGTATAATCTTTCCACTCACTGTTCTATTCTTGGTTTAATTTAATCCAATCTTCGCAAGAATTTTTCACGTTTGTTGTACCAGCTTTTCCTTCCTTTTGGTTTTCATATTTCCCATCTTAGCACATGTTTTCCACTTTCCACTTTAATTTCATCTTTTAGCTTTATATATCTCTTTTACCTAGTGTGTTTGCAGTCAGGATTTCGAAGGTTTGATTGACCTGTGAGTGATTGTGTAGCCCAGTTCATTGGCCATGTTGACTGATGGTTATTTTTTTTCTACTTGACCCATCTTTTAAATTGGAAATAGGGTTAAGTAAATGATGATGATGATGATGTATTATAAAGTTCTTTTCAGTACTTCACCTCCATCTTGACTATCTAATCTCATATCTCCACTCAGATATTCCATTCTTTATTACTTATTACCCTCAGCCCCATATACCATCCTGATACTTCATTTGCACCTCAGCCAAATATTCCCATCCTCACTATCTCCCCATCATGACATCACCACCCACATGCTCCTCCCCTGGCACCCTGATATCTCCCTCCTTACACCCTAATACTTTCCCCCTAACTACTCATACTCCACTTCAAACCTTATATTCCCATCCTGACATCACTCCCATACACTTCTCCTGACACCCCCACACCCACCTCCTGACACCTCCCATACCTACCTAACCTCCCGATACATCCTTTCTGACACTTTCATACCCCCAGACACGCCATACATCCTTCCTGATACTCCTATTCACCCTCCTGACACCCCCCATAAACCCCTCCTGACACCCTTATACCTCTTGACAAACACCCCCATACACCTCTCCTGACACCCTTATATCTCCTGACACCCCCATACAGCCCTCCTGACAACTTTCATATCTTTATACTAGGTCTTTTGGGACTCGGAGATTTATAACTGTTTACATCAGGGGATTAATGCCTGCGTTTGTGTGTGTGTGTGTGTGTGTGTGTGGAGAGAGAGAGAGAGAGAGAGAGAGAGAGAGAGAGAGAGAGAGAGAGAAAGAGAGAGAGAGAGAGAATTTTACTCCTTCGTCTGCTTAAAGTTTGAAAATGTTATTTCTGTATCTGTGTGTGGATATTGCTAGATTTTAGGACTGTAATTAGTATGCGGTAGTTTGTTATGTGTGTGATTGTGTGTTTGTGTGAGTATTTGTTGGTCATTGGTGTGTGTTTTTACTGTATATGGTGGATTTCTGTTTTTCAGTATTTGTAACTCATTGAGACCTTGGGATATCTTGTACGTAATGTAAGAATTTTACTTTAGCAGTACCCAGAATATATTGAAGTTAGGTAATGAGTGAGGGCATTGCGGTTCTGAAAATTATTAAATACTTATAACTGTTTCAAGGATGGGGATTGTACGTTTAATGAATGTGTCTTGAACAAAACTAGGCATTGCTTGCAGTACAAATATTTTCCTTTGTTCTTTCGGATTGATAATAGTGCAGAAATTAAGTGTACTGTTAAAAGCCTTTCAGAAAACTCATTATTTTAATTCTCATAGCTCTTGATATCCACATTCAGTTAATAATCAGGTTATTGGATAATTATATTCAAGAAAATCGTGACTGGGGAGTAGGGAAGATCACTAAACATGAAGAGGGGGAGTAAGGAAGGAGCAAGGTTAGTGTTAGGGAGACTGAATAATCCGTGATAATTATGTACACACAAACTAATAAGGCTTCCCCCGTGACAACGCAAACTTTGATATATTTTTCTCGCTGGTGCTCAAGGCAATCCTAACTTGATATTTAGAAACACATGAGAGAAAGGTGGGAACCAGTGTAGTGTGAAGGAGACTGTGGATATGCCGGATAAATAAGTAAATAAACAAACAAGAAGGACTCACAATGAAAACAAACCTTGCCTTAATATATATATATTTTTTGTCGCAACCGGGGAAAATGAAATAAGAAATGTGATTACTTGCGTGGCGTGTGTGTGTGTGTGTGTGTGTGTGTGTGTGTGTGTGTGTGTGTGTGTGTGTGTGTGTGCGTGTGTGTGTGTGTGTGTGTGTGTGTGTGCGTGTGTGTGAAGGATGATATATGGGATCTGATGTCTTTTGTGTTCCGGCGGTGCTCATTGTGGAAAGTGGTTCATGTCCTGTGCTCTTCGATTGTACCCTTGGTCGCATGTGACGCCCTGCTTTGGTGGGTGGAGTGTGGCGGGATAGGTTGGTAGGGGTGGGCTGGTGTGTGTGTGTGTGTGTGTGTGTGTGTGTGTGTGTGTGTGTGTGTGTGTGTGTGTGTAACAGAGAGAGAGAGAGAGAGAGAAGGGGGCAGGAGCTTTTTGAGGCTTTGTTTAGTTGCCTTCTCACGTTTCTTTCACTTACTTTTACATCCTTTTCCTATATACCTTTTTTTTTATCCTCCGTATGTCTCTTATTTTTGCTTTCCCCCATAATCCCCCTTTCTCTCTTCTCTTTCCTGTTTCCCGTACATTTGACTACGTGAATTACCTCTCTGCACTTTCCTCTTTCTCGTAAGATCTCAGCAGCTTCCTCATTCCATTTAGACTTTTTTCTTGTACAGTATGGTTCTCATCTTCCCCTTCCTTTCTTTACGTCTCTTTTTCTTTCATCCTCTGTTTTGCTTTCTGTTACTTAAATTTTTTTCTTTCCTGCATTTATCCCTTCCCTTTTTTTCCTTTCTCTCTTGTAGCCCACGTTTCTCATATCCATCGTCTCCTCTTTTAGCCTTTACCTTCCTCTTTCCATTAACAACATACTATTCCCCTATTCTGTCCCATTTTCCTCTTTGAAAATCTGTCTTTTTTTGTCACTTTGCTTATCAAACTATAATTAAATAAAGGAATGAGCCCTTTCTGTACGAATTATCTTTTATTCCCGTTACCACCAGACGATTATAGTCAGCCTAGGAGTAGCCCCTCGTAGTAAAAGAGTTAATAATGAACTGTAGCAACACCATTTCGTTTTTCATGACCATCCCTTATTACTTGCCTTCGTGCTAATGTGTGTGTTTTTATAAAGTGAGAGCTTAATTTCATGCCTGTTAATATTTTCCGAGGTTCACTTTGATCTTCTCTCATTATATCTCGTAAACTCTGATACTCCCCATGGCGTGGTAAATTGCAAATAACTTATCTCCATAATTTCATCTCCTTAATTTTCATACCATCACAAGCACAACAACCACTATCATAACCAGACCCACCACCAACGTGAGTTCACAGCCACATCTACCACAATCACGGCCACACATACCACCCGCACAACCACCACTCCTACCACCATCACAGCCGCCGTACCTATTACCATTACGACCACCACACCTAGAGTACCACCATCATATCCATCGTCGGTAACCATGACTCCTACTATAAGCTAAGCAAACGTAATAACCTTTTACTTGACCACCAACCATTTCTGCTACCACCATATTTACACCTACCACCATCACAGCCACTACACCTACCACCATCGCAGCCAACACCCCCATCACGACCACCACACCTCACCAACACCATACTCAGTAACCATCATACCTACTAAAGGAACCATAACCAGCAAAGCCTCCTTGTTAGCCAGCCAGCCCAACACAACTTCCCCGCCACCATTATGCCACCGCCTAACCACCACCACCACTTCACTCTTTAACCTCCTTGGCGATGACCGAATTTCTGTTTTATTCTTGCGGTGACCAGACGATTTTATTCAGCTTAACAGAGCCTATTGGATTTGAAGCGGTTAGGTATGGCTTTCATTAATCTCTTCAGTATGAGAGACCTTTCCTGAGTCGAATGAAATCATCGTAAGTTAGGAAGAATAGAATAGAAAGGAGTCATCTTTGTGGAGGGGGCTGACCACTGCTGTCACCATATTTCACAATGACACTAATCACTACACACCATCATTACCACAAGGCTCCCCCGTCAACAACACAACACGCAATGATAGAATAGTCAGGAACCACCAATCCCACCACCCCTTCACCACCATCATTACCACCACTCTCCGCATCATAACAATCATCCAGCCAACACTCCAGTCAACCACCATTACCCACAGGCACTCAATCACCTTCATTACCCGTCCTCAGCTACCGTCATCACAGGTCACGTCACCATCACCGTAATTACACTAATTTCGCTAATATGACCACTCCAATACCATTACCCATAATCACTCAGTCACCTTCATTATAATACCTCAACAACCACATCATTATCATTCAACCACCACCATCACAATACCTCAACCACTGTAGTCACAATACCTCAACAACCAACACCATCATAATCACCCGACCACCACCATCACGGTCACTCAACCACCACCATTATACTCACTGAACACCACCATCACAAAAAACTCAGTCACTATCACACAAATATCCTGCAACCACCACCACCACCACCACCATAGTCACCCAACCACCACCGACAGCATTATTGTACTACCACCAGTACCACAAAATCCACGTCCCAACTTTTACACCATAAACATTGCGTCCTGCCACCATTTGCACCATAATCAAGTGCCATCATCCCCTGTTCTACCACAGCCCATAAGCCACATGCCATCACCAAGATCCACAAATACCAGTTGCCACAATTAACATGCCACCATTACTACCACAATTCACACACCTCAACCCTATCCTCATAGTTCATTATTCCCCTTTACCTTCCTCTCTCTTTCTCTCCACACCCCTCCCCGTCCCCATCTGCCTCACTCCGTCTTCCCCTGTCCTCTCCCTCACCACTGCCAACACCACCACCAACAATATTCCCTACCACCGTCTGCCACCGCCCCCTCCACAGCACCACCAAGCTCCTTCAATATCACTAACTTCCTCACCACCACATTCACCAATTTTCCCCTCACCACATTGTTCTTTTCTCACACCAACCTTCTTTGTACCAGCCCCCGTCCGCATCACTACCAGTCTCACTCACCACGACTAACTTCCCTACCACAACATTCATTAAGTTGCCTCCCACCACCTCTTTCTGCATCACCTCTCTCTTCCACCCCCTTCCTCCACATCTCCACAAGTATTCCTCACCACCACTAACTTCCCCACCACAACGTCCAGTAACTTTTCTTCCATCATATCCACTATCCTTCCCCACCACATCCACTAACTTTTCGTCCACTCCCTCGCTCCTCCATAGCACCCCCTCCCCCTCTGCAAAGCCTGTATAGCCAGCCAGCGGGCAATCTCATAAACCCTGTATATTATATAAGCAATTCATTGGAGGCGTGGTACACCCTTCTTGGATTTGCACTGGGATCTTACGTCTCTTATTTTCATTATTTTATTTTCAGTCCTGTGTGTGTGTGTGTGTGTGTGTGTGTGTGTGTGTGTGTGTGTGTGTGTGTGTGTGTGTGTGTGTGTGTGTGTGTACAATAAACTAGGCTGATACCGGTCTTTAGCTTTTCATTATTTATTTACTATTTTCGTTTCCCTACCGTGACTTACCTTTTTCCTGTCCTGCCTCTCCCTACCTTCTTTTTACCGTGCGCATTCCTCTTTCTCTCCTGTTCTTTTCTACTTCCTTTCTTTGTCCTCTTCGTCCCCTCCTGTACCTTCCTCTTCCCTCCATTGTCATGCTGCGTTTCCATCCTTGCCTTATCTTTACCCTCCTGTGCATCTCCTGTCTTCCTCTGCCCCTCCCCTTCTCTTCATCTGCCTTCCTCTTCCCCTTTGCTGACGTTTTCCCCTACTCTGCCTTCCTCCTCCCTTCCTTTCTTTCTCGGATTTTCCCCCCTGTCGTCCTCTTTTTCTCATCTTTCCCCTCCCTCTCTTGCCCTTTAGCTTTCCTCCACAACCTTCCTCCCCCATTCCACTACCTTCCTCCACCCACCTTACAATAGCCCTTCCTCATCCTTTTTCTGCTGTGATTTTCCCCTTTGCCTCGTCTTTCAATCATTCAGTCCCCTGCCTTTCTGTTCCCCAGCTTTTATTCTTCTCAGTTCTGTTTTACCCATCCTTTTCTTTGTTTGTCCCGTTCTCCCCCTCATCCATCCATTTCTTTGCCGCACCCCTACTCTGCCACACCATTCTTTCCTTACATATACCTCACTTTCCCCATTCTCAAACTTTCCCTTTTTCTTCTTGCCTTCCTCACGCATATACATCCTGCCTCAACCCGTCTGTATTGCACCCAACATGACTTTCTCTGCCCCCGGCCCTAATTTCCTGTGCCTCAAATCTTTTAATCACCCGCTTCATCTGACCTATCCAGAACTGTCTTTGCTCCTTTGCATCATACTCCCTTTCAAATTCTCCCCTTCCTCTTACCTGACTGCTCTACCTCTCTGTTTTTAGTCTTACCCTTCCTCTGCCCAATCTATCCACTTCTCTGCCTCAGCTCCTTGCCTTACATCCCTCTACCCGATTCATACCATTCCCTTAACCGAAGCTCCTCTTTTCCCCTATCCGATGCTCCTCCTACCCAAATGCCATATCTTCCCCCGCTACCCGAGGTTTCCCCTTCTTTCATCCGATCTCCCTTACCTCCTTTCTCACTCTCCATACCTCAACTCTTTTATTCTTAACCCTGCCCTTGCCTATCCGGTCTCCCTTTCTTCCTACCTCACTCCCTCCACTGCCTCACTTCTTCCCCTGTCTGTCCTATTTCCTTTTCTTCCTGCCTCACTCCCCCCTACCTCACTTCTTTTCTTCTTACCCCTTCCCCTGCCTCGTCTATCCACTTCCCTGCCTCAACCCTTCAGCGCCACACCCTGCACTGACTGAACCCCACCACCGCCCAGCCCTTATCCCATCCCCGTCGTACCCTTGGCCATGATAAATTCGAATTAATTTCATTTATCCATGGGAGGGGCCGTGTCGTACATTGCGGCGGAGGGACAGGCAGACACACGGGCACCAGGAGAGAAGGGTTGGGTATCTGCCCTCCTCCTTTTTTATCATCTTTATTCTCTTCCCTATATACCTGTTACTGCCTTTATTCTTTTTTCCTGTTTATCCAGTTTTCGTCTTTTTATGACCTTCTGTTAGTGTTTTCATTATTTTTTTTTGTTTATTCAGTCGTCGTCTTTTTATTACCTCCTGTTACTGTTTTGATTATTTTTCCTATTTAACCAGCCTTCCTCTTATTTTTGTCTTTATTTTCTTTGCAGTATACCTAGCCATGCTGCTATCGTTAGTCTTTTACTTTTATTCCCAATCTTCATTTTATTATTCTCTTTCTCCATGCTGTACGTCCAACTATCTTATCATTATTTTTATTATTTCCTAATTATTTTTGTTCTCTTTCCCAGCTTTCATTCCCTTGGTTTCCTCTCCCTCCTTCCCCGACGTTCTTGGTCAATCTCCCATTCTTTCCCAGATGTTCCTTGTTCTTTCTCCTTTCTTTCCTCCCCACTTGCTTTCCTCCTCGACACTTATTGGTTTCTGCTTACCTCCCCCTCTCACCCACTTCCCTCTCCTTTGTTCCTTTTTTTTTTCCCTCCCACTATCCTCAGCTAACCTCCGTCTCCTTCATCCCCTCCGTCAGTCTTCCATTCACCCCTTTTTTCCCGTCCTCACTCTCCCACCCATCTCTTCTTTCCCTCCCTCATCCTTCCACCCTCTCACCCCATCTTTCCTTTCCTCACTCTCTTACTCACCCAACCCTTCATTCCCCTCCCTCACTTTTCCACCTACCCACCCCTTCTTTCCCTCCCTCATTCTTCTACACACCTTTTCTTTCTGCCCCTCACTCTTCCACCCACCCACCCCTTCCTTCCCACCCCCTCTCTCCCACCCAGCCAGTCACCCACCGCCCTAATGAACCCATACCCAGTAGCCTCACGCGTCGGGCCGCAGGAAGTGATATATGTGTTATTGCCGCTGCCCTGCCACCGCCACGCCTGGGGCAGGGGGGGCGAAAAGAGAATAAAAATGGGGGAAGCGGGTATGGGAATAGGAAGGAAAAAGATACAGGCAGAAAGGCTGGGTGGGGAGAAGAAATGGTTGTTGAGAATAAAGATTTGGATATGGGGGTGGGTAAGAAAAATATAGAGATAGATAAATAGACAGATAGAGAGGTTGGGTGGGAAAAGAAAAGGTTGGTGGGGATAAAAACGGGAGTATGGGAATATGTAAGAAAAACTATTTAAACAGAAAGGATGAGATTTAAAAAAGAAAGATGGATGAGAATAAAAATAAGGGGAATGGAATATGGAATAGGATAAAAATATATATATAAAAATACATTGGTTCTGAACAAGGGAGGTGAGAATAGAGCTGAGAGAATGGGGATAGCTAAAAGAAAATATTTACAAAAAAAAGGCTGGGTATAAAGAGGGTAATTGGTGAAAATGAAATTAAATGGATATGAATGAATGGGAAATTATGAAAAGAATGTGTTTTAGATAATGAATAAGAAAGTGAGAGAAGGTACATTGGCCAGACTAAAAGATGGAGAGAGAGAGAGAGAGGGGGGGGGGCCGAGTTCCGTAAATTGCACTTCTTTTTATTGCAGGAGGTTGCGCGGAGGTATGTTTGATTATACCGGTTGAGAGAGGACACATTGCTCTAAGGTCAGATTTTTTGAGTTATTATTAGTGAATTCTCTTGCAGGTTTATACGGCTCATTAATTTTTAATCAAATTCTTTGTTGCTAGGAAGTATGAGTGTAGTTTTATGGGTTGAATTGTGTGGCTGATGAATTTTTTGTGATTATACTTAGATTAGTTTTTGGACTTGTGCTAAATTTAGTGATCTTACATTATCATCATAGTCAGGGTTGCCAGGTTTGTGCTTAAGTAGTGTATATCATTTGGAGAGAAAATAGGAAGAAAATCAGTGGTTGAGATAATTGTTGGGGTAGTCAAAGATTGGGGGAATAATAAGAGATGGAGAGACAATGGGAAGAAAATCAGAGGTCGAGATAAATGCTGGAGTAACGAAAGAAGAGGAGAATAATAAGAGATGGAGAGAAAATAAGAGATGGGGAGAAAGTAGGAAGAAAATCTGAGGTCGAGGTAATTGTTAATGCATCAGATAATCACAGGGAGGCGAATTTAGAAGCCGAGAACCTGGGACGAATCTTGGGTAATCAGAAGAAATTGGGGAATCTTAAGGTAAAAAATGTCCCCCTTAATTATTTTCTTCATGTATTTTTTTCTGTTTCCCATTTATGATTTAGTTTTATTCCTCATCTGATTTCTTTTTTCTTGTTTTGTTTCCGATTTTCTTATTTGTTTATTAATTTTCTTCATTTTCTGTTTCATTGTCATATCAAAATTTGGCATTATAAATATCCTTCATTATTAGATGTCTTGCAGTACGTCCATTAATATATTTCTGTTTACTGTAGGTTAATTTGCGCACTCCTATTTTCTTCATTTATTTTCTCTGTTTCTCAGTTACTTTTTTTCCTGGTCATTCCGAAAGTTCATGGGCTCTTCACCTATTGTGTCATATTTTCTCTTCCCCCTTCACACATTTTTCTTTTTCTGATTTTCTTTTAATGTCGCCCTGAAAATGATGCATCTTAATTTTTCTCTGTAATCTCTGTTATGTTTTCTCCTGCACACACACACACACACACACACACACACACACACACACACACACACACACACACACACACACACACACACACACACACACACACACACACACACACACACACACACACACACACACACACACACACACACACACACACACACACACACACACACACACACACATTAATTTCCTCATTCCTCTTTATCTACATTCATTTCCTCGTTTCATAGCAATATAAATATCCCTCCACTCATTTACTTTGTTAATTTGCTCCGATCTCACGGGGATAAATTCCATACTTCATTTTTTTTTCTTATTTCTTTAGTTTCTTTGCCATGTTGTGGTTTATCCCAAAATCCGCAGAGTTATTCCTGTGATGATTTATTAGTTTGTCCCAGATTATAGGCGATTGACGTTCGATGACTGGCTTTGATTATATAAGAGTATGTTTTAGTATCGCAAAAAAAGAAAAGAAAAAGAATTATTTCATCTTTCCTATTTTTTAATGAGAGAGCTTAGTGTAATTTAGGCCAAAGTTTCACGTAAAACTACAGGAAATTGAGTTCCTGTGTGAAGTAATAATCGGGGTACAAGGAACCATTGTTAACGTTAAGACAGCAGCAAACTTAGGGCTGAGGTAATGATTTTTTACAAGTGATTTGAGTGCAGTATTATGGACACTTATAATATCATTTTTGTAATTAATACATAAATTTAAAAACCGAAGACCAATGGCATGTTATATAATACTGTAGTTACGGTATCTGAAAAATACAAACTGAAAGCTACGATATCGGAAAGGTGGTTACATTTTCTCGAACATACGCTTCTTTTAATGCGCGATGTAATGAGGATAAATATTTCCTTAGGCACTGTAGATTTATAATTGCTAGAGCAAGATCCCAACCTACCTGATAAATATTGATCAGTCTTGCAAGAATATTGTAGGTTTTCATATAGAGTGAAATAGTGTAAAGGAAATATTGACGCCGACTGTACAGTAACTAAATCTATTGTTGTAGTACCACTTCTTGTGTATTTCTTAGTTAACAGGTTTGACATAGTCATAAACCTTGTATTTCTCGCGCAGTTTAAATGTTGATCTCACCTCTATGTATGCCAGGAAGGTGTGTGTGTGTGTGTGTGTGTGTTTGTGTGTGTGTGTGTGTGTGTGTGTGTGTGTGTGTGTGTGTGTTTGTGTGTTTGTATGTGTGTGTGTGTGTGTGTGTGTGTGTGTGTGTGTGTGTGTGTGTGTGTGTGTGTGTGTGTGTGTGTACAAAGGCCAAACCCTAAGAATGAATGATATGGAAAGAATAATTTGGGAGACAGGAGGGAACTGTGGAAGCATAGAGAAATGAAAAGGATACTGTAGATGCAAGAGAAAACTGCGAGGAAACGCGTAGGCATATGTTGGAGGAAGACATGGTGAAGGCCTTATGGAACAAGATTCTGGTAGGAAGTAGATGAAGGAGAAAAGGGAGGGAAAGAATCAGGAGGTGGAAGGGGTGAGAGAAAGTAAATGGGATGGAAAAATTAACAAGACAGGAGAACAATATGTAGTAATGAGAGAGAAATGGGAGGTTAACAGGAGAGAGAATGAAGGATAGAGAATAAGGAGACATTATAACAGGAGAAGGAACTGAAGTATGCAGAAGAGAGACCAGAAGGGAAGGGGTCAGAGACGGAAAATGAAAGTTGATTTTGGAATCGTGTATAGGAAGGTAAAGAGTAGGCAGGAAGAAGAAGGTAGGCAGGAAGGGGAAAAGGAGAAGAGGGAGGAGGGAAGGGATCATGAAGAAGTGGAGAGACGAAGCAATGTTGATGGAAGGACGGAGAAGAGAAAGAGACAGGGCAAAGTGAGAAGGGCCTAGGAGAGAGAGGAGAAGGAAGTAAAGAAACTGGAGGGAATTACGGGGGGAAAAATGAATGGGAAGCAGCCAAAAAAAGAGGAAAGGGGGAAGGGACGATCAGGAAGAGGAGGAGGGACAAGGCAAAGGGGTCTAAAAGAAGGGAAGGGAAGAGAAGAGAGGGCGAGTGTGATATGAGGAAGGGGAGGGAGGAGGAGACAAGGAAGGAGAAGGGAAGGGCAAGGACGAGCAGGGAAGGGAAAAGAGGGCGAGTGTGATAGACGGAGGAGGAGGAGAAGGCAAGGAGGCCTGAGGGAAAAGGAAGAGAAAAGGGAAGGAAAGGGAAGGGCGAGTGTGAAATAAAGAGGAGGAGGGAGGAGGAGGCAAGGAAGGAGAAGGGCAGGGAAAGGAAGGGAAGGGGAGGGGAGGGCGAGTGTGATGCCGCCTGGAGTCCACTGTACGTGAACCGTGGGCAAAATTGATCATCATTCCGCGAGATTGACGTTAAAGGCCGTCCCGAGAGGCACTTGGTCCGCCGGTATGCATGGAGTTCTTGCTACACTGGGATGGTCTGGGCTTCTGGTTGGCCGCCCGCCCCTCGCCCGCCCTCTTCTTTATGACTTTTTGAACGCTCTCGAATTGGAACCAAGCGGAGGCCCGGCTCCTCCATTCTTTTTTCGGAAATTGTCGCCGTAAATTTTGAGTGGTGGCGTTTAATAAAGTGATATACAACGCCGGCCCTCTGGGAAGGCGTTGTTCCCATTTTTTTCTTGTGTTTTTATGGTTAGGTCTGAGAAAAGTAAAGAGGGGAAATATATTAGCTTTTTCTCGAGCTTCGTCAGGGCGTTGGTCCACCTCTAATTCGCTCTCCATCGGCTTCCACAGAGGCGGGAGATGGATGGGCGCGAGGCAAAACGGCGAAAAAAACGCTGTTCCTTGTGCCGATAAAACCGGGTTACGATAAAAAATATGATTCATAATTTTGGTGTAGTGAGGCCACCAGCTCGCCGGTTTCTCTCCTTCCTTGCAGCCTGGAGGTGAGGAGGGAGAGAGGGAGGGAAGGAGAAAGGGAGAGACGGAGGGAAGGAGAAAGGGAGAGAGGAAAAGAAGGAGAGAGGGAGAAAGGGAGGTGAAGGGGAGAGGGAAGGGCAATGAGGAAATGAAAAGAGGAAGGGAGAGGAAGAAGAGAGGAGAGGAGGGGAATATCAAGGAGCGAAGAGAAGAAAAAGGGCGTGCATGGGAGGATAGGGAGAGGGGTAGGGATGGGGAGAGATGAACAGAGGGAGTTGAGTGATGAGAGGTGAGAGAGAGAAGGTAAGGGAGGAAGAATAGGAGGGAGGCAAGAGAATGGAAGGGATTCGAGGGAAATGAGAAGGATGTGGTGAAGAGGAAGAAAGACTGAGGAAATCAAGAAGAGGTAGGATGGAACCGAGAGAGAGATGAAGGGGAAGAAAGAGGAAAAGGATGAGGGGAGAATTGAGGGAAGAGGTAAGGAAACAAGATGGGGTAAGGCAGACGACTGAAAAGAAAGAGGAAAGGGCAGAGGAGAAAGGATGATGAATGAGAGGGAAAGAGAAGAAGGACAAGAGTGAAGTGAGGAAAGGGAGGAAGGGATTTTTAGAGAAAGAAGATAAGAAAAGGGAGAAAAGAGAGATGAGCGAGAGAAGGAAGAGGTTCAGGTAATGGAAGTAATGAAGGGGCAAAAAGAAACAGAGGAGGGAAAATGAGAGGGAGGGAGGAAGGAACGGAAGGAGAGACTGAGATAGAAGAAGGCAAGTGGTTTGATCAGAGCATATGAGGAGGGACAGTATCCGGCAAGAAAGGAGGAAGTATATGTACAAAGTGAGGAAGATAAGATGTACGAAGTAAAGTGAAGAGAGAAGCAGAAAAAGGTGAAGGTGATGAGGAGGACTAGGAAGAAGTGGAAGCTGAGTAAACTAATGGAGCAAATGATGGGGGAAGAGAGGAGAAGGATGGCATGAGCAAGATAAAGCAGGAGTTATATGAGGTTGAGAAGGACTCCAGAGGTGAAAAGTGAATTCAAGCGTTTAGTGAAGGGAAGGGGTAAAGAGGTGAGGAAGAAAGATTGAGGGAAAGGAGGCAAAAGTAGGACAGAAAGGAGAGATAAGAAAAGGGAGAAGAGGAAGAGAGAGTAAAGGGTGGGAGTGTTGTTGTAGGTGACGTGGGAGAGATTGCAAAAGCGAAAAGAGGTTGCAAGCAGGTAGATGAGAAAGGGTGAACACAAAGGGATGAGACAGTAAGGGAGAAGGAAGATGGTGAAATGTGGCAGAGATGAGCAAATAGACGAGGAATAAGAAGTATGAGTGAAGGTGATAGGGGGTGAGAGAAATTGCCGAAGTGATGAGAGGTGCAAGGGGGAAAGTGGGAGGAAAGGGGTAAGACAGGGATGAGAGAGTGAGAGGGAATAAAAGATGGTGAGAGGTAAGGGGGATCATTGAAAGGGAAGAAGAAATAAGAGGGGAAGGAAAGGACGACGAGGAGGGTGTAAAGGAATGAGGAGGAAGGATGAGTGAGAGGAGGAGGAGAGAACAGGAGAGAACAAGAGGAGAGAGGAAGCAGTGGGAGCAAGAGGATGGAGGAAGACAGTGAAACACGGGGAGGAAGAGGAGGAGGAGGAGGAGGGAGTAAGAGAAGAAGGGGGTAATAGAGGAGAGAGGGGCAAGAGAGGTAGTAATGTAGCAGCTGGCTCGTTGGTGGTCTGCGTTTGACATGGGAAGAGGCAGGGAGGCAGGAAAGCAGACAGGCAGGCAGGGAGGGAGGAGGCAGGGGGGAGGTCGAAAAGCAGACAGGCTGGCAGGCAGGGAAGTGGCAAGGGAGGAGAGGCAGAAAAACAGACATATGGGGAGGGAGGAAGCAGGAAAGCACACAGACAGGTAGGAGGCAGGAAGCAAACAGACATAGGTAAAGGGCCCAGTAGAAGAGCAGACAGACACGTACGGGGTAGTAGAAAAGCAGTGAGAAAGATGGGGGGAAGAAGGAGAGCAGACAGACAGGTAGGGGGCAGTAGAAGAGCAGAGAAAAAGATGGGGGGAAGACGGAGAGCAGACAGACAGGTACGGGGAGGCAACAAAGCAGATAGGCAGGCGAGAGATGGCAGAAAAGCAGACAGGCAGACATGAAGACAGGGTGGAAGCAACGAACAGAAAGGAACACAGGAAGAAAGCAACAAATCACACAGTAAGGCAGGCGGTAGGCAACAAGGTAGACATGCAGGCAGGTGGAGGTACAGACTGGGGAGGGGGAGGGCACAAAAGCAGACAGACAGGCTGAAGGATGCAGGGAAGCAGACAGGACTGAACAAAAACGTAGGCAGCCAGCGAGGCAACACGGAAACAGACAAGCAGGCGTGCCGACAAAGAAGGAACATAAAAAGAAAAAAATGAAAAAAAAAGTAATATAAAAAAGACAGATACAAAGGAGTAAGGAGTCATTTATTTTTTTTATTTTTTAAGAAGAGGAATAAGAAAACACATTACATAAACCTGATCTTATATACATTTTTATTCATTGTTGTGGTGTCCTAGTCTCGTCCTGAGCCTGATAAGTATTGATTTGTAGTGTTTAAGTGCATTAGTTCATTTATCAGTGTACTTTTAATTGTGGTTCCTCAATTCAGAAAGCAATTTGTCATATGCATATTCTTCTCAGTTGACTATTTATTTTCCGGGCATGGAAATATTTTGGGTGCGTATAAAGGACGAATTGTGGCATCATTCTGAGAGAGAGAGAGAGAGAGAGAGAGAGAGAGAGAGAGAGAACTTCCATTAGTGAGGCCGCCTTAGCTGTCAACGATGCTGATCCATTACACACACACACACACACACACACACACACACACACACACACACAGTCTCTCTCTCTCTCTCTCTCTCGGTATATAAATATAAATAGATTTTATTTATATATATATAAAATTGTCTTCAATATTTACACATGAAAAAAGAAACACATATATATTGCATAAGTTTAATACGAACAGGATTAGAAAGAGTTTGTTTTAGCTCCATCTATGTTCGTATTATATTACATGACTGGGTTTATATTTCCCCACGAGTTTCATAATATGTATTTTCAGCCCGCTCAGCACGATGACTGATTTCCCATCAGACTGTGTTTATCACAGAGACCTGACTGAAAAGACTGAAGGTAACACTAATTAGAAGTCTAATTTTATCCATTGTATACATAACTAAAGTGTTCTTTTATTAATAACAAGAAAATTCGGATTTAAAGATTATGATTATGAAAGAGGTAGATATATGTAGAAGGCCCTTGTTTCCTGATGAACATTTATTTTTTAATTAGGATTTATACATGGGTGTGTTGTCTATTTCATCCTAGATTATATAAGCCTCATGTTGTATTATCTAGAGTTGTAGTTTTCATTTTCACTGTAGATGAAGATGTACCCCGGCATTTTGTACGTGACTCTGCTAATGGAATACCGGTATTTTCAGCCTTAATAAGTGAGTGCCAATATTTCAGCGCCTGCGGTTCCGGTGCCCCTTAAATCTTGCCCGCCCCCTCCTCTCTTGTCCTCGCCCCCTCCTTTCTTGTCCTCGCCCCGCCTCCTGCCTCGCCTCCCTCTGATCTATATCTTAATTTGGCAACTTTTTAAAAACTTTTGTTGTGAGATGAAGCAAGTTGGTGCCCCTTTCCTCAAACACCATCCTTCCTTCCCCCACTTTCGCTTTCTCGTATAGATCAGGCACACTCGCTCATACGTGCATTCATATGTACATTCATACACAGTATACGCATACAAACATACTCTTTCACCACCCATACACATGACACACTCCATACAAGCACACACACACACACACACACACACACACACACACACACACACACCAATTCTCAAATAAAAGAAAACATAAACCGATATAATCATTAATTTTCATGAATATTCGTGGACTAACACAAAATTTCTAAAATGCACTTACTTTACAGACCAGCGCTTCTTTACAGCCCTACTGAATACAACGATTAGGCTTCGTTTTCCTTAAGAGAGTTGCATGGATGTGGTAAGTTATTTTATGCTTGGCTTTTATTAATGTCTTCCTCAATCGTCAGCTCTGCGTTTCTCTTTGCCTCACCTTTCACCTAATTTTCTTTTTATTTTCATATTTTCTTACTTTCTTATATTTTTCTGTTTCATTTTATCTATCATAATTTTCTCTATTTATATTTTTGTCTGTATTTCTTTCCACCCTATTCCCTCACTTATCCATTTACTCTTGCCCTTGTCCCATCCCATTACTCTCCTTTTTCTCTCTCCCGCCAATATGTTCCCTTATAACTCACCCCTCTCATTTCCTATTACCTCTTTTCTTACCTCTTCCTCTTCACTTCTCTTCCCTTTACCACACGCTCATTCTCCTCTGTTGTTCACTCTTCCTTCCATCATTCCTTTCCTCCTCACTCTTTCTCCGTACATCATTCTGTCATTTTCACCACAATTATCCATTCCCCCCTCTCATCTCTTAGTCCTATTTTATTCACTTTAATCACCCTTTTCCTCCTTATCTCCCTGTTTTTTCCCGATTCCTTAAAATCATATCCCCTTCCCAGTCCCCTTCCCCATCCCTGTTCCTGTCGCCTTCCCCTTGCCCTTCCGTTTTCATCCTTTCCCTTCCGTTCCATCTCATTCTTTTCCATTTCAATTCTCTTTTCGTTTAGTCCCGCATCGTCTTGTCTCATGCCTTTCCTCATCCCTACCTCTCCTTTCCTTCCCTTTCCCTTCCCCTTCCCCTTCCCCACGACCACTATCTGCCTCCGCCATAACTCACGTCCCCTTTTGTCTGATACGCCCCAAGATGAACTCATCCTAGACCGCTCATGTGACCACTTTCTCTCAGGGTAAAGTGGATGGGCAAAGAGAGAGAGAGAGAGAGAGAGAGAGAGAGAGAGGAGAAATACCATTATAATACAATGCCTGTTTATATTGCCATGAAGCCTTACCAGTAATCTGTATAAAATTGATATGATTAGGAGTATTGGATGACGAATTAAACTGACAGGCATAGTAAAAAGCATAGTTATGAGAAAGAAAGGGAAAATATGTGTTAATTATGTAAAAAATAAACCTCACTGGTATGTACCCTAATACCAACTGCAGGAGTAGACTAATAACAAAATTCCCCGTTTTTGGTTGACCTGCGATAATGATATAAATATTTCCTCCGTCCCGTGGTAGGTAGTAAATTGCCAAAATCAGTTAAAATAATTACAATTCCTACTGTCTGTAAAATATCTATATATATATATCTGTTTGTCTATATTTGTGTAACGTTTATTTATGTCTGTCTTTTTAGCTATGTATCTCTATCTCTCTGTCTGTCATTGCAAACTTTGACTTAGAATGAAGTTGTCCGATAGTGTAACTTTGACCAAATTCTTATGTTTTCCTTAAACATTGATTACACGAAGAGTTTGGCAAAAAGTAAGTATTTTTTTCTGCTCACAAAGTACAGCATTTCACTGGGTATGAATCGTGGTATGAGCCGAATTTATAGGTATATTTTCCACCATGTTGCAATATTTATTCGAGGAAGGGTATGTTAAAAATATGATCGAAATATTCTTCTTTTTGAGAGAGTTTGGAAAGGTAGTGGCCGCTGGGATATAAGGACGTGGTGACTCTCTCCTCTGGGCCGGGGAGTACGTGACCTCCATACAGCCGTGCCATCTGCTGGGGCTCTTTTGTGTGGGGTTGATTTGACAGCCCCCTCTTCCTTAACCCCTTCGCATTTTCTTGAAGAGATCCCCCTTTCCTCTTCCGTTAAACTCACCTTCTTGTTTAGTAAGCATATATATTTACACACACACACACACACACACACACACACACACACACACACACACACACACACACACACACAGTATCTATCTGTTGGCCCTATACTGTATACCTCTCCTAGCACCTGCTGTTTCCTGTGTTTCTCCTCTTTTTTTTTTTTTTTACTTGTTTCTCATCTGACCTACCTTTTAAGTCAACTTGCCTTTTTCCCAATTTCTCCCATCTTTCTATTTTTTTCATCTTTCTCTTTTCATTTACTCCCCATGTGTTATGTTTCTCATGTCTCTCTTTTCTTCACATTTGGTCTCCTCTTCATTCTCATCTTTTCTCTCATCTTTTCACATTTATTCTCTACTTCCTCATTATTCTTCTCTTTCCTTTTATCATTCTTCACACTCACCATCTTTCTCATTCTTGTTTTCAAATTTTGTCGTTCCTCATTATTCTCTTTTTATCTTTCCTCGCCCTCAGTATCTTTCTCCCTCCATATTTCTCTGTTTCTTCCCTCCTTCCTCATTATTCCTCTTTCTCCGCACCTTCTCATCCACTCTTTCTCATCCATGTCCCTTCCCAACTTTGAGGGCGAATCCACAAAACCTCATCGTCTCAAGTCCTCGCAGTGCCTCCCAAATTTTCTTTCCTCTCTTATCTCCTCTTATCAGCTTCTCAGATACATTTTTAAAGCAGAAGTCTTGGAGCTCTTTGCGTACTAATTGGGGAAGAGGAGGAGGAGGAGGAGGAGGGAAAAAAGGAAGAGAGGGAAAAGTAGAGAACTTGGTGTGTCCCTGCTAGAGATCTGGAAGAAGAGGATGTACGAGTAGTGGAAGGAGGAGGAGGTGGCGAAGTGCAGGCGGTGGTGAAAAGGGGAAAATAGAAAAATGGAGAGCTCTTTATGTTCCTGCTAGTGTTTGGCAGAGGAGAAGTAGAGAAGAAGAAAAAATTGTGTCGTGAGAGAAGAATAAATGGGAGGGGGAAAGGAAAACGGGGAAGGGTATTCATATGCTATCTTTCTGTTTGTGTTAGGAGGTTGAGGAGAGATAGAGGTAGTTCTGCTTGAGTGCTGAATAGGGAAAAAGAGAAGAAAGGGGAAGGGGAGAGGCGAGTGTTTGAAAAGGAAGAAATCTGGCAGGAAGACGAGGAGAGAAGAATTAAAGTGTGAGGGAAAAGTTGACATCTTGCTTAAGTGCTAAGTGGAGGAGGAAAAAAGAGGAAGGAGAGTTTGAGAGAATGGTAGAGAAAAGTAGAAGAGGAAAGCAGAATTTGGAAGAAGGATACAGATTTGAGAGGAAAAGAGGAAGAAGCAAAAAGAAAGATGAGGGAAGAGTTAGAGGGAGGGGTAGAGGGCTTGCTATCTTCCTGCCAGAGTGGGTTGTGGGAAGCATCTGAGGGCGGTTTGTTGTGCTGGAGTCCTTTATCTTATCATGGTCTGCTGGTATCTGGCGTCCTTTTCCACCCTCTCTTATCTTCAGTAACATATACATCTTTTTTTTTTCCTTCGTTTTGTTTCTGTGTGGTGTGTTCCTTCATATTATTCCGTTTATTTTTACTTGCGTCGTTTCCCACTTTTCTTTTCGTTTCTAACCCACTTTTCCCCTCCCTGTTTTTTCTGTCTGGTGGTCTGTTTTCTTTCATATTCGTTCATGTTATTCCTTTTTGCCATCTACACACCCTTTCAGCAACCTGCTCCAGCTTTTCATCGCTCCTACACGTCATCGTTCCCAAAACACACAGCCCCTTTTCCCCCTCCTTCCCTCGCCCATTTTCGTACCGGCGACGTTCATTACACCTCACTTTCTTCCTCGTACGTCCCCCTTCCTGCCCTCTTCCGTCTTACCTCCTGTTTCCCGGATGGCGAGAAAGCAACTCTGAAATGGAGGTGAAACAGTGGAGGGAGCCAGGGGAGGGAGGGGGCATGAAGTGAGCGGGAGTAGGAGTCAAGGTGGCATGAGAGGGAGTAAAGGTGGTATGAGAGAGAGTAAAGACGGGGCGTAAAAAGAGGGAGAGGGAGAGGGAGGGGGGATGGACGCCCCTGAAGGAGTAGAAAAACTTTGGCAGAAACGTGTAGACGTCTTAGAGAAAAAAAAAATACAGATCGACAATAAAGAAAGGAAAAAAGGAGCAGTGCATATGATATTCGTAATGTTGTGACTCTTCCTTATGAATTTAAAATTTTCTTCATTACAAACTTTCATCACTATTATAAGTAGGCTATCTCGAAGATGTAACGGTGGACAAGTTACTATTTATTGTTGAAGGTCGTGATTATAAGCTTCAGATCATTTGTAAGATTAGGTTATATTTTTCATATCAGAACTTTATCAATACTACAGCTCATTCACTTTAACCGCCTAGATCTATGTTCACTTGCAGTTTATTTCCCGTAGCTCAGTGAAGGAGGCAGTACAATGGCTCTACATCTTTCCCTCAGAACCTCTTTGTGACTAGCACCATATTCTGGTCTTAATCTGTTTCTATAACTCAGCAGTTAAGGGAAGGGATGGCAGTTTTAGGCCAACGTAAAGTGAACAGAGTATAGTTTGTCATATATTCTGTTATTGCTGCTGCTGGACGATTTATTTCAGCTTGGGAAAGATATGGTAGTGATGAAATTAGAAACAGTAAGAACTATGACATCATTTTTCATCTTCTTTTATTACTAGACTTTTTTTTTTCTGCTGATGAGGAAATGCTAATTTAAAAGGAATTATTACGGTTAATTATATTCCCCATTAACCGACATTTAATTTGTGGGAAATATTATGGTGCCGTATACTTCCTTGTTACGCCAAAATGTTCACTACAAAGTTTAGCATATTAGAAATCGTATATTCGTGTTTAGTGATACCAGTTTCATTGATATTGGTTCATTTGCACACACACACACACACACACACACACACACACACACACACACACACACACACACACACACACACACACACACACACACACACATTAAAAATAAGATACTAGCACTTCATCGTGACTGGCACGGTATTCTAGTACTAATCATCTGTTACATTTCAGCATGCAAGAAGGAAAGATCGGTTTAGTCCAGGTTTGAGTAAAAAGAGGAAGTGAATGATTTTAAAGTGTGTAGTGCTTTTACAACTTTACTCCTTTCACCCTAACATGGCTAAAAATTGCCTGGGTTTCCATCATCAGTGCTCAGCTGTAGCAAAACACTAATACTAAAATATAATGCTAGTCACGCAGAAGTGCTATTGAAAGAATGTAGAGCCGTAGTATTGACTTTTTCTGTCATTAAGCAACGTGAAACAACAGGACGAAAATCTGGACCAAGTTAAGGTAGAAACACTACAGAAACCTGGCAAGAGCTGGATGAAAATTGTAAGAATGGGGAATGGGACGAGAACGAGGGTTAAGTACGGAGTCAACCAGATTGGACCAGGTGGGAGTGGCCTCGGAGGAAGTTGAGATTGAGGGTAATTGAAGAAGAATGGCGGGTTGGGGAGCTGAGAGGAGGACCAGCGGATGACGGGGCTACACTCGAAATGAAAACTTGTACCTTAGGCGGATTTTAGATATATTTTAGGCATACATCGTTTTTAGTATATATTAATTCTACATATATGAATTTCTGGATGTATATATGATGATGTAGTAATCATTACCGGTATTATATATAGGTTTTAGTAGATCAGTCAACCCAGCTAAAATGGAACTGGATGAGGTATAATTCTGTAAAGTGGAGTCCAATGAAGTTGAAATTGCGAGAGGGAGTCACAAAAAACAGGCATGCAATAATCATAACTAAAAACATCCAGTTCGGGAAGGTGGGCAAGAGAAGGTGAAACCCATCTCGCTGGAGGACTGAAGGTGGTACAGCAAATAATGGCGAAATCAGGACCCCATGCAAGTGGCCGGCGACTCTTATGCTCTTAAAAAATAATACCCCCTCCTCCTTCGGTGCCCTCGTCGCGTCCTTCAACCTGGAATTTTATTGGCGCCCTAATTCGGGGTTGGAGAACATTGATTTCGAGTCCCTCCGACGGGTTAAAATGATGTCCGCCTTCGCCCCAGGGCCCTTCACTCGGAGAATTATATCCATTTTACCCCCGTCCCTGAGAAGAGTCATGGTCGCGTATTTCTTGCTTAAACATGAGCATTGCTGGATAAATACAAAGACTGGAGCATGATTGATACGTCCCCCAAGCACCGTGGATTTCTGTAATCATGTCGTGTCTGGTCCGCATCAAGTTCGGGTTTAGAGTCGGTAATTTTGTGCTAACAATAAGGTTTCTACCCTCACTCCCCCTCCCCTTTCTCCTCGCGTCTGTCGTCGTCGAAGTGTATATATATAAAAAGATAAGGGATGTACATACCGCCCAAACGTCTAGGTACAATATATGCGATAGCCCAGAATCAATAATTTACAAAAGCCCCCCCCCACCTTCTCAAGCATAGCAACCTCCTCTTACTCCCTTCCCTCTCCCCTGTTCCCAAGCTTACAACCCCTCCCCTCGTCCTCCCGTCCTCCCAGCCCCTTACACCTTACCCCCCCCCCCTCGCAACTGCAGGAAATTAAACCTTTAAATTTGGCAAGTCACTGTTGGAGATACTCATAGGACCGTGTTGTCTGGCGGTCCCTTCCCAGACATGCACACACACCCATGTACACTCACACTAGCATACATATACATACGTACATACGTACGTACATACATACATACATACTCAAACTGGTACACTCACACTAACCCACACGCACATATACAAGTTTGCACACCCACACTAACCTACACTCACATATACACACTTGCATATCCACACTGACCTACGTACACATATACAAACTTGCACACACTCACTAACCTACACGCACGTATACAAGCCTGCACACCTACACTTACCTAAACGCACATACACACACGTGCACATCCACACTGACCTACATGCACATTATACAAACTTGCACACCCACACTAACTTACACACACATTACACACACTTGCACACGCACACACTAACCAACACAGGCACTCAGACCCACGCAAGAACGAGAACTAGACTTGCAGTTGCTCGGACACACCTCCAGATAATCATTTGTAAGCAAGAAGAAAATGCCGAAAACCTTGGTAGATCAGTTCTGTGTACGCTTCGCCTTACATTGGCTTTCAGGATAATATAACTAGAAACACACACACACACACACACACACACACACACACACACACACACACACACACACACACACACACACACACACACACACAGGAAACAGAGGGACGTATATCTCAGTGAAAGGATGCCGTACGCGTGCATTTAGATTCCAGATTGAGGAGCTCATTCCGTGTTACTGCCTCAGAAGTCAGCAGCGGTCCACGCCGGAGGGGAGACGAGGCTAGGGTGTTGAGAGAGAGAGAGAGAGAGAGAGAGAGAGAGAGAGAGAGAGAGAGGGAGGGAGGGAGAGGGGGATATTAGGAAACTTGAAAAAGGAATGGCAGATGAGCGAGGGAGGTAATAGGTAGGTAGGTAGGTAGAGAGAGAGAGAGAGAGAGAGAGAGAGAGAGAGAGAGAGAGAGAGAGACAAAAGGTGGGAAAAAGGAAGTTAGAGGAGGTAGGGAAGAACAGTAATCAGCTTTCTTATGTCCCCCTCAAGGAGCCTACTAAGAAGAGTGAAGAACAACAGTAGAAGCTCTCGTTATTCCCCTTCATCTTGTCACCACTCCTTGGGGCGGATCCTAGTGGAATTGAGATCTGGAGACACCGTTGCCCGTATTCTTGTCGGTTGAGGAAGCTCCCTAACACCTCTTCATTTGCGACTTAGTTTGCTTATTATCCGCCACTATCGTGTTTTGCCTCCCTTAAATCATTCTACTATCCCCATAATCTGCATAACTAACATACAAAAGGATAATAACCAGCTGTATACAAAAACTAAATCGCTAAGGAAAAGGTGCTAGGGCCAATGAGTACCAAATGAAGGCCCAGACTCCCCGAAAATGAGACTCGAGATTGCGATGCCACTGAGGCGACATCAAGGACACGCCTGGGGTTTGTGACGATGGCTGAGACCGGGAGGGGACACGAGAAGCAGCTGAGAGAGAGAGAGAGAGAGAGCAAACTGTTCAAATGAAAGGGGATTTAGAGAGAGAACATGGTTTGGTGTGTGTGTGTGTGTGTGTGTGTAAGAGAGAGAGAGAGAGAGAGAGAGGAGGAAGGGAGTGAGGATGGAGAGCAGAGAAGGAGAGAGAGTGAAGGAGAAATCTGCACGTTTCCCAGTCAGACATTTTGAGGCGATGCTGTGGCCTACCAATCCCTCCCTGTCAGCCTAGGAAAGCGTATGTAGTCTCCTTCACATAATTCGTCCGGCTTTCCTGAATAACACATTTTGGTCGCCATGGAGAACACGTCTGGCGGTCCTCAGCAAAGCGCCTTAGCTGGGGAGGGATGGAGGGAGGGGGTCCAATACTTGTGTTTGTGCGGCCCGGCTCATCCCACGCACGAGACGGTCAATACGAGGAAGGGGGAAGGATGATAGAGGCCGGGGCGCTGCTACGTGGTTCCCCTCCGCCTTGGATTCCTTCCCTCCTCCTCCTGCTCTACACCCTCCTTTACTCCTACGTGTTGGTGTGTCATTTGCACGGTAACACGGGGCCTAGGCGAGATCTTATTTCGCCCTCCTTGAATGCGAATGGCATGTTGAATAAATTCTTTGACTTCGTATTGCACGCTGTATCCGTTATCAAGGGTAAATCTAAGCCTTAAATCTAGATGCCTGTGAACATTATGGTGATACAGGAGGGTCTGAATAATGCATTTAGTACTCCAATAATGAGAGGTTTGAAAGTTCCAATAAACTCTACGGAGTCAGTTTGCCCGCTTTCATTAACTTTTCCACTAGCTTTTATGTACAGTATACTCCTTGACTATCTATTAATTCCAGGAAAAAGTAACTAAACCTCATCTCTCGCCATAATAATGTACTGAAAATTGAACAAAGAAAAATCCAAAAACCTAAACTAGAAACGTGAAGTTATTCCAAGGAATCTGTCTCCCCCACATCCCTTGGCCATTAGTTCAAGGTAACGAGTGAGTCCTCAGAGGGGTGGTGTTGTAAGGCCTTGTAGCACTTGTAACACGTCCATCACTGTCACGCCTCTCCTTGTAACACGCCGGGGTTTGAATGACATAGGGGAGCGACGTGGAGGGAGTAGAAAGTAGCTGGAGGTGGTAAGGGTTATGAAGAGATGTGCGGTAGGGATGATGAGGTGGGGTAGAAGGGGATGTGGAAGGTGAGGTAGGGATGAAGGTACAGGTGGGGGTTAAGGTGAGGTAGGGATTGGGTTTGGGTGGGTTTGGTTAAGCAGAGAAGGATGGAATGTGGGTGGTGAGGGAGGGATCAGGTGATGGTGTGAATGGTGAGTTAAAGACGAGGATGTGTTATGAGGTAAGATAGGGATTAGGTGGTGGTGTGGTTGATAAGGATATTAGGATAAGATTTGGGTGTGGAGGCAGGGATCGGTGGTAATGTGTCAGTGGTGAGGTGGGATGAAGGTGATCTGTGGATAATGGGATGGGAACAATGGTGAGGTGTGGGTAGTGAATAGTGGAGATGTGGGTGGTTGGTTGTGAGTGTGAGGAATGGATTAGGGCATAGTGTAGGCGGTTAAGTAGGGCCGAAGTTGTTGATATGGCTGGGGAGGTGGGGATTATTCTGTAGTGGTGATGCTGAAACAAAGTTAGGTCACGGTGTGGATGGTCAACTCGGGAAAGGAATGAGATTAGATGTGTGTGAGATGAGATAGATATTAAGGTGATGTGAAGTGTATGAAGGTGTGAGGGAAGAGAGGTAAGGATTCAGTTGGATGTGAATATGGAGTAAAAATATAAGTAGGTCTGTCTTTATTATGTGCTGATTTATTTTGATTTAATATAAGATTGACAGTGAAGGTATTGGCGGTAGAGAATGTAAGGTGTTGAGAAGAATAGGGATTAGCAAGTGAGTCCGAGTATTAAGAATTAAGTGGTGTATGGTAGGGTGTTGGTTGGTGGTGTATACAGGTAGATGGAATGTGGGTGTAAAAGGTGTAGGTTGGGTGTAGGTTTTAGGTTTGATTTTGGGGGTCGATTAATGTTGGCGTCAGGATGTATGTCGGTAATAGTTTAGGGTGTGAAAACAGGTATTTAGTTTTGGGTGGGATGTGTACAGTATGTTAGGATGCATGTGAGGTGTGATTTTGAGGAGTTTTAAAGAATAGGTGGTTTTGTGTTTTAGGTATAGGTAGACTGTGCTTTAAAGTGAAGGTAGGCTGTGGCTTTAAGATATACGTGAGATGTGCAGTTAAGGAATAATTAGGTTGTATTTTCACATCCCTAGGAATGATGTGTAAGTTTTAGATCAAGTCTGGGTGTAGATTAGTACTGGTTTCAGGGAGCTTATGAAGTGTGATTGCGAGGGTGTTGGTAAGAGGTGGAGCTTCATGAGTGGATGGTATCTCTGTTTTAGGGTGGAGGTAGGATGTGGATCTGAGGGTATATAGGGGTGTGGGTGCTATCGATGGGGAGGGGGGGGGGTCGAGACTGTTTTTATTTTGAGAGGTTAAACATGGATTCTGGTCTGGATGAAGCCTTTTCGTTATTTTTTTCTTTCTTCTTCATTTTCGTTTTTAGGGGCGTGACGTAGCGGGTATGATATGAGAGTGGGGAGAGGGGAAGAAAGATATAGGTGAGAGGGGAGACGGGGAGGAAGATATAGGTGAAAGGGGAGAAGGGGAGGAAGATATAGGGGAGAGGGTGAAGGGAGCATAAAGATAAATGTGAAAGGAGGGAAGGAAGCAGATGGCAAACAAAATACCACCTTTAAAAATAGACCTCCTGTATATTTCACGAAAGAGCTTTTGGAAGATTTTGGAGAATATAAGCATTTCGTTTTCACCATGGAGGAATGTGAAAAATTTAGGATTACCACACAGATTGAATATTAAAACTTTGTTGAAAATCAGTAAAGTATTAAACAGAAATGTACGCAGTTCAGTCATAATAACAGGGAAGAGAGAGAGAGAGATGAACGATAATATATTTGTTTTATTAATCAGTACCACGCAAGAGAACCAGAAGATTAAAGGTGATTGCATTATAGAAGAAAATGGGAGGAATGTAGCATAATAATACAGTACATGATTCTTATTTTATCTTTTTCACAGAAGAGGTGTAGTAAAATTCTCGTAGACAGAATAAATCGAAGAAATAAGATGGTATACCAAAAAAAAAAAAAAAAAAAGGAAGGAGCAACGGGAGAGAAAGTATTTATGAAGAGACTAGTTGGAACAAGGAAGCAATATATCATGAACACTAGTAGGTAAAGGGTGAAGGAGGATGTGGATGTGAGAGGTGGGTGAAGGGCAGGGGAAGCAGAAAATTAAATATGGTTGTTTGGAAAAGGAAGAAGACAGGGAAGGAGAAGATGAGAAGGAAAATTTTGGACCAGGTCATAAATTGATGTAGGATAAGAATAGCAGCATCTTGAAATATAGAGTGACAGGATGAAACAGCGTGAGAGTGAAATACCAGTTGAAAGAATTGCTAAAATGCTTTGAAATATTAAAAAAGTATTGTAACTGAAAGAACAGGATCTTATGAAGTATATAATAAAGACATATCGCAAAAATGTTAGTCAGGGAAGAGCAGTAAGATAATAGATTTTGAAAAATATACAACGAATAAAATAATAAAAGATAAACACTGACTGAAGACAGCCTGTAAAAATAAAATAACTAGATTATATGAAAAATGATGTAAAAACAGGAAAGATTATCAAAAGTAGGAAGCAGAAGAAGGCGAAATAAAGTACTAAGAAAGATGAAGAAGGAGAAAACTGTGACGGACTGGAGAGAGAGAGAGAGAGAGAGAGAGAGAGAGAGAGAGAGAGAGAGAGAGAATGTAGAAGAAGTGACGAGAGAAGGCGAAACAAACCATAATAATGATGAAATGATAAACGAAATTGAAACACGGCAGGTGAAATGAGGAAAGGATACGAGGTAACCTAGATTATGATGAATTTAGAAAGATGACAAAAAAGGCATAACTGGATGAAGTGTAAGAAGAAGGCAAAATATAACCTAGATATGGATGAAATAAATATGAAGACGAAATAGCATAATTACCCTCTCAATCCAAAGTATTTTGACTTTTGTTGTTGCTTTTAATTGTTTTATTCAGGTTCAAGGATTTTTTTTTTTTGTTAATGAAAGGGATTGCACAAAGCCTCCGTTAATCCCTCAATACCAGAGAGGCGTAAATAAAGTTGATCTAAGAAGTCTGTCGGGGCCAAAAAATATCTCCCAGAACGTGCATTGTTAAGGTGATGAGGACAAAATATCCAAGAAGTGAAACTTAGGATAAAAGAATGTATGTTTTGGGTGTGGGAACAGGTGAGAAGCAGGTGTGGGAAGCAGTAGCCACCCCACCATCCCTGGGCCACAAATCATACGTGGGAGCAGAAATGTGTGACAGGAAAATAAGGCGGATGGTGCAGCTGCTCCTCTCCTGCTTTGCTCCTGTCAGTCATGCTGCTTTTGTTTACTCTCGGGTGTCTGTCACTTGCCACATTTACTTATGCTGTCTGTCACATGCTGGATTCTGTACATCAGTTGCTTGTGTCTGCGTCCCTTTATCTGTTTGTTTAGCATGGAATCGATGTAGATCTAGGTTTTTATTGTTCCTGCATATATTGTGTGTGTGTGTGTGTGTGTGTGTGTGTGTGTGTGTGTGTGTGTGTGTGTGTGTGTGTGTGTGTGTGTGTGTTGTACATAGGCACGCCTTTTGCCCTTTTTTTCAATATACCGTGTGAACCGAAGTGATAAATAGGCATAAATGGTATATGAGAATAAATATTGTTGTACTGGACACTTTTCTGGGAGGTAGATACAGAAAAATAAAAATACAGAAAAAAGGTAAAATTTTCTGGGTGCAAGATCGGAAAGAAAAGAAGGAGCAATACAGTAAAAATAAATACTGTGAAGATTAATATGACTGACAACGTAGCAAAGATGGAGATAGAGGAGAAGCAGAGAAAAGAACTGGTGAAAAGTGAACAGAGAAGAACAGATCTAAAAGGAAAGTGAGAAAGCATGAAGAAGGAAGCGTGAAGTGTAAAGAAGAGGGAGAATGGATAAAGAAGAGAGGCAAAACAAAAGTGGGGAAAAGTTAACGAACAATGAGGAAGCAGACGAAAAAGGAGGAAAGTATAAATCTAATAATAGCAGGAAGTGAGAAGGAGATACTGAATAGAGAAGTAAGAGTAGATTGAAGTGAGAAATGATAAAGAAAGCTAGTGAAAGAAAGAAGTGAGAAAGAGATAATGACTAAGAGGAACTAGAGGAAGGACGACGTGAGAAAAGATAGAAAAAAAAAACTAGTGGAAGAAGACAACAAGAAAAAGATAATTGATTAAGAAAAGCTAGCTGTAGAAGACTGTGGGAAACGATAACGAAAAACTGATGAATTAGGAAAAAAAAAAATAGAAAAGGCAAGTAACAAATAAACAACTAGTCAGAGAAGGAAGTGAGAAAGAAAGAACAGAATAAAAGTGGAAGTAAGAGGGAAAAAAATGGATAAATATAGTAGTTTAAAGGAACATATGCCACCATGTCTGTCTGTGAGAGGGAGAAGGAAGGCGTATAGACAACGTATAAGTAGGAGGAATGAGAGAGAGAGAGAGAGAGAGAGAGAGAGAGAGAGAGAGAGAGAGAGGAAGTGTAAGAAGGAGAAGAAATGAGTACACAGAACGTAGGACAAAGAGGAACCATAAAAATCATGGCCTGTGTAATCACTCCACCGCAGGACACTCCCACATACATACACTCAGGCGCTTATTCGCACATGGGTGTACACGCTCACAGGCATACACATACAGTAAATACATAATACAGAAATACACATGTGCACAAACCAGCTGTGGTATATTAAGCATACATCCAATATATACGCACGAGTATACATGCACATACAGCCCCTTGAACACACACACACACACACACACACACACACACACACACACACACACACACACTAAACACACATAAACAAGCTCTTATGCACACACATCTACATCCACAAGGAATATAAACAAACATTATATCTCATGCTGGCTCATACACAGTAGCACACATTTACTCACACTGCTACACATCTACACATTCCTCTCTCTTTCTACACACACACACACACACACACACACACACACACACACACACACACACACACACACACACACACACACACACACACACACACACACAGCCATCCACTCACACCCAGCACCCATAAACACATGTAAAACAGCCATATCCCGGGCCAAAAAAACAGTGAAATTTTTACCTTTAATCCGGGAACCACACGCACACGGCCCTCCTGCTATTCCAAATTGCCCCATATACACGCACACGCCACAGTATGCACATGACTCACACCAGTACACACATACTGTACTCACACCACAGCATGCACGTTATGCCCTCACACTTACATAGAAACACACGCTACAGAACGCACATAACACCAGTACATGTACATACACGCGACACAGTATTCACATGATACTCAGGTGCACATATTTACGTACACACGCCACGATATGCACATGACTCATTCGTGAGCGTACACATACTAATACTGTACTTGCACACTCCACAATACGCACATAACACCCATAAACGTGTATACATTGACACGCCACATTATGAAAATTGTCCCAGTACATATACAGTAGTTACATACACATATTATTATTATTATTATTATTATTATTATTATTATTATTTTTATCATTATTATTGTTTACCGAAAAGGTTATTCCTGCGTTTCACTTGCATCTATATTCTCCTCCTTGTGATTTACCTCCGTGTTATCACCTGTTTCCTCTTCCATTTCCCCTTTGCTCCTTTATCTCCCTCAATCAGATGCTTTCCCTTCCTCCTCACCATCGCTGCCACCGCCCATCTCTCCTGTATGTCAACAAATTCTCTCTCTCTCTCTCTCTCTCTCTCTCTCCATTGCTGTCTTTTACGTGCTTATATTGCTTGCTTTTTTGTTTACTTCCGTAGTCATATTTACTGGTGTTTTCTTGTCCACTTGTTTTCCTTGTGGTTTCTCGATTATAATTAGCATTTTCTCTTTATATATAATTATAGTTGACGAGTTTGATTCTCATTGCAAGGAGATTGATGTTTAACAAGCACTATAATGATCTTTTACGCAATGAATCTTAAGAATGTATTGATTAGCGTTACTTATTATGCCTTAGTGTATGTTGATATTTTAAACTTATTATCAGAAGAGTTTATTGATATCAGAGAATCGTCGTACTGAAGAATTAGACGTCTCCTTTAATGTTTATTCTCCCTTTATTCTAGTTGTGATTCTGAAATTTTTAACTTTGGTCTTTGTTTTCTTTTTTCGTCATTGGTACTCCCGCCTGCTGTCCCTCTCTCCCTTTCCCTCACTTCTGTCGTCTCCTGTCTTACTTAAACCCAGATGTCTAACCTCTCTCAGCCTTACCCACCTTATGTCTCTCCCATCTGTTGCCATATTAGCCTCTTTTACTTCTCTCCTGTCTCTCTTTCCCCCTTTCTTCATCCCAGCTCCTTAATTTCTTTTTTTATTTTCTGTTCTTCATTTTGGTCTTCTCTGCTTTTCCTGTTATGTTGTAAGTTTGTATATGGTATGATTCTCTCTCTCTCTCTCTCTCTCTCTCTCTCTCTCGATAACGTCTGCATTTTCCTCTCCTCTCCTTCCTTCCCCTTAATTCTCTTATTCTCACTTCTCTCCTTTACCATGTGTTCCTCTGCCATGCCTTTCCTTCTTTCATTCTCACACTTTTCCATATTCTATTTTTTCTGTCCCTTCCCTCCTCCGTCCCTTTCCCATGACTCTCTCTTCACATGCCTTCCCTTCTTTCATTCTCACTCCTTCCCTTACTACCCTTGTTCTGCCCCTTTTCCTCCTCTCTCCGTACCCCATCACTCTCTCTCTCTCTCCACCGTCCACCCCCTCCCCCTTCCTCTTCCCTCTCTGTCTCCCTACCCCATCACTTCCTCTTCTCTGTCCACCCCCTCCCCCTTTCCCTTCCCCTTCCCCTCCCCTCTCCCTACCCCATCACTCTCTCTCCATCGTCCACCCCCTCCCCCTTCCCCTTCCCTTTCCTCTTCTCTCTCCCTATCCCATCATTTTCTCTCCTCTGTCCACCCTTCCTCCTTCCCCTTCCCCTCCCCTCTCCCTACCCCATCACTCTCTCCTCTCTCTCCACCCCTTCCTCTCCCCCACTCAATGTTGTCTTGGTCGCAGGGGCTGTCACATATTTACTCTCCCACCACATTACCCACAAGCGGCGGTACACACTTCACCATATAGGGGGAGCTCGGGGACTCTTGCCTTTTTCTCCCCTCTCTATTTTTAACCCTGTTTTCTTCGCTTTTGATCCTTTTTTTTCCTTCATATTTGGTCGTGCTTTTTTCAGTCGTGGTCTATATGTCTGATTTTGATTTTTTTTTAATGTTTCTCCCACTTTTTCCTTTATTTTTGGCTGTATTGTCTTCACTACCATTATTTTATTGTTAGTTTTTGTTATATATTTTTTAGCTTCTGGACCCGTTTGACTGGTTATTAGTTTGCCTGTAGTTTCAGTTCTCTTTCTCTTTCTTTTTTTTTTTTTAAATCTCGTGTGATATTACCTGCCTTAGTCTTTCATTCTGTATTTAGTGGGTGACCTTTTTCTTGTACTTTTTTTTCATTCATTTCAGACCCTTTATTTTTTATGTGGGGGTAATTTTTCGCATAATTTAAGTATTCCCGGTGTTCATATTCTTATAGATTTTGCAGTTTTTATGCTTTACACCTACTCTGCGTGTCAATCAGCATGAATTCATACACAAAACCCACCATGTATTACACTACACACCCTCAGTCAACCATCTCGTTCCGCTCAGCTACACAGACACACTTAGTTGAAAGATGGTAAAGAAGCTGTGATAGGAAAACATTAGCCCTTTCAGTAGCGATGTTTTTTTTTCTATATTCCATGCTTCTTTCTCCACATTACTATATTTAGTGTATAGAAGATATCGTGAAAGAAATGGGTTATTGGAGATCATTCCTAACCCATAAATTTACGCGAAGTTGAATGATCAGTTTATAGCAAGAATTACAATATATAAAATGGGACATAATAGTGAGGGAGTTAACATGGGAACAGTGACAAGGCGGAAAATATTAGAAAAGTTCGGAAAAGAGGAATATGAAGGAAAAACGAAAAAGAAAAATTGTTAAGGAAAAGTACGTTCTTCGTTTTCCACCCTGACTTCATTCAGCCAACCCCAGCAACACTCACTTCCCTCCCCCAGTACCACTTCCCTCCCCCAGTACCACTTCCCTCCCCCAGTACCACTTCCCTCCCCCAGTACCACTTCCCTCCCCCAGTACCACTTCCCTCCCCCAGTACCACTTCCCTCCCCCAGTACCACTTCCCTCCCCCAGTACCACTTCACTAGTCCAGTACCACCTTTCCTTTTCCTACCACCCTGTTCCTAACCTCCACTACCCCATATTTTCCCTGTTGCTACTCTCTCCTGTCATTCCCATGTACTTCGCTTTTTTTTCGTTTTCCTTTTCCGCCCTCCCCCTCCCTCACCGTCCTTCCGTGTTCCTTGGTAATTTTCCCCATGCTTTTTTCTGTGCTACGGTCTCCTTGTACTACCCTGTTCCTCCTGTTCTATCCCTCCTTCCATCATCATCTAAATCACCTTTGCCTTGATCCTCTTCCTCTTAGTCTTTATTTTTTGTACTTCTCTTTATTTTCTTTGTCCCCCGTTAGACTGATTCTCTCTCTCTCTCTCTCTCTCTCTCTCTCTCTCTCTCTCTTTCTCTCTCCATCTTGTCCCCTCTTCACTTTCTTATCCTCTTTACTTTCTTAGTCTTCTGCTTTGTTTATCCCTCTTTGTTTTTTCCTTTATTGCTCTGTTTACTTCTGTTTACTTCCGTTGTCCCTCCTTTGCCATTTTTTTATTTTTCGCCCCATATTTTCATTTCTCAGTCGCTCTTTATATTTTCTTATACTAATCTTCCTCGCCTTTACTCCGGTGCCTCTAGCTCTTCCTACTCTTGCCCTTGCTTCCATCTCCCTTCCTATCGCAGTCCTTCTCCTTATCGCGCTCTGCCTCCTCTCCTTTTTACCAAACTCGCCCTCCGTTATCGCCATTTCTCTCCTTCTTTAGCACCATAATCCTCTCCCTCTTACCACCATGTCCCCTTCCCCCAATCATCTTACCATCATCTCCTCCAGTCCACTTACCACCACTCCCCCCCCCCATCATGGCACCCTCCCGCTTACCATCTCCTTCCCTCCCCCACCCCTTTACCACCTTTTCTTATTCCCCTCGCCATCATCGCCACCTCCCTTACCACTACCTTCCCCCTCTTCATATACCCCCATCTCTCCTTCAGCCAGCTCCTCTTATATCTCCCCCTCCCCTTTCCACCTTCTCCTCCCTTCCCCTCTCCCCTTACCGCGATCTCTTCCCCTCCCCTCTCCCCTTACCACGATCTCTTTCCCCCCCCCTCCCCATACCAGCACCCTTCCTTCCCCTACTACAATCTCTCCCTTTCATTTCTCTTCCTTTGTCAGCATCTCCCTTACCCCTTAAGTTCATCTCCCTCCTCCTTTTACTACCATCTCCTCAGCCCCTTGTCACCATTCCTTCCTCCCCTTAAATGAATTTGCCACCTCTCCTTAACCCGTTCAGCACGGGTACATTTATATTTTCTTGCTAAAGCCAAGTTTATTGAGTTCAGGTGTAACTTCGCTAGCTGAAGGGGTTAGCTGCTTCCTCCAGTCTCGCCATCCCACAGGCTCCCCTCTCCCTTTCATCCCATGCTACCTCCCCTCCCCCTTTCTCCGTACTTCCTCCCCTCTGTCCTTCCTACAAGCGCCCCTCTCCCTGTCGTCCTTCCCCTCCCCATTCCCCTTAATATTTACCCTATCCCCCTCCCCGAATATTCATCCCCCATTTCCCTCACCACAGACTGCCCTTTCCTTCCCCCGTATCCCCTTCTCACCTTTTCTTTTATACATTCTCCTTTCCTGTCATCACAGACTCCCCTCCCTTTTTTCCGTACCTCCTTCTCCCCTCCCCTTACCCCTGTCCCCCCTCTCCCCTCACAGCCTTATATTCCCTACTCTCACTGTAATCATCTCCTCCCTTCACACCTCGTTATTCCTACCTCCAGTCTCTTACCAACGACTCGCCTTACCGTTACCTACAGCTGATTCTCCCCCTTTTGTCTTCTAACTTCATTCCTCCCCATCAGTACCTCCTTCACATTTCACAGTTTCCATCTCCACATCTTACTGTCTCCTTCCCACCTGACTGTCACCTCCCCACCATCTCCCTCCTCCCTGGCCCACTACCATTTCTGTAATATTCCGCACTCCCATCCCTGACATCCCCCTCCTCCTTCTCCCTTTTTTCTACCCTCTCCTTCCCTCTTCCCCACCCCTTTTTCTTTTTCCATCTCTCTCCCCACCTCCTCCCTCTTGTTCCTCCTCCTTTTCCTTTTTTCCCCTTCCCTTGTCTTTCTCCATTCCTCTTCCTTCCCTTGTCCTGCCCTGTCGGCCAGCACGCCACGCCACCTGCATGTGTGCTGGTAATATCCCCCCACGCAAGCACACGACAACACCCATTTCATAAAGTTCGACGTAGTACAGTGTTACACGCGAGGCACTAAGGTCGCTTCTCCCATGGCACCTCCAGGCAGTGGTCGACCCTCCTGCAGCCACGAGGGGAGTGAAGAAGAATTCCTCGCTTTTCCTCCCATCTCATGGACGGGACGTAATGACAGAATTCTGGTGCGATTTCGTCTTCGTGTTTTCAATTTCGCACCCCCCACGTCCCTCGTTCCATCATCTGGGAATGGGCGTGGAGGCCTCGACTAACCCGACCCCCACCCCATACCCCTGCTCCTCCTCAACGCCTCCATTTTGTACTCATATGTGGAACTGTTCATTGCTCCCTTTTTCACCCCTGCCTTATGTAGGGAAATTCACAGGTGATTCTGCCTGTTTTTCCGTAAATAGTATATATATATATTTATATAAATATATTTATATATATATTTATCTATCTATCTATCTATTTATCTATCTGTCTGTCTATCTATATATATATCTATATATAAATATCTATCTATCTATCTATCTGTCTGTCTATCTATCTATCTATCTATCTATCTATCTATCTATCTATCTATATATATATATATATATATATATATATATATATATATATAATGTCAGGGTCCAGTTTTCATTCATCTTTTTATGTTTGAACTTCCTTTGGTGATTTTTAGTTTTCATAACTTAATCTCAGAACGTTTTTCTTCATTTCACTACCATCAGATTAACACATCAGCTGCTTTTGCTTTTATTTTCACTTCGATCTCAAAAGTAACTTATGTACAAGTGCTCATCTTCAGCAGTATATATTTTATCTTATGGTTCATTGTACCTCTTCCTTGATCACCTTTCTCCAGGACCACGTTTCTTCTCTTCCGCATTCATTCTTTCCTTTTCCAGTAACGTTCTTCCTCATCGTTATTAGTCTACTTTTTGCTGTGTTGTCTTTTTGCTCACCTTATATCCTCGCTTGCTCGCTTACACTCCCTACTTTTTTTTCGTTTTTTGTCTCTCCATCAGTATCTACCTTATCTTCTTGACGCTTAGGCTTTCTGTTATAATATTATCATTGTTCTGTTCCTGTCCATTAGAGTTCACATCCTCCTGTTGTGAGAAATTTTTATCCCTTGAATATCCAGCCTCCCCTCTACCTGTTTTTTGCCCCTCCACATTATTCCCCTCCAGTGGCGTGATTATTAAGGGGTTTACGGTGTGTTTTAGTGGCCATTAATTCATCGGTGTTGAGGAATGGGCGGCTCCGGCTGTTCACATTCCCTTATCTTATTATGCTCACTATTTCCTTATCGGCGACGCTCGTGTTCCGCCCGCGTTCGTGTGACGCTGCAGATTATCCCGATTAGCTGTGTCGTTCTCCTATCTTTACTGTTTATTTGCAGGCGATCAATTTGCTTTGGTGTGACTGAGGTTTTGGTTGATGGCTGTTAGAGAGGGTATATACCGGCCCCTCGGTGATAGTGGTGGTAGTTGTGGTCTTCAGAAGAGATGGTGGTGGTTAATATTGCTGTAGTCACAAATAATTAGCATACTAGCAATTTTCGTGTTTTTTTCTTGACTTTAGCTTTTGTTAATGAATGCTGGAGGGAGGACTTGCTGTACTGATATAAACAATCGTGTTTTTTCTAAGAGACTGTTTTAATTATCATGGAAGTGATATTGCTAATCAATAGTATTGTTAATCTGTCATTCAGTTCTCTCCTTAGGTGATTTTTTTTTTTTTTTTGAGATAGCTCGTATATAATAGAAAAAGATGTTTTCTGACTGAAAATGTCTTTAAGAGTAGTTATAGTGTAGGCCTACCACTGTTAGCTTCACAAGTTTCTTAATCTAGTTTACTATTACATATTAATTTTTCGTAATATCTTGTTGATCTATATAGTCTCAGTCATTCAGAGTTTATGGGGATGAAATTCCCATCTAGAAAGCTTTGCCACAGATTGTGGCAAATACTATTCCTGTTAAGCATCAATAACCATGCAAGCAGACCATAAAGAATAATAATATCCAGTGATCGGAATGCACACTGCCTTTAGCATGTCAGATTCTTACAAATTAAAAAGACGTTCATGTAAATTTTGCTTGCTATGTGAGATTTGGAAATTGACCTCTACGTGAAGTGGATTTGTCTTTCTGAACTTTTTTTTTAGTTGAATTGTTTCGTTTTGTGTGGCGCAGACACAAAAATCAAGTTTTGTTGAAATGTAACAAGGTTACAATATGTACAAATGGACGTGAAGCTGTTAGAACCATTGGAGAGTTTGTGAATTTAGGAAGGTATTTCATCAGGAAATTTCTAAGAAGAGGAAGGCTAGATCAGGAGTGAGGTGAAGGTATAAGTCTCAGGGGTGCGTCGTGCTATATATTGGATAGGGGTGGAATCAGGGACTGCAGCTGAGTTAAGATAAGGTCTCAGATTTACTTTTCTTCAATCCCGCGTGAAATTCCAAATCATTATCTTATACAGTTTTTTTTTTCTTCTTAACTTCACGTTTCTGTGTTTAAGTCACTGAGGACAGTAAAGGTAATATTACTTAATGGTCTACTTTTTACCTACAATAAAGGCGTAATGAACAAAGGAAAAACATGATACGGGTACTAATGGTAAATGTGAATATTGATAAGAATGGTAATTGTGACAATGACGACTGTTAATGATCACCATCCTTACTTTTTTCACGCTGTTCTCTATATAGAAAATTCTGAGTTTATTTTTAACCTATTTTTTCATTTTATTTAATTGCATTGATAACTTTAACTATTTATTTTTGCTCCGTCAGTGCAGCAATCTTTTTATGCTGCCGCCACAACATAAAACTTCGCTTAAGATGTATTGAAAGAGTTAATGTAAGAAATTTTAATCTGTTTATTCTGTTTTTCACTTTTTCTGATTATATATATATTTTTGTTTGTGGTGTAGTGCTCGATGACTCTAATTTGGCTGCCACATCCTTCACAGCAACACCAGTGCTTGCAACAGTGGCTTTCTTGTTGCACCCGTGGGACACCCTCTATCAGATACACTCTCTTGACATGGTGATGATGATGATGATGATGATGATGATGATGATGATGATGATATGCGTGTGTGTGGGGGGGGGGAGGCAAGATGTGAGAGGGGAGGGGAGCATAAGTGCTAGGAGGGATAGTAGGTGTAGGGATAAAATGCAGGTGTGTTAAACAGTAGAGGAAAAATATGAAATAAGGAAAATAGAAGTGTAGGGATTAAGTAACATGTAGTAAACTGGAAAAAGGGAACAGGAAATGGAAAACAGAGTGGAGAAGAGAGGATTGGATATGTAGAGATAAAATGCAATTATAGTAACTAGGAAAAAAAGGGACTGGGGAGGAGAAGGATAGGCAGGTGGGATGGAGAGAATAGGAGGTGTAGAGATGAGATGCAAGTGCAGTGAAAGGCAGAGAGGAAGAGGGGGACTGATAAAGGGATGTAAGGATGAGGTACAAGTAGGAGAGGGAAATGGGAGAATAGGATAGGAAAATGATATGATATGATGATAATGGGTGTAGGATGGGGAGAGTGGGAGGGGAGTGTGCTAGAGGAGATAAGGACAGGGAGAATAAGAGGGTAATTGGGAGAGTAGGGGCTGTTGATCTGATGGGTGTGTGGTGTCAGTGTTACGTAGGTCGTGGTGCTGGTATAATTATAAAGTGGGGTGGATTGTGTGTTTGGTTAGCACTCAGACACACTTCGTTCTTAATGGAAAAATGAAGGTGAGTAATTTGAACTTATACTTTTTTAATATTTGATTGGTATAAGGTTTAATCTGGTTGTCATTACTTGCCCAGTGGAAAGGTCCCTTAACCACCCTGTTGCAAAGATATTGGATTATGTGTCTGAAAAAATCTGTAATTATATGCAGGCAAGAAAGAGATAAGCGCAGTTGGTAGAACATCGTGAGTAAGGCTTAGCAAGGACAAAGTCTTCGTGTGAGAAGGACCGGGTTAATCAGTCAGAGAAAAACGATGTACAGAGTTTAAGAGTAGGTTGGATTTGTTATTAATGTGTGAAATGAATGTGGAGGGAAATTAATTAGAAGCTCCCAGTGTTTGAGAATATTACGAACGGAGCTTAAGTAAACCGAACTGTGGTTGATATAGAATGAAGTGGGATGGAGGGTGTGAGTGGAAGTGGGGCGCAGGAAATGGAGAGAATTCGTAGCCCCTCTCGCCTTTGCCTCTTGCCCAGATAACCTAATGGGAGGACCTTCGTGTTTAAAGGTCCGTAGACACCCCCAGGGACTAGACTCTTCCCTGCCTAACACGAGTCACAAGCCGAAAGAGGGTGGGGTGGGGTGGAGGGGGATGAGTACGAGAGAAGGACACGTTAGCCTGGCACGAGAGATAAGGGTACTCGTTGGCAAGAGCGAGGAAGTAGAGCTCTCGTTCGGTCCAAAAAAAGTCAGAAGTGGGTCTTAAACAGCCGGCGAACGAGGAAATATAATCCAAGTAAATGACCAAGACACGATGAGATCAGCTGTATAAGGGATCCAGATTAAATAATTTTATGTCTATCGTGGTCTGGCGTGTCTATTTAGGGAGCTTCGAGGGTGTTATCTAAGGGGCGGATGGAGTGAATGCCGAGTGCCGAAGGGGGAGACAAAGAGTGACTGTGATCATGCGAGTTTGTTGATGCTGATGTCGTCTGTCGTGGAGCATCAACACAGATAACGCTGGAGACTCAACTAAGACGCTTTGACTCCCCGTATACACAAATTCGACATACTTATGCCACAATATACACTCACATTAGTATGATTATAAACAAACCTTAGAAGCGCCGCACAAACAATACTCATTAACATAATTATATACAAACTTGACTTGTATCCGAGTTAACTCAGTTAACACACAAACTATCGTAGTCCACTTGCTAAAACAAGCCAACAGGCTATTTTATATATATATATATATATATATATATATATATATATATATATATATATATATATATATATATATATATATATTTATGAATGTATGTATAGTAATTGTAGTTTGCATGAATCCGCCGCACATATTACTGACCTCTGTTCACATTATTATTATTATTTTTTACCACAAATTAAAGCCATTACCGTTGCCATGGCGCCATATAAAATCATTAATTCTTTTGCTACGAGGACGTCTTCATTCTGAATTTTTCTTACCACCATTCGATTTTATTTATTTAGTACTGAGAAGACGTTTGATACTGAAGGGCTTTGTAACAAACTTCACTGACCCCCTTACCACGAGAAGCAAGAAAAGTGGCATAAAAGCACCATAGCATTGAATGATTAACGATTACAACTTTCACCCCATCGTTGTGTCAGAACAATTTCCCCATTATTTTCATTATCATTGCAATCACCCTAACACAGTTCCCACCACCATATAACCTTCACCATTATCACACAACACTGCTAATCACTGACCACAACCATCAGACTGCCACCAAGTTTTACCAGAAGTTTCACTATTATCGTTACCTGTATGATCATTCACCTCAGTCATCCACATCACAGCCATTATCACTGCTGTCACTATCACAAACATCCCCACCATCTTCATAACACCATCATCCACATTACCATCATCTCTGCAGCCCCCCTCATTCATCAGTGCACCTTTAACAAATAGCAAAATCAATATATCAGTCAGCCTCTCCACCACTACCCCCCATCCTATACCTCTCTCCCACCTTCACCCTCATCATCACCCCCCCTCACTCATCACTTGCTTCATTTTCATTCACTACCCTTATCGTGACACTCATCCCTCTGTCATTCTCGCCATATCTCGCCTATCATTCACCTCACTCCCATTTTTCACTCTCATCATTACTTTCTCTCACTCATCACATCCTTAATTCTGAGTCATCATCCTTGTCATGATACACTGTCGTCTGTCATTCTCAACCCCACATCCTCGTTCATCATCACTCTCCCTTATCATAATCACTTCAGCACATCGCTCATTAACGTTACTGGCTCCCTCACCATCACTCTCATCATCATTGTCTTCCCCTACTAATCACTGCTACCATCATTCTCATCATCATTGTCTTCCCCTACTAATCACTGCTACCATCATTCTCATCATCATCATCTTTTACTCATCGCTACTATCATCACCTTCACTTGTCATCATTACCACTATCACTTAGTAGCAACATCACCACCACCACTCCACTGCAACCCTCACTTTCACCAACCACATCATCATCATCATCATCATCATCATCATCATCATCATCATCATCATTATCATCATCACCATCATCATCATCATCATTCTTCACCTCCATCTCCAGAAAATTTTACTGTATTATCTTGGCTCTGTGTCGTGTTTTTCCTGACCGGGGAAGATAATTAGTGGACCATTTTCTCTGTAATTAGGTTGACCTGTGTAGAAAGGGCAGATGAGGCGGCGAGAAAATTAACGTGTGGGAGAGGAAGCTGGTGAAATTAGAAGGAAATTGTGATAAATGGGTGCATAAACAAGAATAACGAGAATAACGAAGTCGTTGCCTGAGGGATTGGCAAGGTTAATAATGCAAACAGTGTCTCAGAATTGCAAGCAGTCAAGGTCCTCGTTATTAGTTATTTATTTAGCACCAAAACGAGACGAAATGACTACTGACGATCGTGATGAAAGCGCCAGTTTCATAACCATGAATTCCACAATGAACGAAGCCGTATCACTCATTTGTCAGCGGTAGCAGATTAGTTCGTCCAGGGTTTTGTGTTTTTTGCAGATGAATGAGTTGAATTACTTGGATTGCTTCTAAGATTTGATGATACTGCAGTGAGAGCGTAGTGAAATGCATAAATATTGAGAACTGTGAATTGGAAGATTGCCTAGTCTCAAATGACACACACACACACACACACACACACACACACACACACACACACACACACACACACACACACACACACACACACACTGACCGCTATCGATTATTTAGTACAGTCAGTGGTAATTCTGCTTCATTACGACTGTTAAATCGATAAAACTGTAATACACAGGATAAACAGAATCTCAGTTACACATTCCGGTACAGAATATATTATAGTATTTATTAGGCAAAATATATATTTTAAAATACACTGGCCTCGACGTGTTTTTTATAGTATTTGTAATGAACATGTGATTTGGAGAGAGAGAGAGAGAGAGAGAGAGAGAGAGAGATTACAAACACGTACTCTTTTTCGGCCCTAGCTAAATGTTATGTTTACCAGCCGTTATAGCGATGCTGGTATTATGTTCAGTTTGTCTATCTGTCTGTGTGTTTGCCTGTGTGTGTATGTGTTGTGTGTCTGTGTGTCTGTTAGCATGATAACTTCGCATCCGCTCAAGCTATCATCACAAAATATTACAGGTATGTAGTAGGGATGAAAATCTCGGAGGAGTTCGAAATTGGTTAAAGTAGGTCAAAGTCAAGGTCATATTCCAAGTCGCGGTAGATATGTGTCGGCTCGCGGCTGGTGTGTTTCCCCCCTTTGGGGGCTTCTAGCTTTTTTTACAACATCTATTTTTTGCCTGAATGTCTTATATATATATATATATATATATATATATATATGTATGTATGTATGTATTCAGGCATTCGTGTAACATCAGTAGGCCTTCCATTCAAATCATCCCTGTTTCTCTTTTTCATTGCTGTTTCATTTTCCTTCCTATCGCATCGTTTCTTATTCCTAGTGTCTCTTTTTTCCCCTCACTTCGATTTCTCGTAGCATCTGTCGTGTCTTCTTACACTGCCTTTTTATCTCCTCGTCCTCTTTCCATTTATCAGCTCCACCTCCTGTTCTCCTTTTATTTCTTACGCCTCGTATACCTGTTCCCCTCTCGTAATGTCATTCTGTTAGCGTCTTTCTTGTCCTTTTCTCTTGCTGTTCTCCATTTCTCCCCTAGTTCTGTTCGTCTCACCTTTCACCCCTGAACTCACCATCTTTTGACCTTTTCCTCCCTTTCTCCCTTTTCATCTCTTCCTTTTATCTCTTGTCTTAGCTCAGATCTTCCTCTTTTTTTTTCCTTAAAGCTTATGTTTCGGTTTTACATTCGCATGTCCTTTCTGTTCGCTTTTTCTTTTTCTATCGCTATTCGCTTTTCTGCCTTGCAACTCTTTTGTCTCCTCTCTTCTTCCGTCTTCCCTTTTTATTCCATCATTTTCATTCTCATCCTCTTCCACACCCTTTCTTTCCCCCCCTTCACCTCCTCCTTTCTCTTCTGCTTCTTCTCCCCTTTCTTCGTCCTCCTGCAACTTCTTCTTTCCTTCATCTTCAGCCTCCTTTTCATTCTTCTTTGCCACCTACCCTCCTCCTATTTCTTCTCCCTCCCTTCTTCTGTCTCTTCTCCTTCC
>NC_137019.1:9521139-9618639 GCF_032717465.1 Coenobita brevimanus
CTATTTCTTTTTCTCTGTGTTTCTGAATTCTTCCCACAACTTTAATTATCTTGGAGATGTAGTGAAAAATGGTTATGTTGATGGTGAAGTTAATGGTTGGTAGTTGAACTAGAACTGGATAGAAGAGTAGCAGGAACGAGGAAATAAAGGAAATAGAGGGAGATAAAGGAAATAGACAGATGACAGAAAATAAAAATGTGGAAACAAGGAGGACGACAAAATGAAAAGAATATTTGTATGTAAAGATATTCAAATGTAGTTGTGATGAAGAGAAAATAGAAGACGGAAAGAGAAATGCGTGAGAACGGGTAACGATAAACATAAAGCGTAGAAGAAATACAAATGAAAATTTAAAATGGGGAGAAAATCAGGACTGGAAGTAGGGAAGAGGAGTAAATATGAAATAGTAGAAACAAAATACAGAAATAAAAAGAAGACAGGGATGTGCGGAGAAAAATCAGATATGAATAGATGGATAGACAGATAGATAGACTGGCAGACAGATAGATAGATAGATAAATAAAAAGTAAGAAAGTGATATTAAGAGAGAGGAATAAATGTGAAGGTTAAAAGAAGCAAAGTGAGACAAGAATGAATGGAAATTGGGAGTGGAAAATGAGTATAGCCTGAATAAATTATAGAAAAAAGAAAATAAATGGAATAAGAAGGAAAGAGAAAAAGATAAAGAAGATAAGAGACAAGAAAGGGCAAGATAGAAAGGAGACTGGGAAGACCGGCTGAGGACTGAGGAGCATTGGGTATATGTAGCGGAAAGCCAGAAGAAGGAAAAAGAAGAGATAGGAGGAAGAGAAGTGGAAGGACAAGGGATGGGCCAATTAGATGGACCTCGAAAAACAAAAAGGGAACAAAAATTATTGGTTCCACCTAATGAACTTCCGCCGTCTCAGAGGCCTAAGATGGTTGACTTTTTTGTGGACTTCTTTCTTTCTTTTCTTTTCTTTTTTTCGTGTGTCTCTCCTCTTCTCTCTAGTTTGTTTACTTTCGTCCCTCCTCTTCTTTTCTCATTCTTTCGTTTTCGTATTTTTGTCCCTCTTCTACTTACTTTTTTATTTTCGCCATTTTCTTTTTTGGTCCCTCCTCTTCTCGTTTCGTCTGCCTTTGCCCCTCCTTTTCACTTTCTTCTGCTTACATTTTTCCTCTTTTTTCCTTCTTTTATATACTTTTTGTCCCTTTTCTACTTAACTTTTGTATATTTTTTGTTCCACTTCTCCTTTGGTTTGCCCTTTTGTCCCTCCTCTTCTCCGTTTGTTTACTTATGGAGCTTGACTTTAATGGCTGCCCTCACAATGTAAACAAACGTGGGAAGGTAGTCTAAGGAGAAGGATTAGGCTGTGGAAGAAGGATGAATACATAAAGGACAAGCGCTACGGAAGAGGGGGGAACAACAGGCGTAGTAAACGCGAAATGTTTGTAAAGAAAATTCGTTTAGTCTAGAACATCAGCATCAAAAGGTCAAAGTGTTAATGAAAAGCGTAAAAAAATTTGGTTATATTCAAAACGCTGGAAGGCATTAAGGATTTGGGTTCGTTCACCATGCATGAGAATTTAATACAGCGGGAATGTGCTTTTTATCCTGTAATTATTCTGAAGCAACTTCCTTTAATTTACCTGCTGCCGAAGACCTCCTCTAAGCTGAATATAACCATCTCGTGATTGCAAATTATAGTTAAAGGAACGCCTGGTACTGAAGAGGTTGTTGGATATTTAAAGGACCCCATGGCATTGAGGTGGTTATTGGATATTGCTTTTTATTCCTTCGTGCCATGAGAAGTCGCCTACACTAATTTAAAATCGTCTTGCAGTAGCAGGAATATAAAGGGTCACCGCACAGAAGAGAACAAAAGCAGGATGAAAAAAAAAAAAGGGAGATAACGGCATGGAGGAAAAGGAAGAAGAGAGGACAAGGGAAAGGAGGAGGAGGGAGAGAAAGAGGAATTGAAGGATATGAATTTAAGGGAGAGATAGAAAGTAAGTGGAAGAAACTGGGAACCGAGGTAGGAGGAGGAAGGGGAGAGAGAAGGAGAGCAGTACTGGGAAAACGATGAAACGGAAGTTCAATGAGTCAACAGGGAAGGAAAAGAAGAGAGAAGGAGAAAGGGAAATGAGTAGATGGGAGATACAGGAAGAAAGAGGAGTTGAAACAATGAAAAGAAGGGGAAGAAGAAGGAATGTAATATATAAGGAATGATTAACAGGACGAGCCGAAGAAGGACAAGGAAAGGAAGGAGGAGGAAAAGAATGAAAAAGGAAACACGTTGATGGTGGAAACAGGAAGAATCAAGGAGCGGAACCGAGGAAGGAGGTTGAAGGAGAAAGTTAAGGAGGGCGATATTAGGAAAATAACGAAAGGATAGAGCACAAGATGGAACAAGGGAAGGAAGGAGCAAAACCAGAATAAAATAAAAATGAAGAGAAAACGACCAAACGGGAAACACAGGAAGCAAAAGTTGGTACAGAGGAAGGAGGGGGAAAGGGAGGAGGAAGGGGAGGAGGAGTATTATTAGGACATGGATGACAGGGAAGTGTAAAGGGTGGGAGGGGGACAAGGGAAGAGAGGAAATGGGAAGGAAAGAGAAAGGGGAGGCTAATGATGATGGCTTGTCCTCTCTCCAGCAGCGAACTGGTCTTATTGATGTGCGACCCTACCCTGCCACACTCTCCCATGTCCACTGTCGAGCAAATGGCCACTTTCTGGGATAAGTACTGAATGCATTGTTTACCAAGGGCGGAGGGGCGGAACTATCGGTAGCTGAGTTTTAGACGAGATATTGAACTGGTGGATGAGTTCATGTAAGGATAGAGATATAACTAGAGATAGGTACGTATGAATACATGTATGTTGGTGCAAAGGTAAGTTGGTAGATGAATACATACATAGAAATAGGTATATATGTATGTATGTATATGTATGTAGTTAGATAGGTACGACTGATTCATACCTAATAAATAGTTAGACTGATGAGTATTTGGACAGGCAAGAGAAGATACATGATCATAGTCGATTATAGATGAAGAATTAGTTATGATATAATGGCATCATGTTTATTATACAGCAATCAGCATGTATAATTCGTTTGCAGATCTCAAGATAAATCATCTTTACCCTTCCCTCACGCATCCCGGCTAGATAAAAATATAAACCCAATTTTTCCCTCGCGGTTCAGCCATTTCTTTTTCCGTCTTCGATTGTTGTTTATTTTGGCTCGAGGTTAATTATTGGCCTCTGATCCAGCCAGGTAATTCCCCCTTGATGTGTTTAATCGCGGGGTTCGGCCACCTCGCTTGGGGATTACCTGCAAGGGGGTTTGATTAAATCTGAGCCTGGTGGTGATTGGAGTTGGAAGGATTTTTTTCCCCATTTTTTCACTAATTTTTGGAAGTTGCGTTCGAAGCTGAAGCTAAATTTGTATCATTTTACATGTGGGTTATTTCGACGACTTTAGATTTGTGTATTTTCATTCTTCTTTTTCACACACACACACACACACACACACACACACACACACACACACACACACACACACACACACAAGAATGAAAGAGAAGGGAGGAAGATATGTACTAAATCTTCATCGTCCTTCAGGGCTTTCCTCAAGAACAAAACTACAATCCGGAGATAATAAAACGTAAAATTGTGAACCTTATATTTAATCTTGGATCTTCTTTCAGTTTTCTTTAATATATATAAGTAAAAAAAAACAAAGGCAGAATTTATGCATCTGGTCTCGCTCAAGGTTCTCCCCAAAAATCATAATAATAACAAGAATAAAACGACGATTCCTGAAATTGCCCCGATCAAGTACCCCGATGTAAAGCCGACAATGCAGCCGTAAGAACCGGTATTTACGGTCCTCTTAATGCCGGCGGAGATGGTTAAATGGTATCCAGTCTGAAGGTCCCCCAATCCCTCGTTCTTTTTACGTTGTCAGGTGAACTCTGGACAAGGTACGTTTGCGGTCAGAAGTCCCCTTACATTGTCTCGGGACCGTGGCAAAACGTGATGAGATCTGACCAGACTAAATCAGCAATAATCAGGTGGGTTTGTTGTTGTCTCGCTGTTATAAGTTTGGAGCTTCAGAAATGGAAGGTGACTATGGACTGGGACCATTTGGGGATAGATCAAAGTTGGATAGTGGCTAGGTAGGGTGTGCTTGAAAGGGAACGATCGGACTGGGATGGTGGATAGGGAGAGTATGCTTGAAGGTAGAGGTTATTTGTATTCATCTGTGCATTGTCAGGTGCCCAGTCCCTGAGTTCATGCAGGTTTGCCCCCTACAAAAACACCTCAAAGCCTCTCACTGCCGCTGCCTTTCAGCAATTCAAGATGCCTGCCACCCTCATATACTTTTCCATTTTATCCTTCTACTCGTCCTTGGTCTTCCTCTCCCCATTCTCCGATCAGCTTTGCTTTTAGTAGTATTAACCCCCATTCATGTACTCGTCAGCGTATCCTCGCACCTCATTATCTGTCTCCCTCTCCTCATACTCTCATTAGGTTCGCTTCTGCAACCCTTCTTACATTATATTTGTCCATCCCACTTTCCGTCGTTTTCTCCTTTTCTCGCTTTCTTCTTCAACTTCTGTTCTCTATCTTGTATTTAATTTTCATTCTCTTTCTTCAGCCCTGTTCTTAAATATTTCCTTCAACATATATACCTATAAAAGCTTTGCTTTTTTAAGTATTCCCTGTAAATGTTTACATCAGCATGTGTATTTTTTCATTTCATCTCCTTCCTCTTTTAATTCTCCTTCTCTCAGTCCAACTTTCGTATTTAGCCTCGTTCTCGACCTCCCTCTCATTCTGTCATCAACCTAACTCATCACCCTCCGATAATTGTTCTCGACCTTCCCCTCTTCATTTTCTCCCCCATCCTTCTTTAGCAATCTCCTCGGTCTTCCTCTTCCTATTCTTACATCATTGTAGCCCCTGTTTGTATTTACTGTTGTTGTCGTCATACTCTCTCTCTCTCTCTCTCTCTCTCTCTCATCCTCCATCCACCTTTTTCTCACCCTCATTCTCGATCTCCGTCTCCTCATCAACTTTGCTTCTATTAGTATTCATGCCCCGTCCTTATTCCGTGTAGCGTAAGGCGGCCACGTATAACGCCCTACTCTTAATCTTTGGCCTCGAGGCTGCTCTCTGATGCGCCGCCATGACGGGATAAACACAAGGGGTCGCCTCCAACCTGAACATGGCGCACCCTACCTGCCTCTCTCCTTCCTCACCCCTCTCCCTCTTCCTCTTCCCCTTCCTCTTCTCCCTCTTCTCTCCTTTCCTCTCCTCTCTGTTGTCCTCTCTTCTCTTCTCCCTTTCTCTCCTTTGTCATCTCCCTCATCCTTTCTTCTCGTACTCCTTTCTACTTTTTCTCCCTCCAGTCTTTTCGTCCTCCTGTCTTGTCTTCCACTTACCTCAAGCTAAATTCTTTTTCACCCTGAGCTGTGTCTCCTCGTCCTTCGGTTTCTTCTGTGTTTTTCTTTTCTCTTCCCCACTGGATTATTGAACTTTTTGTGTCCCACTCTGGTTGTTCTCTTTTCCTCTCTCTCTCTCTCTCTCTCTCTCTCTCTCTGAATTTCTTGCTAAATCCTAACTGTTCCTTTTTTCACAAACCCATTTTCTCTTCCAAGCTCACCCTCCCTGTTTTCTCATCATCTCGCCTCTACAATGTGTCTTTCGCTTCATATTTTTTTTCTTAGACAGTTATTAATATCCCTTTATAATCCTTTTCATTATATCGACCATTGTCTCATCGTTGGCGGCCTCCTTTTCCACATACTCTATAATGTTCCACGCCCTCCTTGTTTTATTTGCTCTCCTTCTTTTCGGACTTCATCATCCTCATCTATTCATCTTATAATCTAGTTCTCTCATAATCGTCTCTCAGACATCCTCTAACTCCTCTAAGCTGAATAAAATCGTCTAGAGGCAGCAAGGATGGGCTACAAGACGTCAACGTACTGAAAGGGTGTTAATATGCCTTCTTGGTTCCTCTTTCCTCTCATCACATGCATTGTCACCTCGCTTTCCCCTCCTGACACCCGAATAAGCACTAGTAAACATTCTCATCCCTCTGAGCTCTTTTTGCACTTGATTGTGGAAAGTGGGTCTCTTGTCTCAAACTTACCAGCCTGAAGCACAAGCAGCATGAAGGCCAGAGCTTAACATACCGCTGAAAAGTTGCATGTGTGGAATAATGCGATTTGCTTGCCTTGCTTATATGTGTGCCTGCCTGCCTGCCTGCCTGCCTGCCTGCCCTGCCCTGCCCTGCCTCCCCGCCTCTCGTACAGCTGTGTTCATTAGGATCATCCAATTAGCAATGCTGCCTGCAACAGTTCTGGGGCCCCCGATGCAGCTGAGGCCCCTTCATCCCCACCCCTACCTTCCCTTGCACCCCTCTTCCGGATGCTACCCTTTACTCCCGTTTTCCCAGCTACCCTCAATTCCTTTCCCCCCTTCGTTTACTTGCTCCCCTCTTTCTGCCTTCCCTTTCCCCTACCACCTCTTGTTCCCCTGCCTCTGTCGCCCCATGCACCCTTACCCCTGCAATGCCACTATCCTTTCTTTATCATTACTTTCAACTCCTCCCCCCGACTCTCCTTTCTCTCCTTCCTCTTGTTTCCTCTTCCCCTGTCACCCCCTTACCCCTCCCTTCCCACCCCTTGCTCCTTTCCTACCCCTTCTTATTGTGTCCCTTCTCCATTCTACCCCTTTCCCCGTCCTCCTATCATCCCTCGACCCCACACTTTACCTCTCCCCCTTTCACCCATTGATACCCCTCCCCACACCACCCCATTTCCCACCTTCCCCCAGCGACCCCTCCCTCCTCTACCTCAACCACCTCTTCACATCTCCCCCTAACCCCTTCTCACCTTTCCCTTGCAAATCTCCTACCCACCTTCTTTTCCCCCTCCTTTTCCCATCTTTTTCCCCCTTTTATCCTATCGCTCTCTCCCTTTCCCCCCGACCTCTCCCTCTCCCGCCCGCTCTTACCGCCTTCTCTCCCTGTGTTTTCTCCCCTCCCTTTCCCTCTTAACACACAACTCTGAGGGTATTACTCTTGTATGTGTATATTCTTCTGTGTAAGCACGCCTACTCAGTGTACATAATGTTATACTAGGCAGATGGGGACATGCGTACAAACTCCAATACTCCCTTTTCCCCTCCTCAATTTTTTTACAAATTCACACAAATAAACAGGTACATACGAGTGTAAAGTTTACTCTGTTAACACACACACACACACACACACACACACACACACACACACACACACACACACACACACACACACACACCTCTACATATCCCCCACCACACACACACTCTCTCTCCCCCTGATTAAGCCCGGCTAATATTATGAAGGTTAGCCATGGCGCGAGGTTACGTGCCGGGAGAGAGGAGCAAACATGGCCATGCTAAGAGGAGGCAGGGAAGGGAAGAAACAGCCTCGTGGATTTCCCTGTGTAGCACTTCTGTAGGGAGGAGGGTGGGGTGGAGTTGAGAGTGGGATAAGTAACACACACACACACACACACACACACACACACACACACACACACACACACACACACACACACACACACACACACACACACACACACACACACACACACACACACACACAGGGACGAAGGGATGCTGGACTGAAGAGAGTTTATATCTCCCTCTTCACCCTTACGATCAGCTGTTATTAGGTTCGTATTCGTTTTTGACTGAATCATATATTGTAAAAAAAAATCGGAAAAGTGGTAAGAAAAAAGAACGGTATTATTTCTACATGGATATTTTCGCATCTCTACTCTTTGAAAAGAAAAATAAGGAGAATTTTTAAAAGGAGAATGAGCTTTGTGTTTGGGTAAATATTTAAAGGAGGTACTTTTCCTTCTTCCCGTCAGAGAGAGAGAGAGAGAGAGACTTCCCCTCTCTCCCTGTACAGGCATAAAGGAAATTCAGTCCGAGAATTACAGAATTTCGTGCAAATTTAATACAAAAGGAAGGGAGGGGCTGGTTTTGTTTAGGGGAAGATGGTGGTGGAGGGTCGGGGGAGGGAGATTATATTTTGAGAAAGGGAGGTAGGGAGATAGGGAAGCTAATAAGGATTAGTGGAGTCTGAAGAGTATATAGAAAAAAGTAGGGAGAGCGAGAAATGTAAAAGGAAAAGGAATGTGGAGAAAGGCTTGAAAAGAATAAGATGAAGGATATAATGAACAGAGTATCATAAAGGTAGGGCAGAGATGAATTAAAGATAAGGAAATAGATATGAAAAGCTGGAAAGGAATCTATAAAGTAAGAAAAGGGGAAAGTGAATGAACTGAAGTAGAAATGAAAAGGACTTAATTATGAAGGAACAGAGAGGATGGAGAACATTTTGAGAAAGTACAGTAATAATTTGAAGAGTATGAATAATGAAAAGGGGGAGAAACTTTTAACTCCATCAGTCCACGATGTGCTTCATGACCTGCATAAAATAATTGTATGATGACCAGAATAAAAAGAAAAAACTTAGATCATCATAATACAGTGATTAATACAGTTTCTCTTTCACTGAGAGGTTTTTGTTAAGATGAGTAAAGTCGATTGTTGATTGAAAGATTGTAACAAGAAATGACAAAATTGTACTGAAGGAGTTAGAAAAGGAATAAGAAGGGAATAAAGTATAAATATGGAGAACAGAAATGGGAGAGATAGGGAGAATGTTAAAAGTCAATACCATATGTCTCTACAGATACATCAGTCAGTTTTGTTCAGATAAGGGAAGTCTGATACATTATTCAACCTACAGGTAAACCAAGCGAATATGTTCAGCCGTCAGAAATCTTTACAGAAAGATATTTGACCTTGTGAGTTAGTGAAAATATAGAAACGAGATAAGGGCAGACAGTGTGGGGAAAAAAGCAACTAGAAATGAGAAGGATGAACAAAGTAAACAGTATAGGAAGGAACCTCAGGGACAGAGGAAGTAAATATCAGAAGGACAGGTGAGATTAGAATGAAAAGAGACGTAAAGTGGAAGGTGAGTATGGTAAGATTTGCTGCTCAAGGATGGTGATGTTGCAAAAAGGGATGAAGTAGAGGAAGACATGGATGAATTCAATAGGTGAAGTGGAAGAATAAAAAGTAGCGTGTAAAAAAACTTCTTTTTGTAATTTTGAGGCTGCTGGATGTGTAATGAGAGAGGGCATGATGGAAGTTTGATTGTGGCACAGCTATTATTTTGATTATATATTTATTTATTATACTCGGCGAGATTATAGGAAAACCAAATATTTGTAAACATAATTACTTAAGTTATATCGGTGTTGGAAGTTTTTCAGAACGGACTAATATTAAAATAACCTGTAATAAAAGACCAAGACATATTCTACCCGGTAATAGCGGTGTTCGATTTCTGTGCAATGTGTATGAATAGCGTCACCACACAAAATACAGCTTACCTCAGTGCCAGTACTTTGTGACCAGAACAGGAGGTTTTATTTGTTTCTATTTGGTATTTGGATTTTCACCACTAATAAAGGTATTAAAAAAGCCTTATCTTGAATTGTAGGTCCCAAAAATGAATGAAATTAACTTGATTTTGCCTTTTTTGCGTACCTGCAATGCTTTCTAAAAAAAAAAAAAAGAGGAGGAAAAACTAGATTGCTAGATACTGAAGTCTCGGAGGAATTTGTTGAAATATACAAGGTAAATGGGTGGTTGTAATAGTTGCATGATTTGTTGTAAAAAATGAAAAGTTGATAAGTCTAGTCAGTTTGTGTCATTCATAGTTTTCTAATAAGATGATGTAATGTATTGGTAACCAAGTTGAATGTATTGGTAACCAAGTTGAATGATCACACTGTTTTCATGAGCATTCAAAATGGCTTCAGTCATGTAGTTCGAAGTAAAATAATGATTATGATAATGATGAGGAGGAAAATAGTAGTAGTAGTAGATGTAATAATAATAATAATAATAGTAATAATAATAATGTCTCAGATTCAGATTCACAACACTACTGTAATACTTAGATGCTTTACACACACACACACACACACACACACACACACACACACACACACACACACACACACACACACACACACACACACACACACACACACACACACACACACGACATAGGTTACATGCATACATATTTTCATACACTCATGTGAACCCCACGCAAACACATGCCAGTACACTGTACAAGCACACTACAGCCCACTACACAGGCCACAAAGCACCCCTACCTTCCTCTCTCCCTCTCACCCAACCCACCACCCTTGTTACCCCAAACTTACACGTCTGAAAATTCGACCCTTTATCTTCCCCAGGACAGATTTAGCGGCAAAGATTATCAGAGGAATATTTATTAAGGGAATATCTCAGTGTCGGGCGGGCAGACGCTTCCCCATAAAGCAGGGATATTAATGGGAGCCACAAATTTCTGGGGATTAATGGGGATCTTAAATTTCAGGGGTTCGGAGTTGAGAAGGGGCCACACCTTGCTATGCGGGCGGGGTCCATAATGGGCTGCAATATTTACAAACGTTATATATTCCGCCGCTCGACCTCCCGCCAGACAGCCCCCACTTCGCTGTTGTCTCCCTCACCTAGCCCACTATTCCTATACTACCGCCCCTTTGTGAGTGCACTTGGGTCTGCTTACGTGCGGGATAATACACAAACTGTAGTCACCCCTGCAGACCAACACTTATGATAGTCACACATAAGTAAACATATTCTCATCTGGCCGTTATCTTCACTGGCTTGTGATTGCATTTGAAACTGCTTGTGCGCGCTAGAACACATGCAAGTACACAAACACACTTGCAGTTTTACACTCAATAATAGTTACACATAAGTACACATGTTCTCATCCCATCGTCGTAGTGGTTTTATGAACACACTTGGGTCTCTTTGTGGACACCGCTTCATAATTTATATATATACACACACAGCAGTCACAAATACAGTGTAAAGGAAATCATAATTGTTCAGAAATACACATATTCTGCGCCTCTCACCGTCATCATGCATTTCGACCTGTTTATATATATATATATATATATATATATATATATATATATATATATATATATATATATATATATATATATACACACAGCATATATGCAGTGTTACAATCGTGGTAGTAAAGACATCATATTCTATTCCTACCGTCGTATCCTGCTGAGAATGCTTTTGGCATCAGTTTGTGTGCACTACACACACAAAACAGTCACATTAGCATTGTTACAAGCATGAGATATGCACTTAATCCATTCAGACCTCAAGAAATCCAAACTATTGTATTATTACCACCACCAAGAGATTATTGAACCCATGAAGGATTTCCCGTCCTCCAAGGGTTTAAACAGTCTTCGGTAACTCTAAAGCCATGAGAATTTTGTACTGGTTTAGTGTAGCTATCCACCAAGCGATTTTATATAGCCAAGGAATGGCTTTTCGTCCTCTTAGGGTCATGTAGATTCTCTCTCTCTCTCTCTCTCTCTCTCTCTCTCTCTCTCTCTCTCTCGCAATTTCTTCGCTATGATCGTTTGGTATTTGTCTTTCTTTACCAAGTTTACGCAATCTGATCCCTGATATTTGCGCTGTGTGTTTTTCAGGATAAAATTCTTAATTGGGATATTCTCTCTCTCTCTCTCTCTCTCTCTCTCTCTCTCTCTCTCTCTCTCTCTCATCTTTAAAATTGACCAACTTTATCAGTCAAAAGAAAAAATATCAGTTAAGGAGATATAAAAATACCCGCACCACCTTCGTATTTTCCACAATCTTACGCATAACTAAATTAGGTTAAGCTGTGGTACTCTCTCTTATTTTCTTCCTCACATATATTACTTCAGATTTCAGCCAAATTCTTTCATCACCTCTTTATACATTTATTTGATTATCTCTTGTAGTCTCTTTTCTTCCCATTTTGTTAGGAGGAGTAATTCTGATCGTGTGCATTTTCTTCATCTTTATTATTTCATCCGTAGTTGCGTAATAAGAATCGATTTTTTTTTATTACGGTGCACTTTTTGTGTCATCCTAATGGGTAGTTTGGATTATGGGCTCGATTTGCATTTTTATTCTTTTTTTTTTTTTTTAGATGTTAAAGAAAGTTGTCTTTGGAAGTATGCCGAAAAGTCGATAGGTTTTCTTCGATGCTAATTGTGTAAAATATTGTTCTATCCGGGAATCTATGAACATTACTGTTTTTGTCTTTTTGTCGTGACGTTGAATCTGTGTTATATGTATTTTTTTATTTTTTCCAGGATGGTGAGTGTCGCTTGTTGGTCTGGGTAAACGTGAGTACAGTGAGCACCATATGATTACATTTATCTGTTAACTACTTCTGTACGACGGGGCTTTTAAAATTTTTGGTCCTCACAGATTTCATTTAGTTTAGAAAAGATCTCTTATAGTGAAAAGTTTAGTAACAGTTTCTACCTTCTTACTCACCACGATGACGTCTGTGTTATTATTTTTGCTACAGCCGGATGTTTATATATAGCATTGAGAGACCCCGAATTGATGGGGTTAAATATCATAGAAATATTTGCATTTAATTATGATTGATGGTGTGTTAAGTTTAATTTAGCCAGTGGTGTTAAGCCTACTGTAGAGCTGATAGTATTTTGCGCTTTCTTACCGATTATTAGTTTTTTTCTGGTAAGTAACAAATGTACTGATTTTTTTACTCATGGTTTTTACATATACCATTGTTGTTATACAGATATGTATATTTTGCCGTTACTTTTGTGTGGTAGTTCTTTCACACAATCTCTAAAGAGCTTAGTTATATTACTTTAAATAATCATGCCCTTTTGTCGACGATCATCAGCTTTTATGATATTGATTCTTGTATGATTACTGACGCGCATGTTAAGTCCAGACTGTTGATTTGCATATTCAAGCCGACAACGAAGACCCTATGAAGCTACCTCTTATAAGCGCATCACATCAGCTCCTATCCCCTGCTGTTTGTCATATTTAGCCTAGGTAGGTCGTTCCCAGAGCCATCATCCCCCTTGGCAGGCAAACCCCAGTGGAGGTGCGACGCGGGTGGAGGTCTTGGTGTGGAGTGGTGTGTGTTAGTGTGCGTGTGGGTATGGGTGGTAGTGGTATGTGTTTGGGTGTGGGTGTTGGTATGGGTGGTAGTCGTGTGTGGGGGGGTTATGGGTGGTAGTGTTGTGTGTGTGTGTGTGTGTGTGTGTGTGTGTGTGTGTGTGTGTGTGTGTGTGTGTGTGTGTGTGCTTAGGAGAGAGGCGAGTGGGGGTCTTGGCTGTGTGAAGTGTTGGTGGGGTAGTTGTGGTGAAGTGTGTTTGTTTGTGAAGAGGTGAGAGTGCAGCTAAGGGAATGTGTGTGTGTGTGTGTGTGTGTGTGTGTGTGTGTGTGTGTGTGTGTGTGTGTGTGTGTGTGTGTGTTTAGGAGAGAGACGATTGGGGGTCTCTCCCGTGTGAAGTGTTTGTGGGGTGGTTGTGGTGGAGTGTGTTTGTTTGTGAAGGTGTGAGAGTGCTGCAAAGGGAATGTGTGTGTGTGTGTGTGTGTGTGTGTGTGTGTGTGTGTGAGAGAGAGAGAGAGAGAGAGGTAATTGGGGTTTTGGCATGGACTGGTGTTGGTGAGATCGTTATAGCAATGTGTGTTTGTGTATAGGGGCAGGTGTGTGTGTGTGTGTGTGTGTGTGTGTGTGTGTGTGTGTGGAGGTGAGAAGCTAGTGGAGGTCTTGGCAGGGAGTGGTGTAGGTGGGGTGGTTTGAGTCGGGTGTTCTTGTACGCGGGGGCTACGTGTTTTTGAGCGTGTATGCATTTGTATGTACGTAAGGGAACTGTCGGTATGTGTGTGTGTGTGTGTGTGTGTGTGTGTGTGTGTGTGTGTGTGTGTTGGATATGTACAAAGATGAGAAGGTATAGCACAACACACGAGTTTTTTCCTTATTCTGCTTGTGATGGCCGTCCACGCCTTTTATAACAATAGGGTATGGGGTGTGGATAATGATGATGATTATGAGTATGCTAGAGATGAATGTATGTCAGCTTTGATATATCGTATAGTATTAAGATGTGTCAATTAAAGTTTCAAAGTGAAATGAGAGAGAGGTGAAGTGATTAGGATGTGTGTTAGGGAGCGTCAGAAGTGTGAGGTTGAGTGTTCTGATGCCAGGTTTTCCTTGTACGATGTTAATTGTTTTAATAACTGGATGATTATTATAATTTGGCTCAGTTTGGTGTGGAGTACAGATGCAGATGATTGAATGGCTGATAGAGATAGATAGATATATAAAAAATGAGGTCGATAGATGGTTACTGATATAGAGAAAGAGAGGTAGACAGACAGAAGCTAAAACTGAATGCTGTTTATGTAATTCTGTTAATGCATGGATATTTAGGGTTTGTTGAGCATGAACTGAGTTGCGTTTCCTGGCACTTGTTAGCCTCCTGATGATTTTTATGTATTTATTTTGGAAGGGTAATTATGGTGAAATTTTTGTTATATCTCGCAGTTCAGAGGAGAAATGTGTAATGTGGTAGAGTGTAATACTCTCATATTGCTTCAGAAAGTATTGTCTGCCGAGATGAGAATTCCGTGTCTCTCTTAGTGAGTTTTTATATTCACGTATTCGTAGCTGGACTGAATATTCCTGTGATATTTAATGCTACAGGAAGGAAGTATTTTGTTGTACACCCTGATAGTGGTGTTCTTGCTAAATGGACAGATATTGCCGGTATGACTTGTGGTTATTTGTTATACCATCATGAAAACAGGATAGAATTAATTAGGCCCGGAAGCATTTCATCAACAAGTAAGAGTTGGATCGTGAAGCTGAGCATAAACTAATGTGAGAAGTAAATTAAGGGGTGATAAGTCGGGTGCTTCCTATTCAGTTAATGTGCTTGCGGCCATGTAATTTGATATTTTATGTGCAGTTTCAGTCAGACTAAAATGATTAATATTACATGGTGAGTTTTAAGTTAAATATATAACTGCTTGAGCTGGGTAAAGCCATTAATAACAAAGGCACTGTGTATCGGTAAGTTTAAGCGATTAGATGAAAATATTAATATTCAGTAATGGGGTAATGGCGTGAAGTAGTCATGTATAGGGGATTTACTTTATTATCATGTCATGTTAAATTATTTCTGATAACCATACTCACATCCTAGGATAGGTTTTGTATTTTTCTGTGTTAGTTAGTACTTTGAGAACCTCTACTGCAAATTAAAACTCAGTGTAGTAAACATGGTAGCCAATTTTTTACTGTATACGATTATTAGTTACTTATGATGAACTAATAGTTGACTATGTGAACTGAGCAATAACCGTATGGAAAGCACATCTGTCATGATTTTTTTCCTTGTCTGGGAACATTTCTTTCATTCTTTACCTGTAGCAAAAACTTTGTCCACCAAGGGAACAGTATTCCATCACCAAGAACAATGTACAAACATTTCCTTCGATACTTTAACCTACAAATTTTACACAGACTTCAAGGTCACTCCGTCTTAAACACTGTGCAAGAATGGGACCTGGATTGTGGAGGAGGAATATTATTATAAATTCTCTACCTGCAGCTGAAATTATGACCACCGAGGACCAATATTCGATTACCTGGATCACTGTACACGGATTTACTCTCGCGTTTTACCTGCCCCACAAATATTATCCAAGCTGAAAGTCACACCCTCCCTGACAGCATGATTGTATAGAGCCTCGTTTGTGGAGGAGCAGCTTTAATACAATGTTTGTTCACCTGTAGTCAAAATTATAGCCACCAAAACATCGATAGTCCTGGTTCTCTGTACTTGCACTTCCCCTTTATATTTCTGCACTTTAGCTCAGCCATAAATTTTACTTAGTCTGGAAGTCTGAAGGTCCCTCTATTATTGACAGGGTGATAGTATTAGATCTTACCTTGATGCTGATGTTGGTAATGGCACTGCTGAGGGACGGTACACACTGGATGTTGCTGAGTCTGGCGATGAACTCTGGGACCCAGGGATGTTTTTAGCTCTGTTTCGACGTTTTGCTTCCTCTTGATTGGATGTCTATAGGCTCTGGGTGATGTGTAGGACGTCTGTTACTTTTTCCTTCGCCCCCATCCCTGTTTTCCCGTTATTTTCCCTTTATTTTCCCTTCCCTTTTGCCGGGGACAGCCGATGCAGTTACCCTCCCAGTGAATCTCCCACCAGCACTGACATCAGGCCTTCCCACAACGCCGTCCCTGGAAAATTTTGCGCAGATTTTTTTCCACCCTCTCTCCGTCTGTCTCTCTCAGTCCTTTCCGTATGCACCTCTGAGGGTCAAGATTTATTGCCCCAGAAGAGGTAGGTAGGTTGGCTGTGGTGGGAGGTGCAATAAAAAAATTCTGACCTTTGAAATCCCTGTACGACTGTGGCTGTTTATTGCCCAAGCGAATTCGTGGAGCCAGGCAGAGCGACCAAGCCATAGCGGTACCTTCCCTCCCTCTCGCTTTCCCTTCTGTCGCTGGATTTATTGCATTGTTTTCCTTTCTTCATCAAGCAGTTTTTAAGTATTATTTGTAGAGTACTTAACTGTGGCTGTGTCTGAAGAAACTCTAAACAGAATAGGAAGAGGAAAGATCACTATTGGCCACCAGTTTTTTGCGTTTCTCGGAGTGTTCCGCGCATTATTCACGCCATTTCTGGCCCAGCCGCTGCCTTCCTCCAGCCTCACCGCAAAGCTCTGCTAAAAAGTGCGAAAAACACCCCAAACCACCGTCCCAGGGATATATTCAAGTGAATGACGAAAAAAATACCTTCCCGAGGGCACGTCTAAACCAAAACTCTTGTCCTATGCAGCTGTGTCACGACTTCTGTAATATTGTGTAGAACGATCGTGTTTGTTGCGTTTTTGGATTATTTATATGCGTAATTTTGTGTCACGTAATTATTCATCCACTAAAGCAGTTAAGAATTGGTTTAGAGGACCGGTTTGTGACCCATTTTCTTGTTCCTTTCCTGCTCCTATTTCTGGTTCCCTTCCATGCCCTTGCATTAGGGAAAAATGTTGATGATGATAATGATGGTGATGATATAGGTATCGTTATATTAATGGTTTGCTGTATGGTTACCCAGATACTGGCCTTTACGCGTTTTTTTACGATTATGCTTCTGTGCTTTTAAATTTGCTGATTGTACAACTGGAATTAACCGTATGCTGATGCTCTGTTATTACTAGAAGACTTCTTTAGTACAATGAAAAAAAATACAGTACAAATGAAATAAAATCTGTTATATAGAAATGCACGATCTTAATTAATAACTTTTCCTTTCTAAACAATTTCCCCACCACGAGTTTGCTATGGGCACACTGACCTGCCAATTACTCGGGTTACAGCTTAGGAGTCAACACAATATACGCCATAGGTAAGGGATGGCTAAGGTAAAATTGGGTCAGTAATTGTGAGGCAGGGTTACGTGAAGTAGAGTTTGTGTATATGTTTGATTATCTGTAAGCCTATAACCCTTTCATTAAATATTCATCTCTTTGTAACGGTGAATGGAATGAATATGAAGTGAGGTAGGGTTTTGTATTGCTCAAATTTATGAAGTTGTCGGGGTAAGTCTTAAATAATAAAAGAGAAATATTCGAGGTTATTGTTGTGAAGTCTGGAGATTAGGTTCATTTTCTCCAGTTGTGAACACTATGATTTTTAGTGGCATGTGAATGATTAACTAATGTTTGAGTAAATCAGTATTTGTTTGCATATGTAGGAGGGTATGCATATCTTAGATAACTACAGCTTTGGACTCCTTTAACAGAAGCTAATCGTCTGCTGATAACCGAGTAAAATCCTTAAAAAATATATGACGGCATGCCTCTACTTTTGACCTTTTAATACGTTTACTCTTCCTGTAATTTGTTTCTATCTTGTTCCGAAGTGTTCATTTTGAAAGAATAATAGTTACTGAATAATTCTTACTCTCATCTGTTCACCCAGTTTTACTTCACATAGCTACTTGACTTGCAAGTCTAATTGTCGCCATATGCTTATACTTTTAAAATATTAATTTTACTATACCTTTTTTCATTTAAGCGATAACTTGCTTATAAAAATTAATTTTATTCTAACCTTTTTCGCATAACTTAAGCGATACCTTTTAGTCTAATCAATCTACTCATATTCCTCTCTCACTTTGGAACTTTTGGTTTCTTATCACCCTCCTCCTTCTAAGAGCCTTTACCTCCATTACTGCGTCCCTTGTTTCCCGCCATTCCTTCCCATCTCATTGCCTTTTCCCTTCTCAGATACCCTTTCATTTTCAGTACCTCTTTCCTTCTCAGACACTTCTACAGAGACGATACTCTTCCCTTTTCCTTCCAATACTAGTCCGTGGTATATACTTTATTATCAGTGCTGACCTTCCCTACACTCGCATCCTCCCGTCCCGCACACCTCTCCCATCTCCTTTCTTCCTTTCCAACACAAGCTCTTCTCTGCCAACACACAAATCCCGCCACTTTCCGTCCCAGCTTCTGTTCCTTCTATCCCACCACACTTTCCATACCAACAAGCATCCCATCACCTTCCTTTTCGGCTCCTGTTCCTACCATCACATCATCTTTTTCATTCCCAGTCCACTTTCTCTCTCATCATAATTCAGAGGATCATCATAATTCAGAGGATTAGTTGTTTGTTACTTGGGTATGCTTGATATTTGGGACCCATACTGTAAATGCCTCTTTCACGTTTCCCACATCCATCGTCTTGCTTTCCCCAGCCCCCTCTCCCAATACCTACTGCAAGTTTTGGTTCCCCGTCTTCTTCCTTCATACCGCACCATCTTCTCTATCTCTTTCTCATTATCATCATCTCTCTCCACTTCTTCCTCATTCTGTACTGCCTCGGCCATCCTGTATCCCCATCCTTGTTCACCTACATACCTGTACTCCACTCCTTTTTCCATCCTCTTCACTATCCTCTTCCACACTTATCCTCTTCTCAATCCGCAGTAGGCTACGTCGTCACCTCCTTCATCTCCTTCTCCATTTTCCACCACCGTCTCCACCCCCCATCACCCTTTTTATTTCTCCATCCCCTGCTTCCTCTTTCTTCCCATCCCCCTTACCATATCTCTTGCCATCTCCTCTACTCTTTTCCCATCCACTTTCACCAGTCCCCATATCTCCACCTCCCTATCCTATGCTTTCATCTATGCCTATCTCCCTCCTTCCATTATTTCTGCCATTCCACCGTCCTCGATCCCCCACTTTCTCTGTCCCACATCCTCCCACTTCCCAATGTCCCGTATCTTCATCACCCATACCCTCAAAGCTCTTTCCGCAGTTACCAAGCATCACCGGCTGTTCCATATCTTCATCTCCCGTATCCTCTATCATTCATCTCTTTGTGTCTTGAGGTTTATTTTAAGGTATAGCTTTTGTAGGTTCTCACCCTACTTCCTCTACCCCCACCTTCCCCATTCCCCGTCACCTCTCCGCCGCTTCTTCTTCCATCCACCCATCCCCTATCTCCCATTCCTTTCCCTGACCCCTAGCACGAGGGCAGGGTGAGGTGAGGTGAGGGAGGGCGCCGTGGCATAATGTGTGGGAGTATAAGGTGGCTAGAGGGATCAGAACCTGGGATTAAAACCTCAAGCCCCTCTGTCTCTTTAATCCACGCTCAGGATCCGCTCGCTACTGGGTTTGATCCCTGGTTGTCTTTCCCTGTGCAAACTTTCTCTCTCTCTCTCTCCTTTTCCCGTCTGGGGCTATGGTCTGTAGGAGCAGCTCTGTCTGCTTCTGTCACTAACGATTTTTGGAAACTTAAGTGCTCACTCCCGTGCAGCATGTAGCCACGCCACACCACACTTCGCCACACAGCTCACCCAATGGCATTAACTCAAGACTTCTAAAGCTCCTGCATCTAGAACAGTCGTACTTGTTTAAAATTGTATATTTGATACCTCTAACCCCTTCAGTCGGAGGAGTTCCTTCCAAGCTGAATACAGTAGCAGTAACCAGTATATATGAAAAGGACGTCTTCGGACTGAAGGTGTCAGTGAATGCCGTCATTTTTTTTCGTAATCTGGTACTGTTTTCTGAAAACTCTTAGACGTTCTCTTACCGTACTTAATTTGATCATTTCACTGCATTTTTTCCCCAGACATTATTAACATCTTTATGTTTCGTCGTCTATATAATTTTATATCCTCTTTTATTTACTCACTTTACATTTCTGGTCTCTCATTTTCAGTCATTTTCAGTCATGTTCGTATGTTTGTTTGCCTGTCTGCCTGTCTGTCTGTCTGTTAACAATTTTACGCAAAAACTACTGTTACGATTTTGACTGAAATTGCAGGGATGATGGGTTATGACCTTTTGATCACCTGATTAAATTTTGGGCCAAAGTGGGCCATGGCTCAGGCTGTAGACCCCAAAAAATGTAAAAAAAAAAAATGGGGATGGGTAAAAACTCCTTTCAAATTCATCATATCAACATGAAACCAAAACCTAAAGGTACATCTTTCAAATCTGCATCCTATAATATGCTTCATTATATCAGGGGGGTCATCCCCCAGTTAGCGGTAGGGGGGTCAGTGTCAGGTGTGTCGGACCAAAAATTTCAAATGGGCATAAAATCGTTAGGTTTCATTTGCTTTACTTCAAATTTGATATGTCACATCTTTCACTAGATATCCTGTTGTGTTTACACGTCAGCACGAAAATGACTGCCGAGGACGAGTTTTGCTGTGCATTGGCACCGCTTCTTGTTTATTTATTGCTTCGAGGGGCGGATGAAGGGGGAGCTAAAGTATAAACATAGTTTTATTTACTTGCATATTTATTCATTGTTGTTAGCTTAATTTCTATATTCCTGTGCATAAGTAGTGCATTTGTATTAATTGAAACGTTTTTATTAAACATACCCTCCTCTGTTTACGTATTAAGAGAAAGAGGAGAGAGTTGGTGTCTGGTAATGAGGCTGGACCTGACTTGCTCTTAGTGATCCCTCCCCCACCTGTCTGATTGTAGACTCACACACCGACACCCCTAACTCCACCTCCACCATTAGTCTGGCTCACAGGGTCTCAGGCTGTCAGGGTATTGGGAGTCCCTTGTTGATAGTCTTGTTGTTAGGGGGTCTGGCTCTCTCTCTCTCTCTCTCTCTCTCTCTCTCTCTCTCTCTCTCTCTCTCCCCACTATAATTCATTTCCCTTAATTTGGCCGAGATTTTTGTCCTTTTGTAGCATATTTCCCATAGCTCAGAAGCAGAATAAAGCAATACCACGACTCCCCATCCATTCCATAGCACTTCCTCGTGACTAGCATCATCTAATACTTATCTCATCTCTTGGCACAGCAGTCAAGATGGAGAGGTGGCAATTTTACGTATACTTATTGTGAGCAAAGTACAGGGGACCACCTCTTTTCTCGAGTCCCAGTTTTCTCTCTCACTACACACTAACATATGGGCTAATACCACTTGTCACCACATCTGTTAATTTCTCCTTAAGGTCTGTGATTGTTAGGTTAGTTTCTGTTAGGCTTTAGACTGTGTGGGTGTGTTGATGTTGGAGTCTGTTTCACATAATGTCTGTTGCTATCGGTGTCTCTGGCTCCTGGGACCTGTTGCTTCCAGGTCCTGTTCCCTGTTTCTGTTAAGGCTTTTTATCCAGGCTCTGTTGATACCAGATCTTAACGGTACTGTATGGCTCTGTTACTCTTAATGTAGATTGTTCTGTGAGTTTTTTATTTATTAGTAGTACTTTGTGTGTGTGTGTGTGTGTGTGTGTGTGTGTGTGTGTGTGTGTGTGTGTGTGTGTGTGTGTGTGTGTGTGTGTGTGTGTGTGTGTGTGTGTGTGTGTGTGTGTGTGTGTGTGTGTGTGTGTGTGTGTGTGTGTGCTGTTGTCGGGGTAGGACTTCTTTGTCTGGGAACAATGCGAAGAGATAGTGTTTTGTGGAGATTTGATTCGGGATTTTTTTTATGCTGCAAAGTATTGACTGCAACTTCTGCTTTCTTGGGAGGTCTTTTTAGGAGCCTTGTTAATACGAGATCAGTATTGGCAACGTAAATATACTCGTCAACTTTTTAAGACCAATACCTGTTTTTGTTAGTAACGTGTTTTGTGGTGTCTGATTGCTTTTATCGTCAGAATCAGAATCCAGTGTCGCTAGTTCCTCTATGTGCATTCATTTTTATTGGCATTCAGTGAGTTTATAGATTGAGGTATCCAGTTATCCAGTTGAGATTTCTTTAAGATGCTGAGCCATTATGTGTGCCTTTTGACTTCTTCAGTTCTGTTCCTTGGGTAGCCAGGCTCTTTATTTTAGCAACAAACATGATTTATGTCTTGGAAGATTTAGACAAAGGAATAGCTTGGAGGACGATGTATATTGCTTGTAGAGGAGTGTTTGTGTTGCTGTAGCTCATTTAACAAGTAGTTTCTGTATCATGCTTATTAATTTGTTATCATATACAAATACAGTTCAGGTCGTTCATGTTTTTATTTTTTCTTAAACACACGTATGTCATTTATTTCAGATACGATAAAGACTCACACTTAAGACATCATTGTAAATTCAACCGTTCCGATTCACACATTAATATATTATATTGGTGTGCATCAATTATCATAAAGATACTGGCGTTTTGCATACCTCCTGTAACCCACACATACTGTACATGTTCCAGGAGTAACACACACACACACACACACACACACACACACACACACACACACACACACACACACACACACACACACACACACACACACACACACACACACACACACACACACACACACACACACACACACACACACACACATTCCTCTATGACTCTTAACACCTTTCGTACCCTTCCTCTCATCGACACACTCCGGGGTATTAGTCTCTCTCTCTCTCTCTCTCTCTCTCTCTCTCTCTCTCTCTCTCTCTCTCTCTCTCTCTCTCTCTCTCTCTCTCTCTCATAAACCAATACACACCCGGACACATAAAGCCACATAAATACACAGTCATCACACACACACACACACACACACACACACACACACACACACACACACACACACACACACACACACACACACACACACACACACACACACACCACAAACACCCCCACACACACAAACACCACACTCACCATCCACCCTCACCTCAGAGTACCCAGGCCTTCCATAAACATACCCCAATTTTACTGCATTTTAATGGCTATTCTCCCTCTTACCCTTCCTCCTCCTCCTCCTCCTCCTCCTCCTCCTCCTCCTCCTCCATCCTTTACTTCTTATTTCCTCATCATATTCTTGCTTTCTTCTACTTCTCTCTTCTCTTCTCCCCTCTTCCACATCCCACTTCTCTTGTCAGTTCACTCTTTCAGTTTTTTTTTCCTTCTCTTACTCCTCCTTGCTTCTTGCCCTTCTCCTCTCTTCCTTTTCCATGTGTCCTTCTTGTTTTCATCCTTTAATTAATTTTAAGCTCGTTTTTTCCCTTTTTCTCCTCACTTCTCTTTCCATATTCTCTCTTTTTCTTTTCTTTCATCTTTTACTTGATCGTTCGTCTACTTCTTCTCACTCTTCTCATTTCCTCTACCCCACCTCTTCCTTCTTTCTCTCTTCTCCTCCTTCTCCCCCTTCCTCTCAATTTTTATCAGTTTGCGTTAGTTTATTTATTTATTTTGTTTTTTGGGGGCGCTCTTTTCTAATCTCATTCTTTCGTTCTTCGGTGTAATCATCATCTTTTTTTTCGCTCTTGATCTCTGCCGCTTCCGTCTCATCCCTCGATCATTGACTTAGTTCTTCTCTCGCCCCCCGCTCTTTTTTTTTTTTTTTTTTTTTTTTTTTTCATTCCCAAGCCTCACTTTTTGCTAACTGTCCTTTCATGTCTGCTCTTCTGTTTTTCCTTCTCTCCTTTTCGTTGTCCGTTTCCACACCCACGATTTCGCCTTTGCTTCTGTCGTATTTTATCCTAGTTCTCTTTTTCCAACTGGGCTTCTAGTATTCCTCTTAATTATTCACCTCCCCTCTGCAGTCTTTTTCCCTGCCTTTTTTTCCTCCTTACTTCATCACCCTCCTACCTCTCCTCTTCCTTTCTTTCTTCTTCTTTTCTCCTTCACCGTCTCTCCCTTTCTCTTCCTCCACTCCTCTCTCCCCTTCGCCCGCATTCTTCAATCCACTTTCCATCTCCTTCCCTCCTCCTCTCACGTTAATTTCTCCTCTGTTACTACCCAGGTATGCGCACTTGACCCTCATCTGCACAATTCCTACCCACTTATATCGAGTCGAAACCAAGCGGGGCCCATTTATTAGTCACTTTTAATGTTCATTCACCTGTGTTTTGGTTAATAAGTATGGCAGCCGTATACAGAAACGTTGCCGATCCCTGATTCTTTTATGTTTGAAGTTATAAAATTAAAGTAGTTTTTGTGTTTTTTTTTCACGTTATTCCTCCTCCTCCTTCTCCTCCTCCTCCTCCTCTTTAAACTATTGTTAATGGTGATTTTAGTGTTAGGTTGTACTTCACCTTTTCTCTCTTATATGAAAAATTAAAGAACCAAAGGCTGAAAGTCTGTAAAACTTTTACTTCTAAAGCAAGTTTATCAAAGAGAAACCCGTAATCAGGATTCCCTTAACTTGAGGTGGCTAGACATATTGCGTTTTAAATGACGTATCTCTTTCATATGTCACCCTAATCGTCACCCGTCACCTCTTCCTTAACCCTCATCTTCATCTGCTACCCTTATTTTCACCTGATACCCTCATCTTAATACATCACCCTCATTTTCACCTTTCACCTTCATTCTTGCTTTGGGTATTCAATTTCACCTCTCACGCTCATATTCATCTCTCCCCTTCATCTTCACCTGTGACCCTCATCTTCGTCTGTCACTTTCATCTTCACCAGGTACCCTCATCATCACTTTTTAGCTCATTATGCCTTATTAGCCTTGCTGGTCCTTTTCTTTCATATTCGTCCTCTTCATTTTTCTACTCCCTCATTTCCCCTTATTTCTATTTTCTCCATTTACCTTTTTTCCTTGTTTTGTCCTTCCCCATTTATTTTTTATTACCATTTATTGTTTTCCATTCTGTCAGTCTTTCCTTACTTACCTTACCTCGGTTTGCCTATCAGTATTATACCGGTATATTCCTTCCCTCTTCATGTATATTTTCTTTAGCATCGATTCTATCCTGTTCCCTTATATCGCCTGTCTTTCGCGTTTCTTTTCAGTCACCTTTTCCATCATATAATTTTATTCTCATGTATCATTTTCTTTTCATCTTGATTTCCTCCTTACTCGCTAAACCCATTTCCCATGTTAAAGTTTCTCCTCTTATTCTTTTGCTCCCCTTCTTTACATTTCATGGCCTGTCTTTTGCTTCCCTATAGTTCATTCTTTCAATTCTTTCCTCCTTCTCTCTGTTCTTTTTAATTGTCGAATGGTGTTTTCCCCTTTTCTTCTTCCATTTTGTCTTTATTTTTCCTTTCTTCTCTGTTCCTACTCTGCTCATGTTTTGTATTTTTACTTTTCCTCCTGTTTTTTCCCCTTCTCCATCATCTAGTCCATTCTCTTCCCAATTTACTCCTCCCTTTCCCTCCACCCCTATTTCGTCAATTCTGTTCACCCCCACCCCCCATTCCGACATTAACCCCCCTTTACACACACACACACACACACACACACACACACACACACACACACACACACACACACACACACACACACACACACACACACACACACACACACACACACACACACACACACACACACACACACACACACACACACACACACACACACACACACACACAAGGAGGGTACGAAGGATAGCTCAAGGCCCCTGTGTATCATCATTACTCTCTCGACTCCTTGTTTGTCTGATCTGCGCATGACAGCTCCAGATGCCTCAAGCTCTAATTAAGTCCCTTGGGTGAGCTTTTACGACCTGGCTTGGGCATTCCTAAGGTGTACACTTGTCGACCCGTGATTATTTACAAAGTTGGATAGGTTAGGTGTGTATGTGTTTTGCGAGGTTGAGGTGAGAGATGGGTTAGTAGATTATGTGCAAGGAATATGGTGTGGGATGAATTAGTGGATGGCTTTGGAGTGTATGTGTTAAAGGAGTGGGATTGGTTTGTACTTTATGTGCAAGGACTGTTGACTAGAATGATTAATTAGAGCACTATTGAGTGTATGTGTACAATGAAATTAGATTGGAAATGTTTAATGATTTATGTGCAAGGAGAAGGGAGTAGTATAAGCAGCTATATTGGATTGGAGTGTATGTGCTCAGAGGGGGAGGACATGGAGTGAGATTTGTTAATAGTATCTGCAAGGAAAGGAAAATGGAATCATTTATTAGATTGCCTTCGGATTTATCCTAGGAGTCTGGAGTAGCAATGGTTAGTAGTTTGTTGAATGAGAGTAGAGTGGGAGATATAAATGGACTGGTTTGGAGTGTAAATTCAAGAAGAGTGGAGTAGGATTGGTTAATAGTTCATGTGCAAGTGAAGTGAGTACAGAATGGGATGAATTGGATTAGTTAAGAACATGTGTATGGATAGAGTGAAGATGGATGGTTTAAACAGAATGAGTGGTTAATTATTTGCAAAGAGAGTGAAATGGGAGTGAGACATTGACTGTGTAGAAGCGTGTGTGCAAGAAGGATAGAGAGGAGTGTAGTGCTAGATTGGTTAAATATGCATGAAGGGTGGAGTGGGATGAAGTCACAAGTTGGTTAGTGTATGTCACAGAAGGGTGGAGTAGAATGGAGTCACAGATTGTTTAGGAATATTAATGCAAGGAGGGTGGAGTGTAAGGTTGCAGCTTCTGAGGAAAAAGATTCTTGTTCCTTCCACGTTGGATTTGTCACTGATACGGCATTGAGTGGTAAATAGATAGTTAGAAAAAAAAAAAAAAGAGAGATAGCTGACAATGATTGATACTGGTTGGCTAGATAGGATGTTAGAATATCAACAAGGTGCATGAGATATTTAGAAGAGAAAAAAATGTTGCAATACTGTTACAGTCCTGATTGATCTCTTCCCTCTGAGGGATCTCCCCGAAGCAGAATAAGTACAAAAGTATTAGACATATGCATCAAAGCCCAGAAATGAGGCATCTCTGCAGTCACTAAAGTCAACGTGCTTGAAGCGAGTGCGTGAGAACCCTAATATGGGACTTTGTTAAAATCACTAAATCTACGGGAGTCAAGCAGCCCGATTCTGAGCATCCCTAGCGAGTGACAGATGGACAGGGTTATTCCTAGAGATGGGTCCGTGTCCTATAAACTAATCTCGCGTTAGTCAAATAAACTAAAAAAACGTTTTACTAATAATCGTTTGTCCTCGGTGAAAGCAAATAGATCTACCCGCTTATGTTCCATTAAGTTTAATAATTGCAAAGTTCATTCTCGATAATACCCGGTTATAAAGAAAATTCTTTATAGTATTAAATATTTCCATGGCGCCTTGCACTGCAGTTCAGGGAGTTCAATAACCCTGCATCGCTTCAGGCTCCTTGGAGGCTGCTCCTTAGTCTAGACCCTTGTTTATTAGCAGGTGCATAGAGGAAGGGTGGCTCCTCTCTCTCTCTCTCTCTCTCTCTCTCTCTCTCTCTCTCTCTCTCTCTCTCTCTCTCTCTCTCTCACACACACACACACACACACACACACAATATATATATATAAATATATATATATAAATATATATATATATATATATATATATATATATATATATATATATATATATATATATATATATATATATATATATACTGTTATCTGGGTAAATTATAATGCATTCTCTGCTACATTAATTTACGTGTCACCTCAGAAAACGCAGTATCACAGCGAAAAGAGCAATTCTTACTTTTACTCTTGACTTCTTACTGTTAATCTTAAATCTACGACTGTAACTCAAATCTTGTACACATTTGCATGCATTCATCTTACTTGAAAATCTCCCGATCTTACGAATCTCCCACTCTTACCTGCAAATCTCCCACTCTTACTTTTATTTGCACATTCCCTCTCTTACCAGCAAATCTTCCACTCTTAGTTGCATAATTTCCACTCTTACTCGCTAATCTCCCACCCTTACTTACAGATCCCCCACTTTTACTTGGAGATCTTGTGCTCTTACCTCCAGTCTCCCACTCTTACCAGCGAGTCTCCTACCTATACTTGGCAACTCTTACACTCTTACACACAGGATAAGATGTTTAGGTTTGACTCTCCATGGCCAGGCATTCTGAAGTGGAAGATTTTAAAGAATACCTGACGTGATTGATGAAAATTGCATGTTGTAATATTTCCTATCCACTTAAGGAAAATTTTGAAGAGAAAAAAAAATGCTGGAAGGGAATTTATCCAGTAATTTCTCGCATTTCTCGTGTTTTGTGTTGCTTTCCTTCTTTGCTCTCTCTCTCTCTCTCTCTCTCTCTCTCTCTCTCTCTCTCTCTCTCTCTCTCTCTCTCTCTCTCTCTCTCTCTCTCTCTCTCTCTCTCTCTCTCTCTCTCTCTCTCTCTCTCTCTCTCTCAAATTGTTTACCGTATAAGCAAAGCATTTCAGCATTATTTAAGTTTCTCTCTTTTCCTCTCCACTTCTCTCCTCTCCTTTCCTCTCCTCTCCTCTCCTCTCCTCTCCTCTCCTGTCCTCTCCTCTCATCTCATCTCATCTCCTCCTCTCTCCTCTTTTCTCTCAAATTGGGTATCATGTAGGCAAAGCAGGTAAACATGATTTAATCTCTCTCTCTCTCTCTCTCTCTCTCTCTCTCTCTCTCTCTCTCTCTCTCTCTCTCTCTCTCCAATTGGGTACCATGTAGGCAAAGCAGTTCAAGATGATTTAAGGAGACACTCAGGCACTCAAGCAATGTGCATCAAGGCGGTCATTCACTCCTGGGGAATGGGCCGTGAACCCTGGGCAAAAAGCTTGACTTGTATATATTGCATTTTGTTCAGGGATAATATTGGGAAGAGCGCCTAACAATTTGGAATGCCGGGCGAAGGAATTTGACACAGGGTTTGGGGGCTGGGTTCTGCTTTGTTCGATTTGGAAGTTGTGAGATAAAAGACGAAGGATTTTGGCATTGTTTTGAAGATGAGTTTTGTTGATGCCCGTCTTGGGAGTCCCGGTGTAGGTAGGAGTGGCGCTGATGGTTTTCTTGGATGAGTGTGTTATTGCCCACACCGCCATGCCAACACCGACTGGAGTGTTTGCAGGATGGGCCACGTACTCTCCCTTCTGTGCTTCTGAAGACTATTAACATTTTCAGTGCGATGATGCGTTTATATTCTTTTCTGCCTGCTACCAGATTATTATTATTATTATTATTGTTATTATTATTATTATTATTATTATTATTATTATTATTATTATTGTTGTTGTTGTTGTTGTTGTTGTTGTTGTTGTTGTTGTTGTTGCTATCGTCACCGTCATCGTCGTCGTCATACTTATCATCATCATCATCATCATCATCATCATTATCATCACCATCCTTATTACTTTATTATTATTATTGTTATTATTATTATTATTATTAGCCTTGGAGGAGATATCTGGTAGTGAAAGGATTATTGGTTATTGTTTTAAACCCCTTCACTGCGAGGGATCTCTTCACTGATAAATATAATCATTAAGTGGTAACAAAATATTGATTGGGAAAGACGTCGTCGTAGTGATTGGTTATTTCTTTGTTATTTTATCTTTATTTTGTTTCTCCTATATACCTACCTTTATCATGAAGTTTATTTTTTTAACTATAGGATATTTATATGTATCTGCATCTCTCTGTTTAGCTAGTCAGTATTTACCTGTCTGAGTATATCTAACTTAACATACATTTGCACTGTACTTGGCTGTTATTTCATCCTTTGTATGTATATATATGTTTGCACTTTTTTGACTGCCGGCTCATCCTCTATATATATTTATCTGTCTGGTTTATCAGTATGTGGTACAGTATAATGGAAGTGCTGATTGTTCTCTTGGCTGTGTGTTGTTGCCCACAATGCCGTGCCAACAACGGGGTGTTGGCAGAATGGGCAGGTGCTCCCCATTGTTGGCTCCTGAGTGTACTGGGTTACTAAAGGCTACTGATCTTTGGCGTTTGTCGAGCTTCTCTGTTTGATTTTTTTTTTTTTTTCACATATATTCTTATAGATTGTCTGTAGCTGTTTATGTTTATCTTGTTCTCTCGAGATTAGGTGGAAACATGTATATATTATCTATGAACACCTGAAATACCGTATGTTTACACAGAGCACTTTATCTGTACTGCTATCCCCAATTGTGTTTATCGTTTTGCCTTTTTATCCATTATATTCACCTATCTTCATCTGTTTAGCTTATCTATATCGTTATTGACTCTACTGAAGTCCTGTATGTGTGTGTGTGTGTGTGTGTGTGTGTGTGTATGTGATAGATTCTTGTCTTCATTTATCTGAATTAGGTTATCTTTATTAGCACCTCTCCATATCAGTGTATCTTTTTCTGAATATTCACATCTTTATTTATCTAGATCATTTTTCTCCCTGTCTGCACCGATACATATCTCTTTGTTTATGTGTGTGTGTTCTGTATTTGTCTGATACTTTTATCGTTAATATCTTAGCTTCACGAACTATTCATCCAAAATGTCACGGTGAGTAAAATCTGGTGGTCTGTATTCCATTCATTGCCATTAGGTCTTTTGTATATCGCTTATAAGGAAACTTTAATTCACTGACCGCCAGTTAATAGAGTGTGTTTTATCATTCAGCTGAGTCTGCATTTATCACTTCATCGGCTAAGTATCTCAGCAGTGTGTTAGTGATACGTGGGTAATGCATTTGAAGTACTGTGTTCCTGTTACGGAGTGTGTAAATGCGGTCACTTTACTTTATTATCACTTACGTACACTAGCTTATCTTTGCCTAGTGCTAGTGATTTTAACACTCAGTCTTATCTTCTGTTATCACTTTATATTGCAGGATGAAGGGTGTTAATCTGTTCCTTGCATTCATGCTCTCTTACGAGTTAGTTGTGTTTGCTTTACTCATTTTAATTTTATGTACACATTTCTCTGATCTGCCTAGTTTGATCGCACATTACTGAAACCCACTGTAGTCGTGGAGATTTTAAACCTCTCATACTCGAAGACTTTTTTTTTTTTTTTTTTTTGGAGCCAGGCGACCACCAAAATACTTTTTTTTTTTTTTTTTTTAATGTATTGTAATGAAGGGGGTAATGAAAGGCATATCTAACCTCTCCAGTGTGAAAAGTCTCGTCCAAGATAAATAATATAGTTTGGTGATAAAGAGAATAATTGTGGATAGAAAACCATCACCGTATTGATAGGTTAAGCACCCTTGTACTGGTTTGACAGTAGTTGGCAAGGGGAATATAGGGCAACGACTTTTATCATCATTTCAGTCCGTCATTATCAGGAATCTCTCTTTGATGGAATAAATTTTCTTGATGATAGAAGGAAATAAGACGACATTCTGTTGAGTTGATGAAGACGTTTTTCTAGCCTATCAACTACGCCAGGTAAGGGTCATCATCATCATCATCATCATCATCATCATCGTCATCGTCATCATCATATCAGCATCCCTGTTTGGTTCTTCAGCCTAATATTGAATCGCCTGAGTCATCATAATTACTTTGCGATAACTGCTTATTAATTACCCCTCATTAACGTCATCATCCAAGTAGTAACTCCTCCATAACCTTGCAGTCTCAGTGTTTGTGGAACCTGTAGGCTAATATTCCAAGCCATTATCATCATCATCAATATCATCATCATATTTTTTTTGTTGTTGTTTATTCCCCGTCCTCTCCTTGCTCATCTATTTTTTTCCTTATCAGGTCGTTTTGTTTACTTTTCTTCTTTTTGTGCCTCGATGTCCTTTTGGGTATTTGTTCTACCTCTTTTTTTGGGGGGTTCTCTTTCACCTCTTCATCGTTTCCATCTCTTCTGTCCTTCTTTTGTTCGCATACCTTTTTTACTTTTTCGCCATTTCTTTTCTTACCTGTCTGTTGTCTTCTTGCGTCTTTCTCTTCCTTCTCTTCATTTTTCCTGTCCTTCTATCCCTGTTTCCTGTTCTACTTTGTAATATGCCTTCACCCTTGCCTTTCAATTTTCTTGTTTCTTTCTTTATCGTGTTATCCTACTCTTCCCTTTTTTATTTACATATTTTTTGCTTCTTTTATAATACTTCGTCTTTTTGCAGTACTTCCCTTTTCTTCGTTCTTTTTTTTTCCGTCCCTGCTTTTTCGTCCCCTATTTGCGTCCCTTCCTTTGCATTGATTTTAATAGCTCTTTGCTGTTCGTCTTCACCATCTTTTTATTTTTTATTTTCTTGTCGTTCCGCTGCACATTTTATATTTTTCTCGTATTTGCTTGTTCATAATTCTTTAGTTTTATCCCTTTTTTTATTCTCTTTTGTTCTTTTTCCATCTCTCTCTCTCTCTCTCTCTCTCTCTCTCTCTCACACACACACACACACACACACACACACACACACACACACACACAACAAATTTTATCCATTTTCCATGTTTGCCAGGCTCTCCTCGTCACCCTCTGTCTTTATCTTTTTCCGAACATTCTTCTCATTCCTCTTCCTTCATTCTCTTCATTTGTATTTATTTATTTATTTTTGTCTTTGTTCGATTGTATATTCATTTGACACATGTTCCCTTTTCTTCTTTTCTTTAGTTGTGTACCTTTATCTGACCCACAGCACTCCAGTCATGTAAGTTGTGCCTAATTTTCTTTATTTCTTACCGTTTCATTCTTTCTTCACTCATTCATTTTTCTTCATTGTTTTTTCACAACATTCCGATCTACGTTACTTTTTCCTCCCCTCCGTCCGCCCTTTTTTTCCGCTACGGTGTCTACCATTCATCTATTTATTCCTATCTCTTTTACCCCCTTTTTTTTAATTCTTGCGACACCTTGTCTTCGTCAGTGATTTTTTTGTCCATTTTTATTGTTCCTGAGGTAATTATTCTTTTTCCTGTAGATTATTTTTTCATCCTTCGTTTTATCATTTTCTGCCTCGTCTCATTTTTCCCTTACTTTTCTTGCTTTTTTTTTTTTTTATTGTTATCCCTCAGTGTTACTATCCAGTCTCTTCCATCTCATGTTTTCCTGTCTTCTTCCTCATTTTTCTTATTGTACTGTCCCTCATTCCTCGTTTTAAAAGTTTACTAGCTATCCACTTTTTACTGTGCTTCCTGACAGCCTCATTTTGTTACTGTGCTATCTCCTTTACACCTTTCTTTATTGTTTTCCTCTTCCCCTCGTTTTCATGGTTGATTATCTTTTTATTTTCCTGCGTCTGATCTGAAGTTACTGTCCTGTTCCACCTCTTATTGCCCAAGTACTTATTCCTCTTTTTCTGATTATCTTATTGCTTCTTTCTCGAATACTTATTGTTTCTTTGCCTCTTCCCTTTCGTTTATTGATCTTTCACTCCTTTATCATTATTATTGTTCATCCTCGTCACTTTCTTTATTTTTTCTTTTATATTGATATTCCTCTCTTTTTACTCATCTGCGTCTTCTCCCTCCTCTGTTGTTTTGCTTCTTCCTCTTCTTGTTCTGCATCCTGTCCATTCATTGTTCCTCATCTCAGTCTTTTATTTTCCTGCCTCATTTTCTTTTCTCCTCATTTTGTGCCTCTTCTCCCTCTTAGTTTTCAGACTCCTATCATCATCATCATCATCATCATCATCATCATCATCATCATCATCATCATCATCATGTTGTTCCAGCCGCTAAGAAGGAAAGACGACAATCGCAAAAGTAGAAAAATCCCCAGTTAAAATTGGCCACACTCAATACACTAATCATTCACAAGCCATCAGAATTCCCGACTCCACTAAAACAACTCGTGTTATTATTATTATTATTATTATTATTATTATTATTATTATTATTTTGTTAACGGATCTTTTTCGTGTTGCCTTTATCGTGTGCCACAGCAGTTGGAGAGATTTAGTGATGATGTCCTTTAACCCCTTCAGTACAATGACACCTCTGTACATTATTTTATTCATTACCGAAGAAGATTTTATTGAGATTAGAACCCCTTGCAATGAATGTCTGAGTTAATAGTTGCAATCCATATAAACCCGTTTTGTTTTATCTGCTCATGACTCTTAGTTTTACTGGGTTATATGCTGTTACGTAATCATAATATAGGATCTTGATTTGGTATAATCCCTCATCTTGGCAGCTGTAATTGTCGTAAAAGGAGTCGTATGGAAATAGTAAGAAGCAGGTGTTCTATAATGGAACCAGTTCTTGTATAGCTTGAATTGTTAACTGTACATAAATAAGTGATATTGGTATTATTTATTATACAAGTACAGTGTGGATTTTGCACTCTATGTAGACTAGCAATACATAATAGGAGGTTAGAGAAAATGTATGAACATTGTACATTTAGAGTGCAATTTAACTGTAATCTATAAACTCTTAAATGACGAAATATATCATCATGGGGGCACTTAGCTAACAAGTGCTTCCAGATGTGAGGGGGTGCAAGCCCCTGTATTTCACTCCCACGCCAGGGTGTCGTGGGTGTCGTGCACGCAGTTTAATCGCCACAAACTCAGAGTAATGACAAGGGGGGAGCAGAACCTAACTTTACTCTGGCGTGACAGGGGAAAAAAAAAAAAAAAAAAAATAGCTCGGACAGTATTTTAAACTCGCGAGTCCGACCAACCCGTCCTGCCGTGTGTTTAGATACAATAAAACCGCAATGATTGGGGTCTCTGGGTTTATTTATTTCCTGGGAATGAGAGGGCATGACTTCTCCTTAGCCCCCGTCTTGCCATAAATACGAAAACGTGGATTACCCCCATCAGTTCCCTAGGCGTTCACTCTCATCCTCTGATTTCTAGGCTCTCGTACCCCCGACTCAGGCCAAGACCCCTTATTTCTCCATGAGTTATCTTTCCTCTCTTCCTCCATTTTCAGTACCTTGTTTAGTTTTACCTCCATCCTCAGGTGTTTCTTTTCTTCCCTCATCCAGTCATTTTCTGTATAGCTTTGTCCCTCTTCAGAATTTTTTTTTCCCAGTCATCCATTTTAGTTGTCCTTCCAATGTATGTAAGCTGTTTTCCACTTACATATACCGTATTCACCATTTTCCAGAGCTAGTCCTTTCTCATCCAGTTTCCCAGACATTCACATTGTATGGGATCTTACCCCCATTTCTTCAGCCAGTCTTCCACCTCTTTCTCGGTTGAACTTCCTCCTTTTTTTTCAATTAGTCTTCCTCCTTTTCTTCTTATTTTGCATCTTCTTTTCCCTTAAGCCCCTGCCTCTTCCTTTCACACCCCTACTTCTGCCCTTCAGATCCTCTTGCCTTCCCCTTAACCCCGCCCTCTTCTTTTCCCTTCGACCCCCTATTACCTCTTTCCCATCAGCCCCCATTTTTTGTTTTCATTCGGTACTCCTGACCTTCTTAACACACCCTTCCCTCTTATCTCTTTTAGCAGTCCCTTCCTCACCCCTTACTCTTTCCTCAGCCTTCTCCTCATATCTTTCCATCAGCACCTACTCTCACATCATACCTTCAACCTCTTTCAAAATAAGCTCCCCCCCCCCTCCCCAATCTTTCACTGCTTTCTCATCCCTCTTCGCTCAACATCCTTTCTCCCTTTTCACTGTACCCACCTTATCTCCTCGTAAACCCTCATTTTTGTTTTCTCAATGCCCCCTCAAGTCTTTCCTTCAACTTCTGTCACTTTTTCCCTCAGCATTTCCTCCTCTTTCCTGCAACCCCCATATCTCTACTCCTTCCCATTCCTTGTCAAACCCTGTGTTTTTCCCTCACATGTACCCCTTACCGCCACCTCTCTCTTTTCCTCAGCGCCCCCTCTATTCCTCAGTTCTCTTTTGCCCCTTTCCCTCCCCCTCTTACTCCTGCACGTCTTTCAGTCAGACCTCTTTTCACTTCTCTGCAACTCTTCCCTCCTGTCCCTTTCACTCAGTACCTCCACTCATCTTTCCCTCCCCCTCCCTTCTGCACCTCTTCCCCCCAAATCCCTCTCTTGCCTGTTTTCTTGAACCCTCTCTCGTGTTTCCCACGGAACCCCCCACCCTCTCCTTTTCTTTCTTCAGCGACTCCTCACTTATTTCCCCTCCCTCTCAGCCCCTTCCCCTCACCCTTACTTTCCCCCACCACCCTCCCGCCCCATTCTGAGGTCACGACTGTACCTTGTTTACGACCCACAAGCTGGAATATGAAAGACACGTCACTCACACGAGACGCAGGACCATGGGTGCTTGCCTTCTGTAATTTCTTACCCTTAGAGTTGGAAATAATTCTCAAGTTCTGATTCTTGTCTTGGGGAAAGAGGAGAGAGAGGGGATGGGGGGATAGGCTAGCCCTGTGGTCCCTTCGATCTGGCCTTGATATTTTTTTTTTCCTTCTCCTATCTTCGTCTTTCGTGGATTGCAGCTCACACACGCACTTCGATGCCAGCATGATAAACACGAGAGTTGAGGAGTTTGGAGGAAGGGAAGACTTGTTAACTGAAGAGACATGAGTTCAAAGGCTTTTGACCTCGAGATGACCGGAGACAGTGCACTTTCTTTTGCCCTGGATCAGAATATATATATATATATATATATATATATATATATATATATATATATATATATATATATATATATATATATGTGTGTGTGTGTGTGTGTGTGTGTGTGTGTGAGCACTGGGATCGTGTTAGATGACCGGAAGTTAGCATTTTCTTTTGCTAGGTTTTTCCTAGACATCAGTTAAGTATTTTTCAAAATCATTTTTCGGGGGATTGGTAAGAGGGAACTGATTCCTTGTAAGTTTTCTGAAATATGCAGAAGACTTGCACGTACGAACAAAATGTATCCATCAATAAATATATATATCAAACAGCGAATTCTTCAACCCTTGTACTGAAGATATATTGTTTGATATTTTAAACCATGTTATCATTGTTTTCCTCCTTTTTACCACCGTTTATCTTTTCCTCCCATTTGTTTCTTATAATATTACCTATATTTTCCTGCCTGATCTCTTGTCTTTGTCCTTTTCATACTATTTTCTTTCTTGTCTTTATCCTCTCATCCTTAGTTTTTCCTCCCAGTTCGGAGAGTCCCCAGTTCACTGACCTTGCCGTCCTCTGACCAGTAAATTAGCTGGGTTTTAATTAGACACTCTTCTCTCCTTCACCTCCATCCCCATCCACACCCCCACACTCCGTCCCTCCCCCTCCCCCCTCTGTCCCATCCCAGTGCTGAGATGGGACGGAAATCATGATGTTCTCTAGATGGCGTTACTTGCTAAAATCCTTATAATGCTGGTAAGGGTGTTTGGAAATTTACTGGGAAAATTCTCTCTCTCTCTCTCTCTCTCTCTCTCTCTCTCTCTCTCTCACCTGATTGGTTTGTTGCTTATATGGAAAAAGAAGAGAAGCAAGCAGATGTTATTAAAGATAGTCAGGAAGAAGCACGACCAGCTTATGCAATATGGGTAACGATATGCCGCCTATAGATCATGTGAAGCATGTTGTTCTCTATGCTGACTTTCATTATGTTTAATTATTTTGGTACGGCGGGTTTGTTTGCCTTGGGGTCAGCCAACAGGAAGTGTAAAAGTTGTAATTAGGAGCTTAAAAGTTAAACCTAATAATGCTCAATTCACATCCTGCCACACATATTCCTGAACCAAATAATATCCTCTGGGAATGATAAGAATTAACCACTTTACTTTGTAAGTCGTAACGAAAGATATAAGCTCAAGATAAAAGAAAGTTGTGATGTAAGAATCATTAGTTAAGAGATTACTGAAAGTTTATAAAATATTCTGGGTAAGCATGACAAGTCTAAGGCCCTTTACTAGTGACTCATCACTTTGGAATTATACGATTTACTGAAATTGTTCTTTGCGATGGTTTGGTCATCAGTTTCTTATTAGCCATGATAGTAAGTTCAGCGAAACTGTTTCATCTCATCTCCTTGTCCTCTTCAGGTCTTTATGAAAATCGGATGGACAGGTTTCTATATATGAGTGACCAAGCTTAATTAATCATTATGACTATCACATGAAATGGGAGGAGGGAGGGGGTGCAGACAGGAGCTGAGAGCTGATAATTTGATTTGTTATCACTTTTATTTTTTCGGTGCTTGCCAGAGCCAGCCAGAGTTAGGGTAAATTATGTTCCCTGGCGGCCATGACTGCCACCAGCAAGCCAGCATGTTTTGGCACACAGGCGGGCAGGCCAGGAGAGGAGGCCAGGTTGTCATGACAATAAATATAGGATCCCTATGTGCTAAACCTGTGCACGCATTCCTTCATATTTCAGCCTCCCGGTACAAACTTTGCCTCTTATTTCTTCCCCATTTTGTTTGGCATTCAATAGGCATCCATTTTAGCATGCTGAACAAGCTGATTGCATGAGCTTAGTCAGCTGTTGCCTGGTACCTGATTTATAGCCCAACTGAATTATTGTTTTTACCTATCATGCCACATCACATACTACCTCCTCCTCGGGGATGGATAGGTATTTAATTATTATTGTTAATTATGGAGGTGCTTATCACCGTATCGCAGGATATTGATGGATTTTCCTTTGGCCAACAAGATGGTAACCCAGCCATTTGATGAACATCGCGTGTGGGCGGGGAATGTGCGCGCGCAACCTAAGGAATGACGTCACTATCCAGCATGGCTGCCTGGGCGGAGCTTATGAGTCCAAACAAAGCCAATTTCTGCAGCACACTTTGCACCCTGGCATGTGACTACTTCCTAGGATCAATACCCAGCCTAAAAGCAAGTGCGTCGAAGCGGAAATCTGGGTGTGTGGGTGCTGGGGACGGTTGTAACGCACATGTAAACAAAGAGTCCCACGTCACAGGGGCGGGTCCCAGTATTCCACTAAATCACCGCCGCCTGTCACCCCTCCGGCTCCCAGAAAATACCGCCCGCGAGAGACAGAAAAAATAGGAACATGCCATCTTTGGGAAAACGGGAAATCGATAAGACGAGGAATAACATTACGGCGTAGGAGACCTAGTTTTCCTTCAGTTTCCTTAGGTTTTCTAGTTTCTTTATTAGTTCTTGTCCGAAATGAAACGTCAATCTATCGATCAGCAAGGAAAAACTTATGTTTTAGAGCAAGATGAAAGGTTGAGCAGCAGTAATAATCCAGGGGAGTACTTTTATTGTCTTTTGATGTTGTTTACCCCCTGTGGAACCCAGTTTAAAATGTTCATCATATCTGAATAAACAAACAGGCATATTAAGGGGTTTTATTGACCATTATCCTTGCGTCCTTCTCTCATATATCGATCTATCACCTGAATGCATCGTTCACCTCCCTCCCACACGGCCCCCACACCCTCGTTCAAAAAGTGCACTCCTAAATGTCTAAGTTCAATCGCAACCGGATCAATAGCCGTTGTAAAACTCTCCTTGCGCATGTGTGGAGGAACTCTGAGGTTTACAGAAAGTGGGAAGCTGCGACCACAAGGAGCAAACCTTCGGAAAGACTTCTAATATGGGGAGAAATGGGCCAACGTCGCAGTCTCGGGTAAGGCGATCGTCCTCCCATTTTCATTGATCATCCGGCGGTAGAACTGGAGCCGGAGAATGGAGGGGGAAGGGGGAGGCTTATCATTTGAGACAAGTGAATTTTCTAGTTCGTAAATACGATATCTGAATACTTGAAAGGCAGATGATAGAGACGTTTTCGGTATCTGTTTTTATGGTAGTCCTTGGCTCATCACGTGACCAGTAAAACTATATATTACTGACCTACACTGAGACAAGTTTGCGAGTTGACCTTGCTTCAGAGCATGTATTTTAAAGGTTTATGAGGCCAGGTATAAGATATTTATCGTAAACCTGATGACCCACTAATTCTCCTGGCACATTTCAGCATGATAAAGCTTTTACCTCATTCGACTGGCTCTTGTTTTTACTATTTAATCGATGGCAATGGTTTTAGTTCCATGCACGACAGCAGTAAAGATGTTGGAAATAGGACCCATTCTCTTCCCCTCACTCTCTCTCTTCTCTTTCTCTCTCAGCATTGCAGACGACGGGGGACATGACGGCTGTGTTAATTATGAAGGTTCTTGTGTGTGTGTAGCGCCCAGTAGGCAACACGGACCTCAGGTGAGCATACATGATTTATGAACACTCCTCTCGCTGCTCGGAGACGTACGTGTGGGAGGAGAGGGGGGGTAGGGTGGCACTAGGATGGAGCCGTGGGGGATGGGTGGGAGGAGGTAGTTGGCGGTTCGTCCCAATTAGCTGCGTCTACTGCTTTATTTTTTAGTATTGTCTCTCATTACTAGCTCTAGTGATTTGGTTACTCATAGCAGTAAACAGTATTAAGCTGAATTTCATAGGATGCTCCACTTAGCTAGTTCTGCTAGAGATATGAGTGCATTATCACAGTAAACTCAGGCGAAATCAGGCAATTGTACTCAGTTTGAATTCGCGCGAAATCTCTGTTCATCCCGCCGGGAAGGTACGTCTACCTTTTTTTGCCACGTTTTTATGGTTTTTACGACTGTGAGAGTTGGTCCCGCTGTTATGGTGCCTCCACTAAAACTAAGGATGAAAACCTCAACCTGTATGACTGCTCGGAGCGTGTACCTGTGGCCTCAGCTTGCCTTTGTGCGAGCTGATATAACCTCTGTCCCTTGTTCAACCACGACGCCATATTGGAGTTTTTCGCTGGATTCTTGTTTACAATAAGCCTTAGCTCTGGTCTGGGGGGGTCCAGCGGCCTCCCGTACGTGTAAAACTCAGGGGTCTGGAATATCAGCAGTGTTTGTTCATAGTTTAGGGATTTGAAAGGGATTATTGTCGTAGATGGATGCGATCGGCGAACCGGCACCAGCCCAGCCACCCACAACCCCCCTCCTCCTCCCTCCGTCCCTTCGTAACTCAGACGATTGAAGTGTTGCTGCGTTGTCGAGGGTTGTCTTGGGCGTTTGCCAGGCTTTTTGCGATATTAGATCTCGACTTGATGTACTGCTCCCGACCCTCGTTAGATCGAACTCCTAACCTGTAGCCATCCCTAAACTCGCCCACACGCAAAATTAAGTCCACAGCGTCCCCCCTACATCCGTATTTATTCTTTACCCTAAGCCTTCGTAAGCTAGGGTGGCAGTAGGGCTCAGAGGCACAGGTTTATGGAGGTGTTATAAGATGAGGTCGGAGGAACATTACGGCTCCCAGCAGTACATGTAAACACAGAGGTTCACCCTCAAGTTTTGCTGACCCTCTCTGCTTTTAATGTTAAAATACAAATGATAAGCAGTTGCGTGATTGTTTTATGCACTTTTGATAACTGATTTATGTAAGAATGATGCATGAGACGTGTTGAGAAATATGATGTGGAAATCAAATGAAATGCTGAGATGAGATGAAAGTAGTGTGTAACAGGAATAAGGTCAGGGTTAATACAGACAAACACCTGTGCCCCTGTCTTTGGGTTAATGGTAGGTTTTATTGTGGTGACGTAACTATTCTACGTCCTTGAACATTATGAAAGTAACATCGTCTACCCCTCCTTTAATTCCTTGATTTCTTACCACACAAATTAACGTTGCACTAAGTAATTTCTCAGAGGGTTCACGGGAATAGAAAAGTAATAAAATTGCCTTATGAACTTAATGCTGGACATAATGTTTTCATGACAGTATTTTCATCTAATTTTTTTTTTTTTTTTTTTTTATGTAGCCAGGATAGGTATGGGTTTTGTTGGTTTTTAATATATTACCTGTTAGACTGTCTTGTGAGTATTATAAGATTTTTGTACATGCAGGACGACATAATCTCTGTGTTATATTTATTCATGCCTGTTTTTGATTTTATCTACTTTTTTTGGAAGTTTTTGCCTCTGAAGGACGGGAGACATTTGTGAATTCTATAAATGTTCCCTTGCTGCAATAAATCTTCGAGAAATTAAATCACACATACTTCTAGCATGTTACAGCCTCATAAAATGTGCAGTGAATTACGATATAAAAGTGATGCTGTTCGTGCTAATAGATAGAATAATAATTAGGCATACAGGCGAAGCTATATGTGAACAAGCTCCTTTATCTTTCTTCTCGTGTCATGATGATAGACATTATTATTATTATTTTTTTTTTTTTTTTGTGAAGTCTTTGGAACAGCACTGGCAGCGACTTCGTTCATTTCTCACTCTATGCAGGTTAACATGTAGTTTTACTTAATTTTTATTATTTTCTCTCTCCACTTTTACTACTATTCAGACACACTCATTATTTACCCTCTTTTATAGTTACATGATGTTTGTATTTTTGTTACAGCTTTCTTTCATTCTTTTTTTTTTTACACTAGATTTTTTCTGTCTGCATGAACTATCTTGCTGTAGTCTGTAGATTAGTTTTTTTTTTTCCCCTTAATTTTGCATCAACAGTAACTTTATTTCTTTTCTGTATTTTCATTAGTTTCTTGAGAACATAAGTGATAAAATTATTTCATGTACTTAAAGCAGTTAGTAAACTTTCACCTTGGGTTTATCATGTTTATTTCACCTTTTTTTAGTTATCTTTTTATAGGGCCATTAGTTTCGCACTACTGAAATCATGGTTTTCTATATTTCGTTCTTGATTACTTGGCGTAGATTTTCGTCATTTTGCAGTTTTTTCTCATATTTCATTGACAAGAACACGTTACTACGGGTCTGTAACTTTTTCACAGCACTTCATTGTAACTGGTACCATAGACTGCTGTTTTGCATCCTCTCCGTAGCACTTCTTCGTGACTAGCACCATTTTCTAGTGCTCAACTCTTGCAGCTCAGTATTCCAGATGGAGAGATGACAGTTTTAGGCCAAGTAAAAGTGGTCAGAGTATAGTTTTATTATCAACAGATGTCTCGCTCCTCAGCATATAGCAGCTTCCGTCCTGGCCAGGTGATCGTGATGCATAAATTACCCTCTCCTCACCTGTACGAAAAGAAGAAAAGCTGTTAACCAGGGGAACACTAGCCTTATGCTGTTATTTGCTTAGTGATTGTTACTAACTCCTTCAGTATAATGTCGTCCTTATTTATTTATTTAGTTATTTATTATTATTATTATTATTATTATTATTATTATTATTATTATTATTCAAGCCAACTATCTGCAGATTTTGTTTTAGCTTAGTTGAGGCTTCTCAGAATGCAGGGAATAGATCAAGAAATACAGTAATCCCTTCTTCATTACCGCCTTCCTAAGCTGAATAAAATCACTCGTCTGTTGCAGGAGAGAACTAGATATAATCGTCACTGTACTGGAAGGATTAATTTGATGATGATGATGATGATAATGGTGATCATGATGGATGATAAGTTATCCTAAATTTTAAGCACTTTTTAATAATCATCCCGTAACGGTGAGGCAAATATAGGTAAGATGATAACCCCCAAATTGGTAGGTACTTCTTATAGATGAGTAAAATACCTATTGTTAGAATATAAAGACTAAATGCAATAGTATCGTTGAGTGTTTATCGGGTTTGACTAGATATGTAATTAAATTTTGTTTGGTAGCAATATATGGCTAATAATGTATTTGTTCGAGGCTCCATTCCTATTTTGCTGAGACTTTAAATATTTGTCGACCTATTTAAGTTCTTTGTCTCTTAATGAAGAAAGGGTGATATTCTGGTGATTATAGGATCATTTGTTACTAGTTAAGTCTGTGTAGTGCTAGAAGAAGACTTATTATTTGGGGAATATGATGTTAGGCTTAGTTATATATAATTAGTGAATATGATTTTAGGTCTACTTCCCCATAATATAACCTATGTCGTACTAGGATATTTAATGAGATATTTGACTGAGAGAGAACAATTAAATACATTTATATCCGAGTATTACTGATAAGAGATGTAATTAATCGTAAGCACAACAGTATTCAATTAACAGATAAGGACATAGTGAGGGGAGGGAGGTCATTACATATGCAGAATGGAGATAACTTTATGTCTCACTCTCCATTCATTCAGCGCCGCAAAAAACTGAGAGAGATAAGGCCAGGGTACAATTTCCATACATTTCTGAGCACACGGACGTAGCCATGTTCCGCCTTTTATGCCCCGCCACGCCCTTCTTATCAGATAACAGTGAAATGGCTATCCTTCTCCATCTCGGTCTTTCTATCAGTCAGCAGTGTATCTTCACCCCCGTAACCTCCGCTCCCTCTTTTGCCCAATAGATCCTTTCTCTATTTTTCCACCCATATTTATCTGTCCTAACTACAGCAAATCCTTCTTATCAGATAACAGTGAGATGGCTATCTCTTTCCATCTCGCTCTTTCTATCAATCAGCAGTGCATCTTCACCCCCGTATATCTCTCACTTCCTCTTTTGCCCAATAGATCACTCCTCTATTTTTCCACCGCTATTTATCTGCCTGTTTCCCCAGCCTGAACGAACCATAATCCCAACTCATACGAAACTGGAGGCTCGTTCGATTCTGGGGGTACTTCATCCTCGTTTCCTTTTTAAGTAAATGGAGAGGCATGTGCGTGAGGTTGGGTGGGTTTCGTGGGAGGGTTGAGGGGGAGGAGGAGGAGGGACGATTTTCGCGATGGGCACAGCTGAGCCCGATCGCTAGCTGTTATCGTGCCTCGGGCTGTGGAGGTTCAGTTTGCAGTTGCAGAGAAATATTGCACATTGGCAGTGATGTAGGGTGACGCAAACTGGTGCACCCGGGGAACCTTTTGGCTGCTCCCTCCCTCTCTCTCTCTCTCCCCGACCCTCCCCATCCTCTCCCCTTAAATCTGGGGTGACATTAATAATAGATTGAGGCCTGACTCGTCCCTCTGTATCTCCCTGACTGACCCCTGTAAATAAAAGTGAATATTGGCACGGCCGAGCTGACTCATCCATCGGGAAGGACCGCTTGATTGACCGGGTTTGTCTAGTCCTGTTTTTTGTGTCTACGTCTGGGATGAACCTTCTCGTGTGGCCTTCCTGTTTATTAACCAGAGTGGCTGAGCTAAGTGATGATATGGCCAGGCACTGATAAATGTAGAGTTATTGAGGGCACTGTGCGCGTTCTCTGTATTGAATTTCATATATGTAATTACTTCCAGTATTAGTTTCAGCATTATTTCTTACTTTCCAAAAATTATGATTTCTTTATGAGTGCAAAAATTAAAATAAGCTTTTCGACTAAACTGGTTATAAGTCTTGCTAGATGAAATTAATGTGGATGTATGTCTAGCTTTATTACTTATTTTCCTTTCGTGATTGATTCTGAAAATCTTTAGGGACACAGAAACTAAAATATCGTCTTAGCACATGCGAACAGCGCTTTTCTTAGATGAACTAATTCTATAATTATATCCCATTTTAGACAAAGTAATATTCTGAATATGTGTTTTCTAGATGAAGTAAGGCATGATCACTATATCCCCCACAAACTCCCTCCGGTGTGAGAATTAAGCCATGTGCGAGAATTATGGTGCCTATAATGAGTGGAGGTGAGTCCCAGATGGTGGTGGGGGATGAAGGGGACGAGTCAGTGGTATGTCTTCCCTTAGTCCTTGAAGATGTGCAGCGTCTGGGGATTCACTCAATGTATAATTATGTGAGTGTATGTGCACATATGTGTTTGGGCAGTCGTGTTTGTGAGATGTGTGATATATATATATATATATATATATATATATATATATATATATATATATATATATATATATATATATATATATATATATATATAATGGGAACGATTGGAAATACATGTGTGGATATGATATGATGTTTTCTAAATACATATTCATTGCATATATGTTTTTAGGAGAGAGAGAGAGAGAGAGAGAGAGAGAGGGGAGGGGAGGGGAGGGGGAAGAGAGAGTGTGAAAATGAGAGTGAGAGAGCGGTCTCCTCAAACAAGGGCATCAGCTTCTGTTAGTCTATTCAGTGCAGGCTCTTGGCACCCTCAGTCTGACAGGGGTGGCACTCATTAACGTGCCTGCTGTGATGCATGTTGGCCCTGGCACTCCTATACCCACTCCCTCCCTCCTCCTCCCTCATCTCTCTTCTCCCTTCTGCCTGTAACCCCCTTCCCTGCCTCCTTCTTCATTTTCCTCCTCTTTCGTCTCCGTCCCCTCTGTTTTGTTTCCCTCTTTATCACATCCTTTTCTCTCATCTTGCCCCTGCTTCCTTCCCTCTCATCTTCCCCATGTCTCCCTCCTTCTCATCTCTCCCTACCTTCCACCTTCATATCTCCTCCCCGCCTCCCTTCCTGTCATCTCCTGTCTCCCTCTTCATCTCCTGTCCCTCCCTTCGTACCCTCTCATCTCCTTTCAGCCTACCTATCCCCTCAACTCTTCCCTCCCTCTTGTTTTCCCCTACGTCTCTCTCCATACTCCCTCATCTCCTCCCTGTCTGCCTACCCCTCATCTCCTCCCAGCCTGCCTTTCTCCACATCTCCCTGCCTGCCTCCCTCCCTCCTTCCTCATCTCCCTACCTGCCTGCCTGCCTCCCTCCTTCATCTCCCCCTTGCTTTTTGTCCTCCCTGCCTCTCTTCTCACCTCCTCTCTGCCTCCCTCTTCATCTTCCTTCTGCCTTCCCCTCATCTCCTCCCTTGCCTTACGTAATGTCTTATCTCACCCTAATCTCCCTTCTGTTTCCATTTCCATTTCTCTCTCTCTCTCTCTCTCTCTCTCTCTCTCTCTCTCTCTCTCTCTTATATTCATCTTCTGTTGTCATGTCCTTTACCGTAGTTTAATAATTCCTTACTATAATGCCATTTCACCTCCTTCTTCTCCTTCACCTTTCCCTTTTTTTTATTACTCTATACTTTCCATGTTCTTTCGGTCCTCATTTGCTCTCTCTTTACATTTTCTATTTTTTTATTTATAGATATGTGTGAGATGGAGGTCTTTATTTTTTCTCATTCTTTTCTCGTTTTATTTTCAACTTTTTATCCCTTCTGCTAATTATCCACTCCTGTTATTTTCTTTCAACATTAATATTACGATTACATTTTTACTGTTTTCCCCTCCTCATTACACTTTTTTTTTTTTAACAATCGGTTACATTTCCTTCATATTTCATTTCGTTTTGTTCATTATTCTGCATTTTTCACCTCAACTCCCCTATTTCTAATTGTCTTTTTGTGTCGTTTTATCTTGATCGTTTGCATTGCTATTGCGTCTCTTATGTCATTCCTTTGTTTCTCAGGTAACATTATGTATTTTTTTACTTTCCTTAAAGATGATTGTCTTGGTTCTCGTTAATACTGTTCGTGGTTCATTTTGTACTTTTAGTCAGTTATCTCATTTAGTAATCTCATTCTTTTTTTTTTCTCTCTCTCCCAAACTCGACCCTCTTAAACCCTTCTGATGCTCACATGCACGTCTTAAGCCCTTCTTCCCCTCTTCACCACCCTCTTCCCCCCTTCACCACCCCATTCCACCCCCTCCCGCACCCCACCACACCCTTCACCAACCACCCTGCCCCTCCCTCCCGTAGCCTCTCCCTCCCCCACCCACCCTGCATCCCTCAAGAACACCCCGCACCCCCATCCCCTACCCCCAGCGTATATCTGATCCTCACAGCTCTCCCTCCCTCTACCCACACTTCCTTTCCACCCTTCCCTTTTCTTTCCCACATTTCGACTTTCCTTGCCTTTTTCACCTCCTTTTCCCCTCTGTCTCCCGCTTATCTGTTTCTTCTCTTCCCACTTTTCTCACCTTCCGTTTCATGTTTTTCTCATTTTCCCCTCGACCACGTCTTCATTCCCTCTCATTCCCACTATTTACTTTCCTCTCTCTCTCTCTCTCTCTCTCTCTCTCTCTCTCTCTCTCTCTCTCTCTCTCTCTCTCTCTCTCTCTCTCTCTCTCTCTCCTACTTTTTTCCATTTCTTTGCTTTCCCACCTTGGTTTCCTTCACCTCTTTTTTTTTTCCATTAATTTTTCTCTCTTTCCCATTTTTCACAATTTCTTTCTTTCCCTCTTTCTCTTTTCTCCTCTCTTTCCCACTTTTATTTCTCTTTCTTTCATACATTTCTCCTTCTCTCTCTTTCTCATTGTTCTTTCCCTTTGCTTAGTTTTGTACAGATATATCGTATTCATCAACTTCCCTCCCTCCATTTCTCAGTACACTTTTTTTCCCACTCACCTTCTACCATCCTTTTCTGCCCCTCACTCCCTCCCTCCCTCCCTCCATCCATCCATCCATCCATCCGTCCATCCATCCGTCCATCCATCCATCCGTCCATCCATCCATCCATCCATCCATCCATCCATCCATCCATCCTTCCATCCATCCATCCTTTCTCCCTACTCACCTTTCATCCCTTCCAGCTCACTTTTCCCTCTCTTTCAACACAGCACATCCATACTTTCTTCCATCCATACATCCTTACTCTTTCTTTCTCCTCACCCACCTCTGTTTCCTTCCTATTCCTCATTTCTTCCCTCTATACCTACATCTGCTTCATTCCCCCCTTCTCTCTCCTTCATTCCATTTCCCTCTTTCTTTCCATTAACTCACACTCCTTTCCCTCCCGTTCTACTCAGATTTCATTCCCAAGTTACCTAGTATAACTTAGCTTTCTTACTTGACTCTTCCTTTGTCCTCCAGTCATTCCGTTTGTCTCTTTCCCTACTCCTTCCGCGTCCTCTCTTCCTGCTTCCTTTCCCGTCTTCCCTTCTTGTTTTCTCCCCCTCCTTCCTCTTATTACCTTGCCTCTCTTCCCCTTCTATCACGTTCTTTCGTCTCATTCCTTCCTATCGTCTTCACCCTTCACTCATTTCCCTCCATCCATTATTTTCTTTCACTTCTCTCCTTCCTCTTCCTCTCACTCATCTCCACCCTACAAGTCCTTCCTGTATCCTTCTCCCCTTCCTTCCCCTCACATCCTTTCTCCCTGTCGCCCCTCTGCCCTTTTTCCCCTCACCATTCCTTCCATACCAACTTGAAAGCCTGTCCTCTTCCCCCTTCGTGGACATAGTTTAGTCTGTGCCTTCTTTAAACATCCTCCCCTCCTCACTTCCCTTCTTCCTTTCTACACCTCTTCCTCTTCTTCCATCTCTCTCTTTCCTCCTCCTCTTTACTCTTTATATTTCTTCCTCCCTTCCCCTCCTTTTCACCCTTTTACCTCACTCTCCTCCTCTCTGGTTTCCCTTTCTTCTCTCTTCTAATCTTTTCTTTTCCCTTATTCTCTCTTATTTCATTTTGGTTCTCTCTCTCTTTCTCTCTCTCTCTCTCTCTCTCTCTCTCTCTCTCTCTCTCTCTCTCTCTCTCTCTCTCTCTCTCTCTCTCACACACACACACACACACACACACACACACACACACACACACTTCATATTTGTCCTGTTTCAGCCATTCTCTGCCTCTTATCGCAGTCTGCTGGCATGTGACGTCGGCTGTGTAGATTTCTCATTAATATATTCACCTCATCTATACCTGTCACAGCCCCTCCTTGTACCTGTCCTTTCCCTTTGCAATCTTTCTGTCTTGTGCGCCTTTTACCGTCTCTCTGATTCGTCCCTTTCTTTCGGTCCTTTTTTCTTTACTGTATCTGTCGTTTCCCTTTGCCATCTCCCTGTCTCGTACCCTTTTTACGGTCTTTCTGTTTCGTCCCCCTCTTTTTCTTTTTTGTTGTTCTTTAGTTTACCTGTCCTCTCCCTTTGGAATCCCTCTGTCCTTTAGCCTTTTTACCGTCCTGTCATTTCCCTTTGCAATCTCTCTTTCTCCTACTTTGTTTTACCGTCTTTCTGTTTTGTCCCCTTTTTTTCCTCTATTTTTGTCCGTCTTTTGTGTTTTTAATCTTCCTTTTCACTTTTCTATCTTCGCTTTTGTACACTCTTTCACCTTGTTCTTCTCCCTTTTCTTTGTTTGCCATCTTTCCTTTTCTCTCTAGTGAGCTCAGCTTCTGTCTCTTCCATGGTCCTTTTCTGTCTGCTGTTTTTTCTTTCCTCTTCTCTTGTTCTGCTGTACTGTCGCGCCCTTATATATTATATATATATATTTGTTTATTATATTATAAATATATATATATATATATATATATATATATATATATATATATATATATATATATTATAAATATATATATATATATATATATATATATATATAATGTCTGCTCTCTTATGCTTCATCCTTTAATGTCTGCCCTCTTCTGTCTCTTTCTTTTCTCTTTTCAGTCTTGCTCATTTACTCCCTACCGACTTTCTGTTCTTTCACTTATTCCCTTTCTGTTTGTCCTCTGGTTTTCCTTGGACGTCTGTCTATTATCTCCTTTTTTTTTAACGTCTCTTCCTCTTCTCTTCTTAAGTACCAGCTATTCCTGTTCTCATCTCCCTTTACCATATAATCTTTAATGACTTATATTTTTCCGTTCCTTTGCTGTCGTTCTTTCTGTTTGACATCTTTCCATTACAGCCTATACTCTTCTTTTCCTGTCAGCTTCTCTCTCTCTCTCTCTCTCTCTCTCTCTCTCTCTCTCTCTCTCTCTCTCTCTCTCTCTCTCTCTCTCTCTCTCTCTCTCTCTCTCTCTCTCTCTCTCTCTCTCACACACACACACACACACACACACACACACACACACACACACACATATGTAAACACGTCTTTCTCCCTGCAGTTTGCACTATCTCTATGAGACCTGACTCAGAAATGACAAGGTCGTTTTCTTGTATTGTGGGATAATAACCCTTTTAATCAAGTGACTTTTTTTTCTCTTATTTTTACTTTCCCTAGAGGCTTTTTTTTTTCTCTCTTTTTTCTTGAGGGCACACTTTTTGAAGAGAGGAAGTTGTAGATATAAGGTACAGTAATTCCTCCTCTGCTAAAGGGGCGCTCAAAAATTCATTAAAACCATCATTTAGTAAAGAAAATAAACTACTAAAAAGAAATCACCATATTGAAATTAGTAGCGAAAATAAACTAAAAAAAAAAAAAAAACAGTCCCCTTATTTATGGGTTCAACCAAAACCGACACCACTGAACCTGCGATTGGTAAAGATAGGCTTATGCAGTGGACTTGTGAAGATTGCCGCCTCTCCTTCGTTTACTAATAGGACTCTCACATGAATACCTGAACACTTTGGACGCGAATTACGAACTTTTACATATTTTCACATAACATCAGAAAATTTGTTCCTGTTTGAAGACCGTAGCAAGAGTGCCCACGGGTATTTTAGATTATTTTTTTTTTTTATCTTTTTTGGGTGAGAATGAAGAACTTTTGTATTTTCATCCAGGTAACATCAGGCGATTTTATTCAGGTCATAGCGAAACCCCGCCGCTAAAGGGCTAAATGGGTGCTACATCTCGCTGTTCAATTAGCTTAGGTAGGTTTGCGCATGGAGAATCACTAAGCTGCCGTGGCGGGGGTGAGAGAGAGAAAGAGAGAGAGTTTGGCATGCATTTTATTTTCCCTCACGGGTACGAACATTTGACTTAGTCGTTCTAACAGTCACCATTTCCTGGCGTTTTGTAAAAGGTGATCTTTCTACGAATATAGATGTTAGGTATTACACAAGTACGAGTATGCACCTCTTTTAAACCTTTCCGTACGATGACTCCTCTGCTATACACATTGTTTGCAGACCAATAGACCTTACGTATATTGTAGGGGTCAGAAACAACCTACATAAACTTCTGTAGTAGTAGTAGAAGTAGACGTAGTAGCACTAGTAGTAGTTGTCGTAGCAGTACCAGTAGCTGCAACCCCTGGTTCATCTGAATATAAACCCAGTGGAGTGCAGGCTGAAGTGCACTCTTCCTACAGCTTCCAATCCTTCTTTCGGGAGGTAGGGAGGGGGGTGAGGAACGTTTAGGAGTTGATGTTTTGTGTTTGTGTTATCGTTTTGTATCTCTGTTGGTGTATCAGAAACTGGTGTTTATTCACTAAATATTCTGCCATACCTTAAGGATTCTGTTACTTCGAGGATCTCAGTAAAATTATGTGTTGTTAGGCGAATTTACACTTGTTTTGCTAGTTATTTCGTTCATATAATCTCTCTCTCTCTCTCTCTCTCTCAAAATTCCATATTCTCGTGAAACTTGGAACTGCATTTCGTTCCATTATCCACCATTCCTTGCTTCTCCATATCTCCATCTCCATCATTCCCTTTGCCCTTTCACCCCCTTTCTTTGTCTCTGCATCCAGCTTTTTCCTTTCCAGGCAGGTTCATCACCTCCTTTCCCCTATTCCCCCATCCCACTTCCCCCATAATCTACCCCCTCCGTCTCTAACCCCTCATTCCAGAGCTCCCCCACCCCTCATCCCGCCCCCCTCTCGCTATCTCCCCCTCGAGGTCCTCCTTCACTCGGCTCTCCCCCTCTAATTCCTGGCACTCAAGGGGTTATCTACATCTGAACCTCCAGTCCTCAAGTGCTTGCTCGTGTGTGCCTGTGTGCGTGTTTTGGGGGCGTCTGTGGCTTTGTGTGTGCGTGTCATTGTGCTTTTAAAGTGTGTGTGTGTGTAAGGGCGTGTGCCTTTGTTTCGGTGTTCAGAGTGTGTGTGTGTGTGTGTGTGTGTGTGTGTGTGTGAGAGAGAGAGAGAGAGAGGGGGGGGTGCATGTACCGATGTGTGTAAATTAATGTAAACCATTCATGTCGTATGGCTATAAGTATTACGGAAACCTTTAAGCTAAATCTGTAGTTAGATAGACTGATATAGATAAATAGATAGATAGATGGATGGATTTGTGTGTGTGTGTGTCTGCGTGTGTGTGTGTGTGTGTGTGTGTGTGTGTGTGTGTGTGTGTGTGTGTGTGTGTGTGTGTGTGTGTGTGTGTGCGTGCAAGAATGTCACAACTCATGCTGCATACTAAGTGACTGCATGCTTTATGACGACTTATGCTGTGTACACAATTATTCACACACACACACACACACACACACACACACACACACACACACACACACACACACACACACACACAAAATCCCATCTACAACCTAGAGAGAGAGAGAGAGAGAGAGCAGAGGTTAACAAATCACACCCTAACGACCCTCACCTCTCCACCTTGAGACGACCCAGACGAGGTAGCAGGCTGGAGGAGGTGTAAACAAACAGAATCTTAAAGTACTACAAGTTGGTCAGGGGAAGAGATTGGCTTGTTCTTCTCGACGCCTTTGCTGTATTTAGTTTTTTCTTATCCTTGTCTTTATTTCCTTTTTCTTTTCTGTTCTTTCTTTTGTCTGGTTTGTAGTTTTTGTCTGTTCGTTTTTCCTTTTTTGTCCTGATTTTCCACCTCGCTATTACCATTTTCTTTTGTCCATCGTTATTTTCTCCTTATAATTCTGTTTCTTTATTTACTGTTACCGCATCTCTTTAGCAGTCCTTATTATCTTTTTACTTATTTACCTACAGCAACTTCCTTTCTGCAAGTAGCCCTGTCATCTGTCTCTTTCTTCTTCTTCTTCTTTATTATTTTTATTATTATTATTATATTATTGTTATATTAACTTCGACGTTCTGTGTTGTTCGCAATACATAGTACCTTCCATTTTTCCCTCTTTCACGTACATTCGTTGGTATGTTTTGCCATTTTATTGCTTCTGTAACACGTGTAGTTTTTACAAGATAACCAACTGTAATTCATACAAAAACAGAGACTTCTTCATTCCCCCAGAGAGAGAGAGAGAGAGAGAGATTCAACCATGACCACTAGAAAGGTCAGCACCGTCATCGTGGCTAAACTGGAAGGAATGAAACGGGATTTTGGAATCACAGTAGAACAGAGAAAAGCTTATGAACAATAGACTTTAGTGGCAGATGCAAGACATTTAGGAGGAAAATCCATTTCATAGATGGAGGAATATCTGAGGGAGGAAGGCCTTTGTTAGGGACGGAGAGGCTTCTACATTTTTTTTTTTTCTTGTGGCCATTCCGCATCAGTTCTGGGATTAGGCATGTGGTATAAGTAGATTAGCACAGTATCTCATATTTCGAAGTCCTCACTAAAGAAGTATATAAATCTCTCTCAGGAATTTTCTAAACCATTCACATAAACATCCCAGAAATATTCACGAAGGAATTCATCTTCATCCAGTTCTTTTGTAATCTAATAAATATGGATGGATATCGAAGAAATTCAGTAAATCTTTTCAAAGCCGGGACGATGAGGTGTCCTATATAATTCTAGTTAATACCAGACGCTTTTATTTAGCTTAAGAGAGCCAGTGAATGGGTTAACGAAGGTTTTATCTAACCTCTTCAGCTAGAAGTCTCTCTCGAAGCAGAAGAAATTGATATGGAGATAGAAAGTAATGAAAAAGTAGGAGTGGCCGAGGTGGATGAGTTGTTGTTGTTGTTGTTATTATTCTCCGACAGGGAGAGTATGTTTTCACCCTGTTTGTTTGTCTGTATTTTTGTCTGTTAGCAAGATTACTCAAATACTAAAAGAAAGATTTGGACCTAATTCGGTGGGTAGGTAGTCCATGTCCCAGAGAATAGTCGATTAAATTTTGGGACCGATGTTTGTTAGTCTGTTAGCAGGATTACTCAAAAACCATAATGGAGATTTGGACCAAATATGGTGGGTAGATAGCCCATGTCCTAGGGAACAATCGATTAACTTTTGACACCGATTCGGATCATATTACAGATTCTGGACCCGGAAAACACTTTTTGCGAAACACAAATCAGTAATGAGAATACCTAGTCGATTATGAAAAGTGGTCTGGAAATTACATTGCCCTTGTCGGTGAGATGCACTCCACTGAGTGCTCCTCTATTGTTGTTTTTGTTTTTGTGGCCATAGGTTCAGCTGGATTTGAATCCTGTGGATTACAGGCTGAAGTCGCCCTTCTTTCGTCCACTATTCACCTTTTGGGAATAGGAAGGAAGGTGAGAGGCGTTTGTATAACCCGGCAACAGAGCCACCTGGTTATGTCAATGCCACCACGTGAAGGTGTCCCTCTCCTGCACAAGTGAAAGGGTTAAAAAAATATACATTCCTGGACAAGTATCATCGGTATTTCACGAGAAGGTTCGTCTAGGCGTCAGCACCAGAGGGTCCGCCTGACTCTCCCTGCCCTTCTTCTTACCGAGTGTTTATCCCAGACTTCAACAAATGGCCACCCCGCCAAGGTAAACTGTTGGGGTCACTCATCTTAGAACCACTGACGTCCTGATTATCTCTTCACTACATCCCCCTACACCCCTGTCACCACCTTCTTCCCCTCCTCCTTTCTCTTCCCGTCACTTTTCTCCCACTTCCTCCTTTTCTGCTCCGTTTTCTTTCTTTTTCTCTCCCCCCCCTTCCCCACCCTCTCTTCCCTCCTTCTCCGTCACCCTTTCATTCATCCTCCCACCTGTTCCCATGTATTTCTTCCTCCATTTTCTACACATTCCCCCCTCTCATCTTCCTTACCCTCTCCTTTTCATTCTCCCCTTCCTCTGCTCCTCTTCCCTGCCCTCTCTCCCTCTTCCCTTTCTTGCCTCTCCCTGAGTTCCTCACGAACCTCCCTTTCCCAGTCTACTTGCCTTCCTTTACCTCCCTTCTCTCTCTCTCTCTCTCTCTCTCTCTCTCTCTCTCTCTCTCTCAAGATCAATAGATAGACAGATAGATTGACCTGTATGTCTACCTATTTCAGCTTTTCCTTTCGTTTCACTAATTTCTACCATCTTTCATTCTTTTTCACACTGTCCCTCGCCTTTTTTTTTCCCTTTCCGTCCTCCTCCACCCATTATCTCGCGTTTTTTTTTCTCCTTTCCTTATACCTCATGCCTCTCTCCTTGCTTCCTCATCTTTCCCCCCCCCCTTTTTTTCCTTCATCATCGTTCCATCCTTTTCCTCATTGTCTTCCTCCGTGTGTTCTCATTTTTCTTTTCTTCCTTATAATCCATCTCCCCTGACTTCCTTCCATATTCCTCCTCAATTTCGTTTCCTTGCCTCTAATTTCTCCTCATTAGCTTTTCTTCCGTGTTTCCCTTCCCCCTTGACTTCCATATTCCTCCTCATTTTCTTCCCCTTGTCTCTACTCTTGCTTTCTCCTCCTCCTGCCTGTGCTCTCCTGCCTCGCCTTTTCTTTACACTGCCCTCCCACCGCCTGCTCCCTCCTCCCGCAATTTACACTTGACTCACAGTAGTGCAGTGATAGATTATAATCACCTCGTATATTCCGCACCAACTAGACTGGCAAAATAAACTGAAGGCAAAGGAACCTATAAAGATCCACATGTCCTTCCTATCCCTCTCTGTTTCCCCTCTTCTCTCCCTCCCTCCCCTTCACCTGTCTCTCCCTCCTCCTGCCCCTCTCTCTTTCCCATCACTTCCTCAGCACCTTCTGTCCTCCCTATTCCCTCCAGTGTCTGATCTCTCCCTCTCCTCCTTTCTATCTCTGTATTCTTTATTCCTCTCCTTCTTCTCTCCCTCCCCTCCTTCCTCTGTCTCTTCTCTGTCCCCCTCGTTTCCCTTCCTCTTCTCCCCCCCCCCTCTTCCCTCCCACGCTTTCTTCCCCATTCTTCCCTAAACCACCGGAGATTCCCATGTCCTACCCCCACCCCCACCCCCACTCCCCGTCTTCTTTTCATCCCATTCATTCCTCCTTCCCCGTCGTACTTAGTTTTGTCGCCTTATCCTTCCAGTCCTCTTTCCTCTTCCTGCTCCTCTTCTCCTCTGGTTCTTTTTCTCCGTTCCTCCTCCCTCTTCCTTTCCCATATTCCCCTCGTTCTTTCCCTATACTCACTGTCTCTATTCTCCCCATCCTTCCACTCCGTCTCCCCAATTCTCCTTTTCCTCATTCGCATTCCTCCACCTCTGTTTTCTTTCCCTCTCCTCCCCCGATCCTCCTTCCCTTTGTTCCACCTTCTTTCATCATGCCCACCTCCTTCCACACATTCTCCTACTCCTTCCTCTTCCTCGCACTCCGTCTGCTCCTCTCTTTCCACTTATTCATCTCATTCCTGTCCCCTCTGTCTTCTCCTCCTCTCCTCCAGTCCTGCTTCCTCTTCCTCGCCCTCTGACTTGACTCCCCCTCCACCTCCCACTCATTGTTCCCTTTCCTCCCCGTCTGTCTTCTCTCCCTGCCCTGCTCCCACTGACTCCCTCCTCCTACCGCTGTCAGACTTCCGTGGCTGTCCCAGTGTCGGGTAACAAATTGAGACATTATCGTGCTTGGAATATGTGATAATGTCGACCGTGCTTGCGACACACAGGCCAAACGACGCGGCCGACGTCATGCTCTGTTACCGTGCCACCCCCCTAACTCGCCCTGGTCATGCACGGTCCGTAGTTCCAGCCACCCTTACCCACCCATCCCTTCTATCCCCCATACGCCCTTTCCTACCTACTTGTACCACCCCTGCCCAATCCCTTAGTCCCCTATACACCGTCCCATATTTCCTATACCACTCCTGTCGCACCCCTTAGTCCCCCATATGCTCTCCCTTTCCATCCTATTACATCCCTAACCTACCTACCCCTCAGTCTCCCATACACCGTCCCCTACCTACCTATACCATCCCTGCCATACCCCTCGGTCTCCCATACGCCCTCCTCTCCCTGCCTATATCACCCCTGCCTTACCCCCATGTACCCCCATACACTTTCCCCTACCCACCTATACCACCCCTGCATCACTACCACCACCACCCAAATTGAAACATACATCATGCAGGGGAACGAGGTGGAATATGCGGTTCTGGCTGCGGTCATCCATCAGAATAACACCCACTGGCGGATACCGGGAAAGATTTATCGTGGACCGTACGCCGGGTAATGGCACAGCGTATCTAATAAGGGACTCTGATCACGCTTGGATTAAATAGGAAAAAAAGGGAACATAAAAGCACAGTTCCGTTCCCCTCCCCTCCCCCCCCTTACGTATATCTCCCTCACATCCATCCCATCCTCCCTCCCCCTCCCCCCTACACTTTCCCGACCCTCCCTCCCCTCCCTCCCCCACCCAGCATCAATTATCGACTTCATAAAGGCGTATATTTCGTTCCTGAACCTGTGTTGTTGGAGGGGGGACATTTCCGTTCTGGCTGGGTAAATGAATGCACACAGGGTCGTCCCATCAGCATCCCCCTCTCCCCCCTCTCCATGCCTCCGTACCCTTTTTCCCTGCTCCCTCGTCCCCCTAGTCCACCCAATTCATGCAAAATAGCTTGTACGATTAGCGTATTAAATAACAATACATGAGGCTGGGTGGCATTGGTTGGACGGGCCCGTAATGGAAAGAGGGAGGTGTGACGCAGCCGGAGTGAAATACGATATGCTTGATAGGTTAATCCGACTCGTGTTTTGACGCGGGTTTTGGGATGCCTAGGTTTAATTTTGATCACGGTGATTCGAAGCTTGTGATGGAAATGAATGGATTAGGGAGGCATCAGATCGCCTGGAATTCGAGATGATTACACCCTGCCCAAAACAATAACAGCCCGCATAAAGGTAAAGTGAGGTATTCCGTGCATCTAATTTAGCCAGGAGAGGTACTGGGGGTGGAGGAGAGGGGGCAATGCTAAAACTCGAACCCGTAGTGCGCCAAAAACCACAGCATAACAGCCTGCATAAATATAAAGCTAACTATTTCGTGCACCAAATTAAGCTGCGTCGTGCATCAAATTTAGCTGTTTTGTTAATAAATTTGCCAAGGGGTTGGTGAGAGGAGGGGCGGGGGGGTGGAGGGAGAATAAGTCGCTTAGGGAAAGATGTTGGGAACCTTCTTTAACCGACAAGAATACGGGCCCAAGACTCACGCAAATCATGAGACGGCCACGCTACCACAGAGCCAGCTTGACGCCCCTTGGGAGGGGGGAGGGACTGTTTAAATGTGGAACTACGACCTACAGAAAAAAAAAAAAAAAAAAAAAAGAGGGAAAAATCAATAACACGGTGCATAAATATAAAGTGAACTATTTTGTGCATCATAAAGTTAAAATTGACTAGTTCGTGGATCTAATTTAGCCAGAAAAGGCGGTGAAAAACAGGGACACATTAATCAAATTGGGACATACAGCAGGCGAAAAAAAAGAAAAAAAAAATGGTGCAATATACTGCATGAACGTGAACTGTTTAGTGCATTATAATGGTAACAAAAATATTTGTGCATCCCATTTAGGCAGGGAAGGTAGTAAGAATCACGGACACATTAATCAAATGGGGATCTGTAACAAGAAAAGAAACTGTATCATGCTGCATAAACATTAACTGAAATATTTGGTGCAATATAAAGGCAGAGAGAATTATTTCGTGCATCTAATTTAGCCAGGAGAGGTAGGAAGGCTAAGGGGAGGGGTTGGGGGAGGGAGACACAATGCTCAAACACGGATCCCATAATTCAATCAGTGCCTGCCATTGTTCCCAGAGGCCTGAGGAGCGCCCGTCCCCCGATAGTGCCACGAGTCGCTGATAAGACAGAGTTGTGGGGCCGGGGGAATGGCAGCTGCATTTCCGATTACTGGCCGATAAATGTAGACCCGATTCCAAAAGGGCAGGTGTGTGTGTGTGTGTGGGGGGGGGTGTATGTGTGTGTGTGTGTGTGTGTGTGTGTCTCTGTGTGTGTGTGTGTGTGTGTGTGTGTGTGTGTGTGTGTGTGTGTGTGTGTGTGTGTGTGTGTGTGTGTGTGGGGTGTTTGCATTGGGGACTGACGACAAGGAAGGGGACTTTAGTAGGTGCATTTCTTATTACTGGCTAATAGACGTAGACTCGATTCGAAAGGGGTGGTGTGTGTGTGTGTGTGTGTGTGTGTGTGTGTATGTGTATGTGTGTGTGTGTGTGTGTGTGTGTGTGTGTGTGTGTGTGTGTGTGTGTGTGTGTGTGTGCTTGGTGTTTGCATAGGGGACTTCAGACAGAGACGGGGACTTTGGTAGACACGCGACACTGATAAGGGGACAGTTTTACAGCGGGAGTGATAGATGGGCATATATACGCTCAGATAGGAGGACATCAACTGATAGGGACGACAGGTGAATAGACACGAGCACTCAGAGGCGAACATTTACACCTGACATTTGCATATAGACATTAACACAGGAGAGTGCACGTACAATCAAGCATTTACACATGGCCTTAAAGTATATACCGAGAGTCAAACATTTACAAAGGACGTTTGCATATAGACGTAAACATTAGGAATACACTTGAATGAAAACTTTTACACTTAAATGTTAGCATAACGGAATGAGTACGTGAGAAAAAATATTCAGTGCAATTTCCGAAGACAAATGAATATTACCTTACCTAACAACGAGCTTACTCATGCGTCTGTTTCTAAAATAGCACATCTTCTCACTGTACACATATTCTGGAACGTAGCTTGCCCAAATTTAGTCCCTAGTCAAGCAGATATTTTGTCCTGAAATTGCACCTTTTTTGTGAGGGAAGGGAGGGAGGGGAGTCGTAAAAACAGAACAAGTGGAGGTGGCGTGCAAGCTTAAGAGACCATGTAGGGAGAAGTCTGAATGAGCACGGTAGTGAAGTTATGGAGGTTTGAGGACGTATAAAAGGAAATAAAATGGGAAGCTGAGGTAATCTGGAAGCATATTTGATTTACCTTTTACTACCTGAATTTGCTGTGAGCTAGCTTTATCCGTCATCATATTTAACATAGCTCCCCCTTTTCGCCTTGTGGCTCATTGTCGCGAAGTTTATTGGTCTATTTTATTTTTCTCTCTCCCTTTATTAAGACTTTTGACAGTGCCGTCAATAGTACACACTTCTGCTGATAAACGTAACGATTTTTTGATGTTATGATATCTTAACATTTTATTTTTTCCTATGTAAACAATGCTTTTACCTTTTAATGTACTGCAGTGAGAATAAGCCCTCGCGTGCTAAGAATTCCTTGAGCTACATGTAGGTAACATTACGATAGCCTGAAGTGCAATTAACATTTTCAAGTCATGTGCTAGCTCTGTAGTTTAGACAAGATATTTCCTAACTCTTAAAAGGTTAAAATGAGATGTAATTCCTAAGTGCTTCTAATTACATAAAACTAGCATGAAGTGAGACCTGACTAATGGCTAGTATTTTTAAGATATGGATTACCCCAAGTTTAATTCGTAATTCTTAGCAGTTAAAGGTCAAGTAATATGATGTCCCCAAGGGCTATTAATTACGTAAAGTTAGTAACAAGGTTGACCACATATGTGGCTATCATTTTCAAGACATGGACCAAGAATATTCATAGCAGTTAGAGTTAAGGATGAGAGGAAGCCCCCAGGTGTTACTGATTACACAAAGCTAGTATCAAGTTAGGCCTATGTGCGATGCAGTCCCCAAGTGGCATTAATTATACAAAATTAATGTCGAGTTAGATCTGTTTTATGAAGTTTCCGAGTGTCACAAATTACATAAAGTTAGTATCAAGTTAGATCTGTTTTATGAAGTTTCCGAGTGCTACACATTACGTTAAGTTAGTATCAAGTTAGACCTGACGTGTGGCTGGCCTTCTTAAGACATGCCTGGCCGATTACCCCAAGTTTAACCCAGGTCTGCGCTGTCTGAAGGACCATTTGCACTCGCTCACTTAGGGGAGTCGTGGCGGAGGGGAAATGGCCTGTTGCAACTTCATCTTTTTCCTGCTTGTGTTTTACTCGCTTCTTTATTCCTGCTTCTGTTTAACCTTTTTCTGCGTTCTTCCTTGTGCTAACCTATTTTTTAATGCGTGGTTCTTTACTTTTGTCTTTTGTTCGAGCTCGTGTTTACCTCTGATCTTTCTTCGTGCTTCTTTGTACCCTTTTCTTTATGCTTGCTTCATGCTAAGCTTTTCATAATACGTGTTTCTGTACCTTTATCCTGTGCTTGTGTGTAACTCGGCTCTTTATTCGTGCGTGTATTTAATCTTTTATTTTTAGTGCTTGTAACATTCTTTTTTTTTTTTTTTTACCTTTGTTCATGTATATGTTGAATTGTTCTTTATGTTTGTATCACTTTATAAAATCATGCCTGTGTTTAACTTTATTTGTGCTTGCGTGTAACCGGATTACCTCTTCTTGTTTATTTTGTTTCAGCGCGTCAAATAATGCTGGTGCTTAACAACATTATTTTTTGGTGCTTATGTTTTACCTTTTTATTTACACTTACTTTTTTTTATTTATTCTCTTCTTTATTCGTTGTTGTATTTAATTCTGTTCTTCATTCCTGTATGTTTTTCATTTTGTTGGTATTTACTCTCCATATTTATTTGTACTTTTATTATAATCAACTTATTTCATGCTTGGAGTTGTTTTCATCTTTGTTTTGTTTTTTTATTCTTTATTTTCATATTCAGTTTTTTTTTCAACTAATTCTTAACTTGTAATTGTTATATAATTAGTTGAGATTATAAGACTGCTTAGTTTCTTGTTCATGGTCTCTTGGCATACCCCTTTAAGACCTTTTCCAGCTTTGCCACTTTATCGTAATTTATCCATATATTATTTACCTGTATGAAGTCCCCAGCTCTCTGTGGGATATTTATAGGCGTACACTCTAAGTTGGCTATTATTTGGATTACTTGTGAAAATAAGGTTAAAACTCGCAATGCAGTTTCGGCAAACCAGGATGGAGGCTAGAAATTGTGCTTTTTTTTTTTTCATAGAACATCTGAGCTTATTATCCAGTCTGCAATATCATCTTTAACAATAGTGGCACAATAAAAGAACAACTGAACTGCAAGTGATACCGCACGCTGTTGGGCTGTTGGGAAATGCGCTAATTAGAGAGTGGTTGGGCGTAATTAAGGCGGTAATGACAGAGCAAGTGGCACCGAGGTAAGGCAGGATGTTGGTGTGGATTACGTAATTAGTGTGCTATTACCCGCCACTTGTCCATTGTGGGGGTGGAGCGGCTAGAAGAGGGAAATGGGATGATATAATAACGCGGGTGTATTGTGTGTGGGAGGAAGAGAGAGAGAGAGAGAAAGAGAGAGAGAGAGAGGGAGAGAGAGTGTGTGAGTGTGTGTGTGTGTGTGTGTGTGTGTGTGTGTGAGAGAGAGAGAGAGAGACAGACAGACAGACAGACAGAGACAGAGAAAGACAGAGAAACAGAGGTTATTTTAATACCAGCACTGCAAGAAGGAGCTGTTGTTTTTATTACCTGTTTAGCATAAAGAGAGGCCATTTAACTCACCTCCTAATTTCTAATATGAGTCTCTATGCTTTAAATAATTAGGACACATAATTATCTCGCTCTCCAACCTGTAATTAAAGAGTAAGTGGGGACATCTCTGCTTAGAAATCGTCATAGCTTTATTATTTCATAGGTGTGGAGATACAAATTACTCTTCACTAGATGTATAGACTTCTTAACACCTTCATGCTTTCTGATATACTTTCCTTTCTCAGACATACCATTTCCTCCGTTACATAGACTTTCTTCCTCCGTCAAACATACTCTCTTCCTCCCCTTCCCTCCCCCCTCAGTGTCCTTCCCTCCCTCTCAGACGTATTTACTCTCCTTAATTTTATCTTCTGTTTCTCTTCCTAAAATTTACGCCACCATTTCCCGTTCACCTTTCTTTCCCTCCAGAATTACGCATCCTCCCTCCTCACCCTCTTTCTCTCCTTTCCTCTTCTCCCAAAATGATGCACCTTCCTCCCCCGCCTTCATAATTTCCCTCAGGTATGATTCCCCTTCCTCATTCTTCCCCCATTTCCTCCATTTTATGCTCCCCCTTCCCCCTCCTTTCTCCTCTGTTCTCCAAAAATTTGCATCCCTTCCCCCTTCTCCCTCCCCTTTCCCCCCAAATTACATCCCCACTTCTCCGTTTTTTCCTGTTTCTCCAAATTCGCGCTTCTGGTTCTCCCATTTTATCCCCTTCACCCCCATGATACGTCCCACTTTCCTCCCCTTTCCCCCTAAATCGCGCCCCTTTCTTTACCATGCTTCCTTCCTTCTCTCCCCAGTTATATCACCCCTTTTCCCATCTTCCCCCAAACTACTTTACCCACCCCTTCCTTTCCCCAAACTACTTTACCTACCCCTTCCTTTCCCCAAACTACTTTACCTACCCCTTCCTTCCCCCAGACTACTTTCCCCACCCCCCTTCCTTCTGACCCATTCCCCAAAGTTGTACACTCTTCTTCCCTCTTCCATCTCCCCTTCTCCCCAGACTACACCTCTTACACCTTTGTTTCTCCCCCTTTTCCCTCAAATTGCACCTTCCTTTCCCTTTCTCCTTTTCTTTTCTCCCCTGTCCTGTCTCTCTTTTCCCTTCCCCCTCCTCCCCCCATCCTTTCTCTCTCTTCCCTCGCCCTCCTTCCGCCTGCCCCCCCTTCCTCCATCCCACCCCTCTCTTTCTTGCAGTAGGATTCCGTGTGCCTCCTCCTCACGACCAACTCCCACCTCCCCTCGGAACCCTCACGCAGAAAGCTCTTGACTCTTTAAAACTGGAGGATGCCGTGACGAGACTAAGAGCGGCCTCAAGACGCAAGAGTTTATGAAGTTTTGTTGGGGCTGTGGGGTGTAGGTAGGGGATTTGGAGTGTAGGAGTGGGGTGTACCAGGGTGTAAGGGGGTGTTGGATGAGTGTTGAACGGGGACAGGTTGGTGTAGTAAAGTGTAGTTGCTATAAGAGAGTTGCAGATTGGTGTAGGTTAAGTGTTGTGGGGTGTAGGATCTAGTTTGGTGTATAGGATGGGTGTAGGAGGGATGAAAGGGCGTAATATTAGAGATGTTTGAAGTATTTGGGATTTGAGTATAGTAGGTGGGGTGTAGGTGAGTGACGGAGGGGTATAGATGAGGTAGGATGGGTAAAAAGTGTAAGGGGGGATATTTGGCTATAGATGGAATATTTTGACGTTGGTGAGTGTAAATGGGAGTAGAAGTGCGAGGGAGAAAGTAAGTGTAGGTGGGTGTAAGAGGCTATAGTTAGGTAAGTGAAGGTTGCAGATGAAAGTGTGATGAAGTAAGAGGGTTGAACGAAAGGTGTAGATGGACGTGAGAGGGTCTGCAGGTGGTGTGGTTGGGTGTAGGAAGGGTGTCAGAAGGTGTAAGGGGAGTACAGGAGGTATGTTGTGGGGTGCAAGTGGTGGGATATTGTCAGGGTAGGTAGGATATTGTTGTGTGTGTGTGTGTGTGTGTGTGTGTGTGTGTTGCATCTGAATAAAGTTTGTACGGATCTGGCTGGTTAGACGGGGTGCAGGTGGGATGGAGTGTACTGTAGGTTGGAAAAGGTATGGTGGAGCTGTTATTGTTATTGTTGCATACAGGTGAGAGAACAGTCAACAAAAGAAGTACTGAAACCCTTGTATTCAATAAAGGTGTTCCTGAGCGATATTTAGCCACGTTTTGGTTTGCTTGGTAATTAAGAGTAGTTGTGTGTGTGTGTGTGTGTGTGTGTGTGTGTGTGTGTGTGTGTGTATGGCAGTTGCGTGTGTCTAGTAGTTGTGTATGTCTGGTAGTGTATGTGTCTGGTAGTTGTGTGTGTGTGTGTGTGTGTGTGTGTGTGTCTGGTAGTTGTGCATATCTGGTAGTTGTGTGTGTCTGGTAGTTTGTGTGTGTTTTGAATTTCAGAGTAGGCCAAGCAACATCCCATGAATGAAAGACATGAAAGAAAAAAGTAGAAAAACGTTAAAGTTACAGGAATAGAACATAGAGTACAGTACAGTATTTCAAAGCTCTTCGTAGATGTTCCATAATGTAAAGTGCATCGGGAGTTTACATGCTTTTTTTCCTTTCTTTTTTTTAACCATAATTGTGTGCAGGTGGAGGTGTTGGGTTTATGCAGGTGCCAGCGGGATTGTATGTATATTAGGTGTCAGGTGCTTTGTTTCCTTTCCAACACAGGATGAATATATCGAGTTAGTGTGATGTGAATATGTATGGATTAGTCGACTGCTTAGAATCTGCACCGGTATCCAGGAATTTATAATGTAGTTCAGGGCTTCAGGTGATTCAATGTTTATGAACCAGTTAGAGGGAAACATGAGAGGGATTTGAATGTATTTATTTACCTATATTTTAACTTACTGATTTTAAGAGGAGAGGAACTGTAACGCATAGGTGAAGTGAATACGTCTGAGGCAACCTGAAGACTTCCTTATTATTTTATATTCATATACTTACTTCCTTTATAACATTTTTATTTTCAGAGGAGAGGAACTAACTCTTAGGTAAAGTGACAGTATCAGAGAGGAACCTTGAGGCTTCCTTGGATTTAGTATTTGCCTAGTTACTCCATTTTTAACTTACTTATTTTGAGACGGGGGGAACCGTGATGCTTGGGTAAAGACTTAGTATTTGAGAACTATCTGAAGACTTCTCTCGTTATAAACCCGTCTTGATGTGAGCAGGTGGTATCTAAAAGGAATCTAAAACCCTCAAATTGTCTGAATTGTGGTCTGTCCAATAGTTCCTTGAGCAATGATGTGTCTTTAGGGTGGTTTGTTGGTCAATTAGAGTTGGTACTGATCCTGATATCGCTCTTGTTGGAGGAGACTTATTATGTGTGAGAGATGATATTTGCCTTCACGTGGTGGTTAAAAGAGTACATTTATTTGTGTGTGTGTGTGTGTGTGTGTGTGTGTGTGTGTGTGTGTGTGTGTGTGTGTGTGTGTGTGTGTATGTGTGTGTGTGTGTGTGTGTGTGTGTGTGCGCGCGTTAACGACTAATTCTCTTTTAGTGGTCAGTAAAGGAGAGAGAATGACGCAGATATCTTTTCGTGACTTTATTTGTTCCTCCCCAGTGTTCAGATATGCTTGAATTATGTAAATTGAACTGTCGTAGGTGCCAAGAAGAGACAGATGTAAAAACAGATAGTATAAAGCCAACAGAACGACAGAAGGGAACAGAGACACCCACAGTAATTTGATCAAAGTCCATACAGGCATGGAGGATATGGAAGTATCTCAATAATCTAATGGGAAAAATATTCGAAGTCTGTATTTGCTGTGACGTAAAAAAAGTTAAGACTATGTCGTTAATTAAGTTGTATTCTTTAAAATAGGTCCTTATTATTATTATTTTTTATTTATTTATTTACTTTTTTTTGGCGCTTGAAAACTTATCTTGTTAAAAACTCACATGTGACACTTAACTGCGTAAGGAACAAATTAAATTTAAGTTACTTTGATGCGTACGTTTCTCTCTCTAATAATTCATTCAGTTATTTACAAACAGTTTAAAATTAAGCATTTGATACTTCCCGGCTATGGTCACAGCTGTCCAGACAATGTAGTGACTTGTATTTTCATGGTTATAGGCTTAATATATCAAGCTCAGCCACTGCAAGATTCATATCATAAATGAAAAAATATATATGACTTGAAAATAATCTTTGCAGTGAGAATTCTCCTTGAGCTCACCCCGATCCCCACGTTCAGACCTTAAGGGCGGACAACTTTATTTCTTCTTAATATGGATCATGTAAAGATGTTAAAATAAAGTGAAGAAAGTAGTAAGGTAAAGGAGTATCGGATAATGAATAATATCTATTTGGACACGTGTAGTATGACTTCACATATGCCAGGATGGATGTATGACAAGTTTTGCTCTGGTATTGTATTCGTCTACGAGTATTTTTGTGTTATCTTTATTCATGTCTCTGGATCATGCATTAATGAGGTAAACTGATGATGATAGCGATGATGATGATGATGATGATGATGATGATGCGACGGATGATAAAGGAATGATAACAAAGAATGCAGAATTTAAAGTTACCTGGAAGAGATAAAAAAAAAGAAATGTCGATGGTAGAGTGTTACATGATGAAGGTGACGATGAGGGAAAATGGGAAAGAAATAAACTGATGGATGCAAAAGTGGAATATAAGTGGAAGAGGCGGAAAAGGAAAGTAGCAGATGGCGTGTCACGTAAAAGAAAACAGGTGGAGCCCAGGTGAAAGAGGGAGGCAGGGAGAGAACAGCACCGAGACAGGAGGAAGATCTGTGTGTGTGTGTGTGTGTGTGTGTGTGTGTGTGTGTGTGTGTGTGTGTGTGTGTGTGTGTGTGTGTGTGTGTGTGTGTGTGTGTGTGTGTGTGTGTGTTCCCTTAGCGTTCTCTTCCTCTTCCTTTCTTTCCTTCCTCCTCCTTCACCTTGCTCTTTCCTTCTTTCCTCTTCGCTTCCTGTGTTTACACTTCTCTTCCCATTGCTTCTCTTGCTCCCAATATTTCTCCTAAGTCTTCCTCCTTTTTCTTCCTCCTTTTTCTCCTAATCTTTCGTCCCCATCCCTTTTGCACCTTTTCTCTTCCCTTCCACTTCCTTCCTCTCTTGCTCTTCCCTTCCTCTTCATATACTTCCCCTCTTCCCCACCCCTTATGCTCTTCCCCTCTACCCTTTCCTCTTCTCTCTCTCTCTCTCTCCTCCTCCTCCTCTTTTCCCCTTCCCTCCCCAGCGGACATAACCTGCCCGGAGAGAGAAACATCACGAAAGGAGGATTTAGCCTGTCTTCCCCCTCTCCTCTTTCCTATATACGCTTCTCGCCCTCCTGTTTCTCTTGGACTTTAGGAGGGTAGGAGATGGCGTGGTCTATATTTATTGTCTAGTATTTTCCGGTGCCCCCCTGACGGTGCAGCATCACGGACAAACACGGACGTGAGAAAAGAGGCCACATGTTCCTCCCCCTCGTAAAACTTGCTGGGCTTCCCGTATTTCCAGGAACGCCCCCCAAGAAAAAATCCTTGTAATTGGGGGTGGTTTTCGTTTTTTCATTGGGCGTGATTAATACGGGTTTTTACGTATTTCTTAATTAGTTTTTATTTTGTTTGAGTTCATTCGGATTTTAGTCTCCCCAGGGGGCTTTTTAATGACCTGTCTAGTGATTTGTTGTTTTCATGAGTTTTAACCAGTAAGAATATTTAATGGTAACAGGAAAATACTTCAACGTGTGGAAGGAATCTATGGACACTAGCAATGGACACTGACTGTAACTCCTGTAGGTACCAGAGATTTCTCCCAAACTAAGCATCATTATCTGGTTGTGAAAGGATAAATTTAAGAAGTCCGTGCTCGTACTTAATGGATTCATGAGTTTAAAGAAGGCTGGTGTCCTACTCGTGTTTTTGTCTCCATCTCTCTTGTTGTTGTTCGTGTCCCATTGTTCATCTGTTTTAGTCATTGTTTCTGATCTTGTCCTTGTCGGTGTTCTTGTTCCTTTTCTTGTTCGTTTTTTGTTCTTGTTCCTGTTCTTGTCTGTCTCGTCTTTTTTTTTTCAATTTTTATCTCTGTTCTTGTTTCAGACCTGGTCCTTGTGTCTGTCTGTCTGTCCCTGCTCTCGTTTGTGTTTATTTTCTTTGCTATGCTCTCCTTTGTCTGTTTCTTTCACTGTATCTATATTCTTGTTTCTGTCTTTGTCCCTGTTCCTCTTCCTGTCTCTTTACTTGTCTCTGTTCGTATTTCCTTACCTGTTTCTGCTGTTCTTGTCTCTTTGTCTTTCCCTGTCCCTGTCTTTCCCCATCGTATCCCAGTTCTTCTTCCCGTCTCTGTCATTGGTCCTGTATCCTTTTGTCTCCCTCCTTGTCTGTCTGCCTGCCTCTGTCCTTTTGTGCCCCTGTCTCTGTGCCTGTCTTCTTTAGTCTTTTGATATTACATTAATTCCTCATGCATGTACAGAACAACGAGTGATCCTGTGCTTTCGAGAATCAAATTTGTTATAATGTGAAAAGGTATTATCGTCCTTCTGTAATGCAGCTCTAAATCATTCACAGTTATAAATTAGTAAATAAAATACGTGCTCATATACGTTTAATGATTTATCCAGAATACTAACTACATTAATGTATTCCAAAGTTACGACCAATTTATGACCAATTAAATATCGTCGTAAGTACATCCTTTACCCTCCGCCATGTTAACTTCTCTTTGTCTTCTCTCCCCTAAGTAAAATGAAGCAATCTGGCAGCATCAAAAATAAATTTAGAAACATGTAATCATATTGAAGGCGTTAATGGAGACCTTTTCTTACCCATTATATGTGAAAGATCCTCCCTGGTCTGTGTAAAATCATCTGAGAAAATATATAAGGTGTCATCGTTCTGAAGGGGTTTATTTACTGGTCTATTAGTATAGTTTAAGTCTGGTGGCTGTAGATTTAAAAGATGGACTGGATTATGGGTAGTTGAGGTGCATTAGTAGAGGCCATTAGATTGAGCTTTTAAGTCACTGCTCATTTGCTATAAGTCATTAAATCAGGTTAGCTGGGGTCAGGAAGTTGGCAACGGATTGTATTAGGTCACAGGAGGAAATAGGTTAGATCACTGTGGACCATTAAGTTAGGACAGGGTTAGGAAGAGGTTAAGTTTTCATAGAGGTAAGTTAGGACAGTTACTTTTAGAGTGGGTTAGGTTGGTAAGCCCTATGTGGTACTTGACCCCAGTGTTTTGGTTAAGACAGGGTTAGGAGGGGTTGGGTTATCATAGGTTAGAGTTAGGTTAGGACAGCTAGACTTGGAATGGGCTAGGATGGTAAGCCCTACGTGGTCCCTAACCCCAGTGTTGTGTTTACGTGTGTGTGGGAAAAGCCGGAGCTCCCGCAGATGACTAAGATCAATACCGCTTCCAGTACCGGTTGGAAGGACGCCCCGCTTCTTGCCCCCCACCCTCACCACCCACCCACCCACCCACCTACCTCTCTCTCTCTCTCTCTCTCTCTCTCTCTCTCTCTCTCTCTCTCTCTCTCTCTCTCTCTCTCTCTCTCTCTCTCTCTCATTCCTTTATTTCTGGCATGAATAGTGTGTTTACTTTGTCAATGCGTTTCATTCCGTCTGTTTCTGTGCTTAGGTCGTAATTCTCTGTAATATCCTGTATCCAAAACTGTGTCGATCTTCCCTTATCTTCTAATTACTTTTTTGTTGTGTGTGTGTGTGTGTGTGTGTGTGTGTGTGTGTGTGTGTGTGTGTGTGTTTGTGTGACAGGCTTAGCTCTTCCTTATTTATACATGATGCTTCCTCAGGCATGTAGATTATGCTGGGTTAAAAGATTTGGATAACGAGCTGACATTTGATCATTAAATTGATTTCGCTGATGGTTTCTCGTGCTATTGCGTTTTCCTTTTATTTCCCCCTTTTTTAATCCTACCTAACCCAATAATGAAGGAAGTTTGAATGGTGAATTAATGGAAGCAGACATAATTTCATTCGATAGTCTGATAGTTCTCTTCCATCTGTTCGTGGTCTTGTTTCAGGATCTTGACCTCATATAATGGTGGTAAATAGGATTAGGATGATGTATAAAGCGTTGGTGCCGAGATAAGAATATGTCACGCAATCCCCCTTTTTTTTCCTGGTTCCAGTTTTGTTAATATAATTTATGGCATATTTATACCAGCTACAGGCCCCGGTGGAGGCATACTCAGCATCCAAGATATGCCTTCGTAAAAGAAAAAGAGGTGCCAGGAGCTTAAGAGAACTTCTGGTGCCTGTATTTACATGAGAAGCAAAAGCCTTTTATATGTAAATAGCTGGTTTCTGTGGGGAGGCAAGACGTACGTGGGGACCTGGGGGTTGGGGGCACGGGGGGTGAAGGTATGGGTTAGGGAGATGGGGAGGGGGTTGCAGGGCTGGGGGACAGGGGGTGTAGGTCGAATCGGGAAGGTAGGGAGGGGATTGCAAGGATAAGGGGATAGAGGATGTACTCGTAGGTGGGGTTGAGGAGGTGGAGAGAATGTTCTGGGACTGGGGACATGGGAGTGAAGATGGATTGGAGAAATTGGGAGGGGGATGCAATGGGAGGGGGACGTAGGGAAATGGGTGACAAGGGTTGGGGAGCAGGTGAGGTGTAGGTGGGATAGGGAGGTAGGAAGGGTGTTGCAGATTTGGGGGGCAAGGGGTGTAGATGGGACTGGGGATACAGGGGGGTGTAGGTGGGGCTGGGGAGGTAAGTTGAGTGTTGCAGGAGGGTGTAGGCCGGGGTTGGGGAAGTAGGGAGTGGGGATGCAGGGCCAGGGGTTGGTGATGGTGGTGGCTGTAGTGGTGAGAGGTGGGGGGGGGGGAGTAACTCAGTGCGTGGGTAAACAATACGTGCAAATTATATGTTGTTCTGGAGTAATTTACATGCGTGTGTCATGGCGGAGGTACTGAGGTGGCTGGAATTATAATGCTCTAGTCTTGAGGCAAAAATTATCATTCGACCCTCGCTGAATTCTTCTTCACAACTTCCCCCCCTTCCCCCCTCCCCTTCGCTCCTTTACACTGTTCCTGCCATTTCCATCTTGGTATGTCCTTCTGCATATGCAAGTGCGAATGTGGAATATGAGTGGCTGTGTGTGTGTGTGTGTGTGTGTGTGTGTGTGTGTGTGTGTGTGTGTGTGTGAGAGAGAGAGAGAGAGAGAGAGACCCATAATGTACGAGATTCATATTTCATTATTTACTGCTTGTCTCGCCCGTTTCTAATTCAGTTTTGTCTCCTTATATCTCCTCTTATTCTTCACTTCACCTTCTATTAATTTTTCATTAGTAATTTTGCCTTTGTTTTTGATGCCTCCTCCTTCCCCACATACTTTTCTAGTAATGCAACTCTTTTTTTTCTTTTCTTTCTTTCTCTTTATTTAACTTTTCCCCGTCCTTTCCCATTTGATCCACCCTTCGTGTTATGACTCATTTCTTCCTTCCCTCTTCCTCCCTCTTTCCTTTTCTAACAATTCAACCTTCTTCCATGCTCTTCCATTCTCTTGATGTTTCTTCTCTTCCCTCTCCCTCCCCTCTCCCTTTTCTAATAACTCATCCTTCATCCATGTTTCTCCCTCTTTTCTTCCCTCCATACTTTCCTCAGACCTCCCAGTAATTTCGCCCTTATCACACCTCCCATTTATCGCCATCAAACCTTCCTTTCCAACCAGGTCACTGTATTATGTTCTTCGGTCTTCACTCAGCGTTCCAGCTTTATTGTACTTCACTCCCCTTTTTCCCAACATCCAATCCATCCTCTCCAACACTACCCCCCATTCATCCTTTCCCTCACTAACTCACCACATTCCCCCTTCCTCCCTTTCCTCCCCTACTTACTTCACTCTCCCATGTTCCCTTTTTCCCCTATCTCACTGTCCACTCTCCCATTCTCCCTCACCCCCTGCACTACTTCACATCCCCATATTCCATCTCCTTCCCTACCTGACTCCACTTCCCTGTAATCCCTTTCCTCCCCTGTCCTACTTTACTCCCCCATATTCTCCTTTCTTCTCTACTCCACTATCCATTCACCCAGTCTCCCTGTCCCCTATACACCGCTCCACACCCCCATACTCCATCTTCCCTTCCCAACCTAACTCCATCCCTCCATTCTCTCTCTCCTCCCCTGCCCCACTCCACTCCCCAGCGCTGTCAACACCCCGTAACTAATCAGGAGGAGTTGTTAGGCCACCCTTCTATTACTCGACATTACCGCAAATGATCAAAGATGCTCTAAATTTGGGTCAACGTGAGGTAGAGGTTTGTTTAAGGGTAATTGTGCGTGAGTGATTATGTCGGCATGGAGGGGAGAGGAAGGGAGGCAAGGAGGGGGAGGAGAGCGAATGGGGGTTAAGGGTAAGGGAGATGGGGGGTAGGGGTAGTGAAGAGAAAGGCAAGGAGAGAAGAGGAGGAAGGGAAGGGAAATAGGCGATGGAAAGGGAAGGGTCGTGAAAGACAAGGGAGAGAAGGTTAGGGCAGAGAAGAGAAAGACAGGGAATAGAGGGGAAAAAACGGGACGAAAAAAACAGCCTAGAATCGGAAGGACAAGGAAAGGAAAAGAAAGGAGAGGAAATGAAAGAAAGGGGTTAAGATTTGAAGTGAAAGAAGAAGGGAACTGATTGTTAAACAGGGAAATGGGAGGCAAGAGAGGACACTGGGAAGGGATGTAAAAAGGGCACTGCGAAAGAGAAGGGCGTTGATGGGGTGATGTGAGAGAGAAAGCAGAGAAAGATGAAAAGGGAGGGGTAAACGCTGTGAAGGAGAATAGTGATAAAGGGGTTGCATTGGGCGGAAATGGAAGGCGGAAAGCATGCTGTAAAGGAAACTGCTGGGAATAATGTGAAAGAGAAGGGAAGGAATGGGGACGCGGTAAGAGAGAAGGTGTAGTCAGTGAGTACGGTGAAGGGAGTGCTTTGTTAGGAAATGAAGTTATGGGTTGTATGGCGATGGAGAAGGGACGTAAAGGAAATAATTTGAAAGGAAGGAGGTGAAGAACGTCTTATGAGGGCAGGTGAAGAGAATGAAAGGAGGCAGAGCTGTAGAAGAAAGAGGGAGGTGGGAGGAGACGTGAATGGTAGAAAGGAAGAACAGGAAAGAAAGGGGGACACTGAGAAGGTATAAAAGGAGAACTAGAGACGAATTAATTGCCAGGAAAGAGGGACATTTTTCGAAGAGAAGAGAGGGTCAGGGGATAAAAAAGGGAAAAATAAATAGGCGTTAAGGGACAGTTATGAGCAAAACTTCATCGACATTTCTCTGCCAGCTTTGTGTCCTGTTCTTCCATAAGTCTCATTCCTCCCTACATCCTCATTCTTTATTTTCATTTTATGATGTGTGCCCCATAGTGCTATCACAAAAATAGCTCATTAAGCACCTTTCATTGCCAAAACAGAGAAGTGTCGGCGAACTTTTGATTATGGATGTAGAAGAGAAGTAGAGAAACAGGGGTTGCCGAGGTCGAGTAGGATTTTGGGGAGAGGAGTGAGGGAGTGAGAGGAGAAAGGGAAGAAAAATTACGTAGGGAAGGAGGTGGGAGGAGAAGGGTAGCTTAGAAGGGAGAGATATGTATCTGTCGGATAAAAGGTGACACTGGAACAGAAAAAGGTAATATGCAAGACAAGGAATAAGAGGCATTAGGAGTGGAAAATAAAGATCAATTGAGAGGGTGAGAATGGTAGAGAATTTAAATGGTTAAAATAAAATGCTGAAAAGGTGTAAAAAGAGCTGGGAGACATTAATGGTGAAACTAGAAGGCAAGTACATCGAAATAATACAGTGGAAAAATGGCTGAAGATGGAGGATTTAGTTACCTGCAAATGTTTAGCTGATTATATAAGAAACGTTTTATGGAAATCCATTCCTTTGATATTTTCTTATTTTTTTGCGCTATATGCTAACACACACACACACACACACACACACACACACACACACACACACACACACACACACACACACACACACACACACACACACACACACACACACACACACACACACACACACACACACACACACACACACAGTGAAACGAATATTAATCAGATAACGACAGCTGCCCTCTATATCTGATGTTGACCCTCCATTGATCTCGGTTTAGTTGATAAATAGAAAAATTGTCCTTTTTATAGGCCAGGGGACCGGAGGGAGAGAGAGAGAGAGAGGAATAATTACACCTTGATAAAGACACAAAAATAAATAAGAAATGACTATATAAAACTTCATTATCTTCATTTCAGTTCATTAGTAAGAGCACGTTCCTCTCAAACAATATTAATTGTCTTATCCAGAAAGAAGATTCATCATCACATTGTTTACCTCTGCTTATGTGAAGTTTCCTGAATATTTTCCCCCATGCTTTTGTGATGCTCCAAGAAGATCCGGTAAATAATTAACCTTGAGTTTCTTGTAAGCTTCATTCCGTTTGCATCTTCTCGTTCTTTAGGGATTCTTGTACAGCTGAGTCGTCTATTAGTGTCGTGCTGAAAGAAATATTGCTGATTTAAGCAAGGTTGGATAAAAATACTATTAGATTAAATTAAAGCATTCCAAGAGGTTCAGTGCACACAGACTACTATAAAATGAAGGGTTTGCTTTTAAAAATAGTACAAAATAGTCAGATAGTTAATTGAAAACTAATTTGCAAAACTCTTCATATTCATTGTCATGCACCCTAAATATAATGTTCAAATTCCATCATATTGTGTGCTGAAAATGATATATTTGGCCTCGTATTCCAAATAATTATCGGGTATAATTAAATTTCAAAATAACTACCCCAAACAACTCATTTGCGAGTATGATTAAATCCAAAACCCCAGCCAGAATGACCAATAACTCCCAATAATTAGCGATGTCCCTCATTAGCACGACACTCAAACTTTAGCAAACCACCACTAACATAACTATCGCTGGGAAATTATCGACGGAACTATCGGCTGTGGCGCTGTTGTCAGGTACTTGGCCCCTCCGTCACCCGTAATATGATTGTTGTAATTCCCGTGGCCCCCTAATCCCCCCCGGCCATTGCTGTCGATTGGGCCGGATCACGCCGACCTGGGCTAGGATCAGATGGAACAGGGGGAGGGATCCGGATGGCGTGGCGTTCTGATGTATGTGTGGCGGAATGAGCGGTTGGACGGATTTACCTGCTTAGTGAAATGCGGGCCCCATGACGCGTTGCTCTTTTCCCTGCCACATATAATGGTAAATGGTGATGCAGACTGAAAGGTAATGTCACATATAGTGGTAAATGCTGATGCAAACTGGAAGGTAATGGAAAGAGGGAATTATTATGGTAACAGTATAGCGGATAACCAGTGACACTAAAATTGCCACATAAATTGAGGCTGAAAGTACGAGGTAAATGAGATAGTGGAATGGTGATACAGGAAATTGATTATTGAAAAGGTAATGAAGATAGCCAGTGATGCTAGAAATGTCAGATAAATAGAGGCAATTGAAAGGTGGCGATAGGTGATATTAATGAGAAAGTAAATCACCCTTCGTAGTAAAATGTTCAACTCAGTACAAGTAATAGAGAGATGATGGTAAGATATGTTCACAGCATGTCAGGCTGGCAGTTATGGTGATATAATTAAAGCAATTTGAGGTTAAACTAGTGATGTTAAAATGATCTAGTGAATAGAGGTACTAGTGATGGTGGAAAAAATATAATATAAACACTGCAAAGATGATGGTAGTAAATAGCCATCTGTGCTAAACCTATCATGCTAATGCACATGTTGATAGAAATAATGGCAGTATAAAGGATGATAACAGTATTGTGGATAATGTAAATCATGAAGATGGTAGTAAAGCTAATTATACAGTAGTTGCTGAAATTAGTATACTCGTTGTAATGGTAGTGCTTGTAAAAATAATATGTTCCTATGTTTTCATGTATAATCGTCCTCTGCTTATGTGATGCAACCTTACGAATAATGAGTAGCAATCATCAAACAGAGAGAGAGAGAGAGAGAGAGAGAGAGAGAGATTTACAGCTTGTACTGCAAAAATGTAGTTTCTGCAGTCGTGCAAAGGTAACTGGCACACACACACACACACACACACACACACACACACACACACACACACACACACACACACACACACATACAGAGAGAGAGAGAGAGAGAGAGAGAGAACAATATCACTGTTTCTACATCGGCAAACAGATGGAGAGCCAAGAGTCAAGCACCTTTCAGAACACAAGGCAGGGAGGCAACAATGGAGTTATCGCATGCAAATTGGACCGCGGTGAAAAATATCCTCCTACCTTTTGTCATGAGGAGCAAGGTTTCAGGGGGGCATCCATCACACCTGCCCCTTGTTACCTGTCCCGCTAATTGCCACCTGGAGGTTCCTAAATCACGACCACCTTAATTGGCTCAGGTGTGGTGGTGGTGGTGAGTCTTGGGGATGCACAGGTGGTCTTCGTTACGGCTAGTCTTGGTTCGTCTCTGTGTTTTTCCCTGTCACTCGATCACCCTGCAAAGACAGCCGGTTGTTAGCAAAGACAGCAGGGTTGTTAGGTTCGACGATGGATCTGTTTCTTACGTTATTAATGGTCTTGCTTAGTATGCTTGTGTCTTGCCCCATCACTCAATCACTGCAAAGGCGATGGGCTGTTATCGATGACTGTGTTTCTTGCGTTACTGATGACCGTGTGTGTGTGTGTGTGTGTGTGTGTGTGTGTGTGTGTGTGTGTGTGTGTGTGTTTTATCTTGGCACTTAATCACTGCAAAAACGAGAGATTTTACAGTTTTTTTTTTACTTCATTTGTCTTTTTTTTTTTTAAGCTTCTTGATAATGCCCCCATTCACAGTATGGAAAATATGGGATCATTGCAATGGCATTCTTTTCTGAACGTTATGCCCATCTATCTAACCACTGCCCAGACATGCACAGATAGTCTTCGTTACTGTAATACTTTTGTTTTTCTGTCGTTCGATCACTCTGTTGAGAAAAAAATAAGGTTGTTACTGGGGTTCGCATAAGTTTTTACTCCATACAGCTGTCTATCTGTGTCCCCTGTCTATGTAGCTATCAGTCTATTTATCTGTATCTGTTCGCTTGTCTGTCTGTCTGTCCATCCATATCTAGACACGTAAACCGAGTTCATCCAAGGTGACGGGAATAAATTCGCCTTCAAGCGTTTTCATAACACTTCATACCACATTCCTTCCTTTTAACCTCCAGTCTTTTATTCACTATGTGTCCAGAATCGAGCGGATAATGAATTTGGATTTCACTATAGTAAATTATTTGTGGGGAGGACAAATTTCACTGTCTTAGCCTTGGGTTTTTTCCTTTCTACATTAAATGAACGCTTCATCTACAAATGACACTTGGTATAATTAGTTTTTGTTATCATCAGAGGAATAAATTTTTTATGAGAGACGTTTCATAATAAAGTTGTTAATGAAGACTAAATTTACCCCGTCCAGTTCGTAAAATATCTCCTTAGTTGATGAAATACATCTCATAGTAACAAAAATGAATACTAGAAGCCAGTGTATTCAAGAACTTAGACATTAGCTTGTGGTTATTATGCAGATGAAATGGAATAATATCATTGTTCTTGTAGGCTTAAGATGTTTCCTAGCACTTTTTATTGAGTGATTGATTTTGCATACACATTAATAGCGTGTTTATTACTGACATCCTTTCAATATCAGTTTGATTTACTTACTATAGACAGTTAACTACAGTAGCTATGACACTCGTAATCTGGTGTATGGATTTTTTTTATTACAGTATTTAATTTGTTTTTCCTTCCTCTGTTTATCCTCTGTTTAAAAAAAGAAAAAGAAAAAGAAGTGTACAGACATAAGCTGGCACAGACGAAGTATCTACTGAGGGTTAACAGGTAGGCTGCTTAATAATGACTGCAGGAGTAAAACAAACGTGAAAATTATACTAAGACAACACTACAGATAAAACAATACGAAATAAAAGCCCAGTTGTAGGGGCTACCGACAACGCTTTATTTTACGACAGTGGATGCGGCAAACTCGACTTTCCAACAGAGGACCGTAGGGGCGAAAATGGCACGTTGCGTTGATGGTCTGTGTGGGTTGGGTAGGGGAGGAAAGGAATAGGAGCTTTGGAGGTTTGGGAGGGGAAGGGGAGTAAGGGAGGGGAGAGGGAGTTGAGGGAAGGGAGAGGAGAGTGAGCGAGGGAAGAGGAAGTAGGGAAGGGGGAGAGGGAAGGGATGAGTGGATGAGGGAAGGGGAAAGTGATGTTGAGAGGAGTCGAGAATTTGAGGAAAGAGGAGAGGGAATGAGGGAAAAGAAGAGGAAATGAAGGGAGGGAAGAGAAGATGGAACGAAAGGAAGGAAGAGAAGATGAAATGAGAGGAGGAAATAGAAGTGTGAGTGAAGGGAGGTGAAGAGAAAAGGGATGAATATAGGAAGTACAGGGGGAAAAGAGAAGGAGCTGGGAAAGTAGAAGAGAAGACTTAGAAAGGTGGGAGAAGAGAGATGACGAACGGATTGTATGAAAGAAGCCGCCGTGCAAAGAGTACATGTTTTATAAATCTAAGAAAGGAACTGGAAATGGAAGAGGAGAAACAGGGTGAACAGATAATTATGACGAAAAGAATAGCTGGTAATTAAAGGCAAAGGAGTTGCTACAAACAATAGTATCTTGGTTGATGGTAATGATAGACGAATGGCTTTGAAATGAGGGAGTCAGGAAAGGAAAATCGCGACAAAGTGTGGGAAGGAAGGGGAATGTAGTTACAAATCGATAGGTACGTGAGATATCAGCTGGAGATGAATAGGAAAAGAGAGTAAGAAGAGGTAAGATGAAGAAATTAAGGAAAACCTAGGGAGGAGGGAAAGAAAAAGGAAGGAGAGAGGAGGGGGGAAGGAAGGTGGCAGGGAGTCAGGTGGTGAAGGGTGGCAGTATCGTGATCATATACAGTGTTGATAAAAATGGCACTACTATAGCCAGGGCTTTTATTGTGACTATGACGAATGATGTCTGATGATGGATGGTGTATTTGTGTTGTGGTGGGTTGGAGTTTGGGGTGGAGGGGATAGGGGAGTTGAGCCTGAGGAGGTGGAGAGATGAGGGGAGGTCAGGGGAGATGTGAGGAAAGGTGAAAGTGGGGTTGGGAGAGGTAAGAGTGCAAGGTAGAGGAAGGGATGGAGGAAGAGAGAAAGGCAAAGGAAAGTGTATGTGTGTGTGTGTGTGTGTGTGTGTGTGTGTGTGTGTGTGTGTGTGTGTGTGTGTGTGTGTGTGCTATTTTGCATTAAGGGAGAACAAGGTTTTAGAATACAGGATTAAGGTTTGATGGAAAATGAGTAAGGCTTAGACAGAGAGAGAGAGAGAGAGAGAGAGAGAGAGAGAGAGAGAGAGAGGGGGGGGGGTTTAGAGTTAGGAAAATTATGGTTTTGAAGAAAAGAGAGAAAACTTCAGGGAAAGAAAGAGTTAGAAGAAGCTAATGAAGTAAAAATATATGAATGGAGAGATGAGGAGACAAAAAGAAACAGGAAAACGCATGAGATGTATTGGGTAAGCTTAGCTGGAAGGAATATTTGTGGAAGGAATTGTCGCAGTAAAGAGCTTGAGAAGTATTGGGTAAGTTAAACAGGAAGGAATATTTGTGGAAGGAATTGTAGACAAGAGAGCTGTTTTAATTAAGAACGGGAGGCTAGTGAAGAAAAGCGTCTGAAAAGAGGGGAAAATTTGATATGAATGTTATGGAGGCGGTCAGTTTGAAGAGGTGTCATGGAAAGAAAAAGAAGGGAAAAATTATAGGAACGGAACAGGAACTGGAAGGGAAAAGATTTATAAGAGAGAGAAAATAGAATAAAAAGAAAGATGAAGATTAAAGAGAACACAGAAGTGAGAAGGCTGACAAAGAGGGAGGAGCAATGAAGTTATGGCCGAAGGAAGGAATTTAAACATTAGCTTAAATATTTTTCAGGAAGACTGCAAAGAAAGGAACAGTAACATCAAACAGCAAAACGTCGGAATGCGGGGGAGTGAGAGAGAGAGAGAGAGAGAGAGACAGACAGACAGAGACAGAGAAAGTGACAGAGACAGAGAGAAACATAAAACTGGATTAGAAAGTTGCAGAATGGATGACAGCTGGAAGGCTAAAAAAAAAAATGCATAAGCGGAGAAAAATAAATGAGCAGTAACTTTGAGAATTTATTTATCTTTACTTGCGTCGCAGCAGGTGTTTATTTCCTTGTTTCTTACGTGGATAGAAGTGTGAAAAATCTGGAAGCAACACGGATAGGGCGGTAAATGAGACAGCATATAACGGTGTAAAGTGACATATAACCTAGGCTTATATGCTGACTAAGTTGCAGAGGCGAAGGTGGTAAGGTGTGCTAAGAGATAAGGAGAGAGACAGAGAGAGAAAGAGAGAGAGAGACGGAGGTGAAGAACAAGGGAATGTTGTGATGTCAATAGGTGGATGAGAGGGTGGAAGAGTAAGGGCAAGATGGGAGTGAGAAAGGAGGAGGGAGAGGAGAGAGTGAGAGATGGGAAGGAAACTTAAGGAGGGAAAAAGTGGGAAGAACATGGAAGACGTTGGAAAGAGAAATAGGGGTGGAAGGAGTGAGAAAAAGAGAAAAGGGGAAAACTGTGAGGGGTAGGAAGGAAGGAGGGCGAGAAGTTTAAGACATGGATGAAGAAGGAGAGAGAGATATGTAGTGTAGTAAGGAATGGGAAGAGGAGACATGAAAGGGGGAAGGGGCAAGGAGGTGGGGAGTGTGGTGAGGGAGGTGGTGAGGACGAAAGGAGAAAGAGAGATCTGTAGTGTAGTGTGGTGAGCGAGGGAGTTGGAAGAGGATAAAGGAAGGCGAAGGAGGCACGTAGTGTGGTGAGGGAAGAGGGGAAAGGGCGATTGTAGGGGGGGGGATGGGTGAGGGAGCAGGTGGGTAAGGAGAGAGGAGAATGACTGGTAGAGAGAGAGAGTCTGGTAGATGCAGGGAGAGTGGTTAGGGAGACGAGGAGGTAGGTAGTAAATGAGGGAGGGAGGGAGGGAAGGAAAGTGGAAGAGGGAGAGGGAGGTGGGGGGAGTAAGAGATGGAGAGGGAGGTAGGAAGGGTGAGGGAGGGGGACTGGGAGATGTAGGTACACAGGCAGGTGGGTGGATAGGGTGGTGAGACGGAGGCAGAGAGGTAAGAAGGGAGGCTGAGAGATAGTCAGGATGGAGAGAGAAAGGGAGGGAAGCTGGCAGGCATGGTGAATAGGAGGGGTGGTAGGAGAGAAGCGGGTGGGTAGGGGTGAGAGGAAGGAGGGAGGAGATGGCAGGTGGTGGAGTGAGGGTGGGAAAGGGGGAGCAGGTAGGTAGGTAAGGTGGTGAGGGTGGAAGAGAAGGAGGGAGAGAGAGGGGGACGAGCTGGGACGTAAAATCGATACATACCCGAGTAAGAAGTTGAAAATTGAGTTTACGAAGAGAGGAATGGAATATGTATGCGAGAAAATGGAAGAGGAGTAAAACCGTGGGAGAAAATGAATGATAAAAATTTTGAAGTATTAAGTAGTTATAAACGTTAAGGAAGGATATAGGTGAAAATTTTAAGAAGCGAAGTAACGATTATCGATAAGAGAAAGAGGATAATAAAGAGGAGGAAGATAGGAGAAAAAGCAGAGGAAGACGATAGCCGGAGAAGAGGGAGAGCTGGAGGAGAGGGAGAACGGGGGATGGAAGCAGAGGGGGAGAGAAGGACGTAGAATAGAAAGAGGAGAGAGAGAGAGAGAGAGAGAAACTAGAGGGAGAAGAGAGAGAGAGAGGAGGGAGAGAGGGGTGGGGGGAGCGGCACGAATCCGGCACATTAAAGGGGCTATGACGGAGAGAGGCGTCAGGTAGTGCCGTGAAGGAGACTGTGGCCGGGACTACCACCATAACACTAACATTACCATGGCTACTACCGACACTACCGCTGCTACTGTGCTGCTACCTACACCACCGCTACTACTATTGCCGTTACTGTTACTACTATGACCCACAACTACAGTACAGCATTACAAACACAGTCGTCATCATCATCATCAATATCATCATCATCATCATCATCATCATCATACCACTACCAATGCTATTACTACTACTACTACCACTACTACTACCATTACTACTACTATACTACATCGTTTCAACCATTATCATCACTGCTACCATTGCACTACTGCACCACCATACTGTCACCACAACTATTTTCATTACATCTTTAATACCTCAGCTATATGATTCCACCATTACGGTACCATACTGCTTCCTCTACCATGACCATCGCCTTTATACTACCTTACTACCGCCACCACTCAACACTACCATTACCTCACAACCATCATCACACCACCATAACCATACAACCATCATGACACTACAATTACCACACGACTGTTTCTACCACATAATCATCCTCATCAGTAGGATCACACCACTACTTTCATACTATAACACCAACACTGTTACACTATACCTACCACTACATAACCACTACCACGCCAGTATCATACTACCACCACCACAGTACCACCATAGCACTACCATTAATCACATAACACTCTCACACCACTATTATTACATCACTACCACATCATTATCACACACCATCATTTTCATACCACCACTACCACACCACTATCATCACACCACCACATGTAGTCGTATCATACCATCCTTAACACTGCTATTTTTGCACTACCACTATCCTGCTACCATCTTCACATCCTCTCATCACACCACCATTACAGAAGCAGTACAACCACCACTACCATGATACAACCTCTCTTTGCTTTATCACCAGTACTACCATAACATCTTTACATGTATCACAACTACCATCCCACCACCACCATTCCCATCACATTCCATATCAAACTACTACCTGTAAAATTAGACCATTGTTGAAGCACATTATCAAAATACACCTGAAGGAAAACATGGATATCTAGCAGACTCCATTACCACATTACCATACTATCTAGATATAAAAATAATATGAATACACCTGGTACTAAAAAAGATTCAGTACAATATGAGTGTAAAATAAAATATGGTGCTATGGAACAGTATCACATGCACTTCTGAACTGTAAAATCAAAACCATTAAAAAAAAAAAAAGCGACATTAGCAGCGTTCAATAAAATGATATCATGTTTTTTTTTTTATAACGACCCAGAATATCAATTAAAAACCTTCGTGATGTGCTTAATATTAATATGCGTCTCTCTTCCTGTTATTTTTTCATTTTATAATTATTTCAGTACCCTCTGTTTTCTCTTTGTTCTTCCAACCATTTTGCAGCAAAGAAGAGTAATGTTTATTAATGACGTGTATTCTGTTTCCTGTATATTTATTGAAATATTTTATCAGTAACAAAAAACATTTTCGATTTCCTAAGAATTATGAGACAGATATTGTGTATATTGTTTGAATGTGATAATATGAGAGAGAGAGAGAGAGAGAGAGAGAGAGAGAGAGAGAGAGAGAGAGAGGAAGAGACGGAGGGGAGGATAATTAAAAAAAGAAATAAGTGATTATGTGATAAGGGTCGGAGCAGAAGAGGATGTAGGATAGGATCTGCTAAAACTCATATAGAATGTGATTGTAGTGATAATTCCGTGACTCAAGTCTCAAGCATAAGGACTACATGTGGTTAGAAATAACGAACCGGGGATGCTTTTCCTAGTGACAAGCTGATTATGATATGGCTAAAACTGATAAGGCCATTCCAAGAACTAAGGAAACGAATGAGAAACGTTTAGAGAATTATTAATAGAATATGAAGACGGTTATAATGCAAATGGAAATGGATTACACATAGAAAGGGAAGGGTCAGTATATAAACGAAAGGCGTGAACCTAAACATGGTGATATTATGTGCAGACAGAGAAAATGTACCGTATATATTAGAAAAAAAAAACATATTTGGAAATCAAGATACACGTACAAAAAGAAGAATACAGCAATTGATTGAAGTATCGCAAAGCTGGTCACTTCACCTCAACATTAATTGGGAAATAGAGGATGGGATGATGATGATGATGATGATGATGAGGAGGAGGAGGAGGAGGAGGAGGAGGAGGACAATGATGATGATGAACCGGAGAGAAGGCACACCTAGAAAAAAATGAAAGAAAGGCATTTTAGCTGAGGAAATGAGAGAGAGAGAAAGAGAGAGAGAGAGAGAGAGAGACGCAGAAAGATCGACAAACTATAAATATGTTGTGTAAGTGAGAGGCAGACAGACACAAAACACAGACAAAAGTATTTAGTTTCTTTCGCTAAACTGAATTGTTCTCTTAAATAAGGGAGACCGTTTGGTAAGCACATTCCAACAAACGCTTCTTCTTCTCTCCTTTCACCACACCAATAATAAAGTTGTATATTGCAGTACATAAGTCAGAGTACTGCATTTGCATCACAGACTCAGAATGGATCAGCTCTGCAAAGCTTCATCGATGAGCTGATCAAAATTTTCAGGTGTCAGTTACAAACGCTCAGTTGAACCTACGCTGCTTCATTCTTTCCAGTCACTTATTTCCTTTGATTAAATTGACATCATTTATTTATGTACTATTTTTTGTTTTCCTGTAGTTGCATTTATTCAGTTTAGGATCTTCAGACACCCAACCTCCACCTTAGCGATGGACCTGCAAGCGTCCCTCATTAACTTCTTCATTAGTTCGTCTGCTACTTGCTCCTCCGTTCATTAGTTTCCTATCAGAGAGTCCTTGCAAAAACCCAGGAGGAGAGATTAGGCTGCGAAACGGCGTGACGAGGGCTTGGCCAGTACCAGGGGTGCATTTGGAGTTGAGGACCCGTGATGTCTTGGGTATAGGTGGCTCGGTATACTCTTTTCACTTTAATTTGCCCTAAAAATAACATCTCTTCATCTTGAGTGTTCATATGTTACAATAGCTTAACACTAGATCTTTATGCTAGTCACAAAGAAGTGCTGTGGAGGGGATATAGAGCCGTAGTACTGTTTATTCAGCCATCGTTGCGTGAAATAACCTGTAGAAGAAAAATAATCTGGCACAGATAAGGTAAAAAGTTAATGTAGCACATATTCCTCAGCGTTTTACTTTGCATGTCTCGCCAAATTATTCAGCTGTATATAATAATGATAATAATAATAATAATAATAATAACGGACAAATTTTGCACCAGTGGCATAGTTACAAAAGACCATTAACACGCCATATACAACTATAAACCAATAATTAAAATGTGGTGGGGAGCCTCATAAAGGTCAGTAATTTATAGCCCAAGTTACATACCAGTAGTTAATCTATTGACACGAACATCATCAAAAGATCCACCAAAATATCCACGTTCTTTCTTGTACCAGGAGAAGACGAGCGAGGAAGGTAATGGAAGAAAAGCAATTATATTTTTCTGCTGTGTGTCATGTATTTCCTAATTCTGTTTTACGCCTTCTGATTCGATTGCTGCGACTGAATTGCTATATATTGTGATGAGTTTGTGATATTCTCTCTCTCTCTCTCACACACACACACACACACACACACACACACACACACACACACACACACACACACACACACACACACACACACACACACACACACACACACACACACACAACCTAGGCGTGATATAGTCAAATAAGCCTGTATTTTGACATTAGACCGAGCACAAAGTATGATAAAACAAAGCTGATATCCCACATCATTGCTGTTCCTATGATAATACCTCAACCCTTCATCACTACTACATATTTTCTCCCCCCTGGGCTTTGCATGCCACCAGAACTACAATTTGCGGGGTAATATGTATGCTATCGTGCCTGTTTGGGGTTCTCTCAATCCTCTCCAGTCTTCGTGCACTCTTCAGTCTTCTCTACAAAGTTCGTGCACTCCCCAATCTCCTCCACAGTCTTCGTGCACTCCTCAGTATTCACCACATTCTTCGTGCGCTCCTCAGTCTTCACCACATTCATCGTTTTCTCCTCAGTGTTCACCACAGTCTTCGTGCATTCCTCAATCTTCTCCTCAGTCTTCTTCACAGTTTTCGTCCACTCCTCAGTCCTCGCCAGTGCACTCCTGTAACCCTGAGTCCTTCGTCTGTAATTGTATCCTCTTTTGTGATGTATCGGCACTGTATTTTGCGGAGGTTATCGGGTCATATTTTCCTAATTGTACGTCATTGTCGGGTTCTCGGCGGGTCCCTCTCTTCAATCACATGGCCAGGAATCAACGGGGAGTACCTGTTAGCTGCTGTTGATTAGGGTTACCTGTGTCCGTAACGTGAATGTGTTGCTGAGTTTTTTTTGCCTCTCTCTCTCTCTCTCTCTCTCTCTCTCTCTCTCTCTCTCTCTCTCTCTCTCTCTCTCTCTCTCTCTCTCTCAATCCTTCTTTGTGTCTTCCCTGTTCGTTATCTCTTCCCTCTTTTCCTACCCCTTCGCCCTTATTTATTTATTTATTTATTTTTTTTTGAGAATTCCTCTCCTTTGCATCTCCCTTCTTCTAAACCCTCTACTTTTTTCTTCGTTTCTTATAACATTCCTGTCTCCTACACATATCTCACACGTCCTCTGTTCTCTATATTCCCTCGTCCCTCTCTATATTCTCCCTTTCCTCCCGTACCTTTTGTACTCCCTTCGTTACACTTTTTCCCTTTTCACTGAACCCCTCCCCCATATCCCTAAACTCCTCGTTTTTCTTTACATCTTTCCCTCCCTCTTTCCACCCGCCATTGCTTTCTTTAGCCCTTTCTTACCCTTTCTTCACGCCTCCTCATTTCTCTTCCCTCCCCCTTCTTTCTTCACGCCCATTCCCCACCTCATCTCCACCCTCTTCCCTTCTATACACTCCTGCCTTCTCAGCATCCGTCCCTCCTTTCCTGCTTTCTTTTCTTCCGCACCTCACCCTATTCCTTCGGCTCTTCCTTTCCTACCACCCCTCTTCCTTCCTTTGCAGCCTTCCTCCCTCCTCAGCATTCCTCTTCCTTTCTCTGCATCCATCCCCCCTCCTTTGCACCCTTCCTCATTCCCCTACACAACTTCTCCCTTCTTAACACTTCAGTTTTGCACTCCTCCTCCTCAGTGCATGCGTCCCTTCCGTCCCAGTGCATCGTTCTTTGACACAGGTCCCCTCCCCATCTCCATCCTCCAACACCTTTCCGTCCTATCCTGCACTCCCCTTCCCCCTTCCCTTATCTTTTCAACATCCCCAGTCACGACCTCCCCCAGACTACTAGCCACGACCCCCTACTTTCTCTGCTATCCTTCCAGCCACCACCTCTATTCACCCCTCGTCACCTGCCACCTCACTTTAGTTTCACAGGACACAACGTGATCCAGAACCCAGCCACCAACCCATACTCCATTGTTATCCGACACCCCCACACTAAATCCACACAGTCTCACATACTGCAGCCTCCAGACACTTCCACATTAGATCCAGCTAAAACTTCATCCCGAGGTCTTACACCACCACACCATCACTTCGTAAATATACCGTCCCAATATCCCAACACTTATTCGCCTAATAACCCTACCTAACACACTTACATCAAATTTACCTAATCATCCCACCCCACACCACCATGTCGCTCCATATCATATCCACCCCATATCGCTACACCAGATCCCTCCTATCCCTCCGACTCCCATCCCCGTCCCTCATATCCGTCTATCTCACCTTCATGACCCCCCCCCCCAATTCACCACACGAAGGTCACCGCCGAGTCTCTTATTTTCCCTCGTTTTTACTCAGTCTAGTCTGTGCCCCCCACCCCCTTGCCCCTTCCCCCTTTCTCGCCTTTCTTTCTTTCTCGCTTTCTTTCTTTCTTTGTAACCTCTGACGTACAGAAATTGACAGGGTGAATCACCAAAATCCTCACTATTAAGCACAGTGAAAACGTACAGATTCCGTCATGGCCAATTTCTCTACCAACCCCATTCTTTTATAATATCACTGTTAAAAATGTATGCTGTCATGTGCATGTTAACCATAAGAAATAAAAAGTTTGCAATTTTATGACAGCAACTGCCCTATGATCCATATGTTACCCTGGTAATGATGAAGCGGGGCCAGTGTCTTAGGTCCCTGGCAAATTAACCTGGAAATGTTGCTGGTATGTTTTGTGTAAAGCATGAAAGATATAATTTTAAACGATCTTTATAAATATAGCTGCAGTAGAGTTAAATCTAATTCATTCAGAAATTTAATGTTTTGCGTGAAGTATAGAAGAATGTTGTTGTATACGAATCCTTTTAAAGCCTCCTCCATATCCTTCTATGTGAGCCCCAGTGAGTCCTGGTGAGGGTCTCCTAAGATGTGTCCCGGTAAAGGCACCCTGGTAGGAACTTTTTATTCTTAGACGTGTCCCAGGAAAGGTACCCTACTGTGAAAAATGTCCCTTCTCATTAGACGTGTCCTGGTGATAGTGCTGTGATGGTGGATGCATGTTCCCTTCTCTTCAGACGTGTCCTTGTATGGGTACTTTGGTTATGGATACATGTCCCTTTCTCCTTCAACGTGTCCTGGTAAAGATGCCCTGGTGGTGAAAACATATTCCCCCTTTTCCTTAGACGTGTCCTGGTATGGGTATTTTGGTGGTGAGTACGTGTCCTTCTCTCCTTAGCCGTGTCCTGGTAAAGGTGCCCTGGTGGTGGTGAAACATGTCCCCCTCTATCTGACCTGGCCATGGAGGTGTCCGCGGGCCATACCGGCGTCTCTCCGCGGCTCAGGTGTGTTTTTCCTGGCCAAAAGAAGGGCAATCCCAAACTGGCATTTACATGAAAAACGACCCCGTTCACAGAATCCAGGGCAATTTCTGAATACCTGGACCATAGTTTATTTCCATATAGATTTCCAAGTGTCAGTGGGGCTTGCTGGGGTTATTTCCCAAATGCACACTTAGAGCTGAAATATTCTTTGGGTCTCCTACCTCCGAATTTCCCTCTTTTCCTCCCTCCGCCTCTCCATCCCCTTCCGTAACAATTGGGAGTCAATAACATGGGTGCAACACAGGCAGTAGAATATGATGCATTGCTTCTCTGCATTTCCTCGTGTGTTTATATTGTGTTACTGTTAGCTTGAATGTGGCGCTTAGCCGTATTTTCCCGTATGTTTATCTAGTGGTGTCATTATCTCGAATGTCTGGTTAAATTAAGATTCAAGTAAATGTAGAGAGTGACTGTGACTTAATTTAATTATGTAATTGGATAGATACTTTTTTTTTCTTCAAGTAATATGAAAACAGGAGCAGATTATTATCACTACACTTACCTTTTCCATAGTCCAGTTTAAGTTGCAGTTCATTGGAAGGAAAGAAATGAATAGAGGTGTTTCCTCTCTAGGCATTCTGGATGAACTCTGGGATTGGGTGTCGAACAGAAGATAGATAAATTTCGCTGTCCCCAGTTGTCGTATGAATGGTTGGGACGTCACCCGTGTTACCATCACCTCTCCCATAATTGGCTCTGAAATAAAATTCTTTCGTTATTATCTCCAGAATAATTAGAGGGCCCTGTCATCATCTGTCTTCCCCGTCTACCTTCCTCCCCTTTCTGTCTCATAGGGAGTAGTGGGAGGTTAAGGTATGGATACATGGATGAAAATTTGGATTACTTTTGTGGATGACTAGTTGAAGATTAATTGATGAGTGATTAAAAGGAGAGATTTGATGGATGAATCAATACTAAGGATCTGGGGAAAGGGTAAGCCATCCCTCTTACGGAAGATTAAAGCTGGCCACGTGGATGAAAAGTGGCAGGTGGAGTGGATGAAGCTGGTGGATGAAATAATATATAAGGCTAGAGTAATGGATGAGACAGTGGAAGGAAGATGTGGAATGATAACAAATGGCTAGGAGTGGTAGATGAAAGTGGAGTGAAAGGAGTGAATGGTTGACTGAGAGACTGTTGGATAAACGAGTGGATGAAATTGGATAATCGAGCAGGCAGAGTTGATTGATCGAGCATGTGGAAGCTTGTGGATGGATGAGTACATTAGGAGTAGTTGCTTGGGAGATGGATGTTTGATGAACGAGTGGATGGGACCGATGGATGGACGAGTGGATGAGATTAATGGATGAACGAGTGAATGAGATTGATGGATGAACAAGTGGATTAGACGGATGCATGAAAAAGTGGATGAGTTGACAAGTGAATTTTTGAAGGATGAAGGAATGGGCGAGTGCTGGATGAATGAGTGGATGCGAAATACAGTACATACAAGTATAGTCAAGGATATTAATTAAAAATGGATATGAAATGCACATACGAGTTAACGAGATAATCTGCATAAATATAACTGAGGCACTCTACATATTTTACAATGAATACAAAATGGATAGCACGTCCCTGATAATAGACTGAGTGACGGTAGTGAGATAGTATCATATATTCATAGAGTAGGGAGACGAGGGTATAAATAGTAAGGATGATTAAATGAGAAACACATGAATTGGTGAGGAGATTTAGCTAACGTTAACAAAAAAAAAAAAAAACTGCACGGAAACGAGGTCGATCTAAATTAACCTTATATAGAAAAAAAATTAAAGGAAAAGGGAGAAAAGCGAAAAGTATAAAAGTGCATCTGGGCCATAGGACGTCTTTTGTATATAACTGATTCTTCTGTTAGTTAAATTTTTGCCCAGCTTAAGACTGACCTCTGATAATGAAGGGATAAAAAAAAAAAAAAACTACCGCACCTCTTGTCTTCCTTTTCATTTGAACTCTCTGGCCTCGATGGATATTTTCGAGCTGAGTGGTAAGTTTTTCTGAGCCGTACAAAGCCGTCTGATGTAAGCCTGGATATAATTTAAAGCTCGTAGTTCGTGGCCAGAGGGATAAACTCACATCTGGCCTTTGGTTCCTTCTTCCTTGCATTAAATAAAAAAAAAAAAAACTTCACCTTTATGCCTATCAGGATGAATCTTAACCCATTATAAATAGTGTGGTATTAGCTTACACACAAAAAAAAAAAGGTATTTGTAGCAACGGATGAACTAAGCAAGATAGCCGAAGTTCACACACACACACACACACACACACACACACACACACACACACACACACACACACACACACACACACACACACACACACACGTTCTGCGGTCACGAGTTAGAGCCAAGCAACATTCAAGTGCCACTTAGCATCTAATTCCCCTCATTTCGACTGAGCAAAATACCGGCGAGGAAGTGAGACAGGACGAGTTAATTCCACAAATCCTCAAAGTGGCATTTGTAACTCACTTGCGCTTCTCTTCTCCTCCTGGGTGTTATCAGCGTTATCACTGATGTATTTTTTGTAATGTAATAACCCCCTTGCACTACCTGTTATCTCTAAGTGCTATCAGTGGCCTTTTAAATCGTACTTGCACCTCCCTTTAATCAGAGCTTGGTGTTATTAATGATGTAATATTTCACCTGCACTTCCCTGTTACCTTAGAGTTATTACTAGTGATTTACCTTAAGGATTGGTATAAACGCATGTCATTTTTCCCTACAGGTGTTCAGTAATATACCTAGTTGTAATATTGTAACATCTTGTACTCTGTCTACCAGTCTCCATGTTACCGTTAATAAGCGTTCTTGTAATGGTATATCTCTCTCTTGCGTATTTATGTGTGATCTTCGTCCAGTAATATTAACACACACACACACACACACACACACACACACACACACACACACACACACACACACACACACACACACACACACACACACACACACACACACATTCCCCTACCCCTCCTCAAGTGTTACCAATACAATTAACCCCCCCTGCACCTGTATTGACCCATTTAGCCATTAATGATCTATCCCCTGTAATGATTCGGGCCAATTGTGCTTCCTTACCACATTTGTTGTTATCAGTAATTACAGTATTATCATAAACCACCTGAAATCCTTTTCCCTCTCAGAAGGTTGTATTAGTGATCTACCTTTCTTTATTGTTATTTTCTAGTTGTACTCCCTTTTCTTTGATGCTTGAGAGGGACACCTTCATGTGGTGGCACCGATACGGACGGAGGCTCTGCCTGGTTATACAAACGTCCCTCAGCTCCCTCCGTATCCTCTGAAAGGAAGATGGTGGACTGCAGGAGGAGGGCAATTTCAGCCTGCGTTTCATTGGATTTCACGTTTCAGATGAGCCTTGGGTTGCAACTACCACCACAACTACCACTGTTCTCTTCCCTCTCAGTAGATATTTTCAGTGATCTCCCGTAATGTTCAAACCTAGTTGCACATTTTCTTCCCTTCAAGTGCACCTTCCATAAAGTAATATTCCACCTACATTTCCTCCCGTCATCTTATAAACACTTGTACTTCCACTGCTCCACTGGGTGTTATCAATGTTCCACCACGCTTATTGTTGTAAACCACCTACATTTCCTCCCATCATCTTACATTTCATCTGTGCTTCAATTTCCCTCGTAGGTGTTATCAGTGCTGTATCACCCTTAGTCTTATAATCCACGTCTATTTCCTCCCGTAATCTTATATTCCACCTGTTCCTTCAAATCCCCTCGTAGGTGTTATCAGTGGCGTACCTCATGTAATGTTATAACCCACTTTCCCTCGCTTTACCTGTTATCAGTGATCTACCACCCGTAATGCAATGGCCGTCATGCCTGGCCCTAACTCTCGCGCCGGCACCATTGAGGGCGTGTTGATCATACGAGGTGTCTTCAGTATTTTCATCCACGTGAGTTTACGGCCGGCCCGCGTTCTGGAAGCGTAATTCCGGGTGATAATTCCCGGGGTTGTTTGGGGGTTTTTTAAGAACACGCACACGTTCGACGGGGCTCTTATCTCCGCGGTTCCCTACGCGCCTCCCTCCATCATGTCTGCCTTCATCCTACGGTCTTTGCATACATGGAGCAGGCGAGGGGTCAGGTACGTGTAGCGCTAAATTCACTGTTATGCCTGGGGAATATTAACACGGTTACCTAGTTTCATCTCTGTGACGACAGTGAAGGAAATTACCCTTTTTTGTTTCATTTTTTATATGAGTGCTCGGTGCTCAGTAAAATTCACCCTTAAATGCCCTGATTAAAGCTTTTTAAAGTAGCTTCAGAATTTGGTGATTTTTATGCTTCCTGAGATTTAAACACACACACACACACACACACACACACACACACACACACACACACACACACACACACACACACACACACACACTGTGGAGACAGCTTGGGGAAGATTAATATTGGTATGTACTGGGTTGTTATATACAAGGAAGTTAATGATAGTTACTCAGTCATTGATGATTATATGCAGTAGCAAAGAATTATGTTCAAACCAACAGCAATTTTTTGTATATGTTTAATAATGCAATGATTATTAGTCAGTGATCGTGACATGAATATTTAAATACCCGTACTATGTAATGACCTACCATTAATGAACGAACAGGTGGTAAGCCAGCCGTATCATGAAAATTGCAGTGTTACAAGCTTCCTGCCTCGCCACTAGTCTCTACAGGCCGTATAAGTCTTATCAAAGTTGAATAAAATAACGTAGAATTACCCACAGTAAAACGAAAGACATACTCAGACTGAAAAGATTGCTGAGAATGTTTATCTCCTACAACCCAGAGGTACGTCTATAGCTGAATAAACTCGTTTGGAGTTGGCTAGATTTTTGATTTTAGGAATGACTACTTCCGCAAGTGTTTACCCATCAGAAATCATCTTAAATTCAGGCTAGCGAGTTTGACTCACCTGTCACTGCTGTTAGGGATGTCGAAGAGGGTCCTTTTGTTATCCTCATCGGCACGTCTTTTAATCACCTGGTTTTAATTGGATTCTGGGCAATCGTAGGCGCCACCTGAACTATGGAGTGCTATGTCATTACCTGTGTTTCATAACTATACATAGCTATACACTCACTAATTACGGGTCGCTTAGGGGTGGTGGTGGTGGTGGGTGGCTGGTTGGAGAGTCGGGGCGCACGTGTAATCCGTTTATGCAAATCGACGATGTTTAAATGGAAATTGTGACGCCCGACTTCGCTGGCGCCCAGTGCTTAGCGGGGCAGGTTTTTGGAATGGGAGTCCACTGCGTTTTTAATGATTTGCATAAGAGTTTTTTTTAGTCATGAATATAAATGTAAGAGATCTAAAAGTTACATTATCTGAAGTGTTATACCGGTTCAACACGGGGTCGAAGGTAATTTGAATGTTGCTGATGCACATTGCTGATACTCATAATGGTTAGTCTGGGAAGAGTTTTAAGTAGCTATTAGGTGTGTTAGTGCAAAGGCTTTATTTTTATTTTTATTTTGTTTTAATGATTGCTTGATAGTACAGTTTTGAGGTGCCTTTTTAATGTCATTGCTAAGGAGTTGGTATTTCGTAATTCCTGTTCTGCCCTTTCTTAAGTAACTAAAAGTAGGGTCTCTGGGATTATCAGTTTCCGTTTTGTTATTACTCATTCAACGAATAAAATTGTCTTACCTTAACATACTACTCTATTTTTCCTTGGTTGTCATGTACTACGACATGTCCTTCGTTCAACATCCATCCCACACACACTCAGCCACCCCTCCCTCCTGCCATCAACTTTATAACTACCATCTCTGCTAATTTCATCCTTTCCACGCTCACTACTTTCCATGCCATCCTTAGCTCCGTCCATTTTATATTACATACACTCCACCATCCTACCTAATATCAGTGCCATCCATTCTGAATTAAACAACACTGTTCACTCCACCATTCCATTGTCATCGTCTAATCCACCCTGGACTCTTTCATCCTATATTCACTGTCTTGTAAGATGCTCTTAACCCCTTCAACTGATTTTATTTGTGCCACTACCCATACCATTCTTACTCACAACACTCTCACCATCCTCCACATAACTCTCGCCACCAGTTTGCCTCCCAACTCCTGTTTCGCTAGTACTCTTTATTCTCTACTCATCATCCTTCATCACCACTACTATCCTTCCTATATCACCACCACCAACCCTCTTTCCCTGATGACCACCGCCTTCACCACCCTTCTTTAATTACCACCTCCACCCATCTACACTAATCGCCATCACCACCCATCTTCATTAATCACCATCACCACCCATCTTCACTAATCACCATCTACACGCATCTTCAGAAATCACCATCATTACCCTTCTTCACAATCCATCATCGCCCGTCATCACTAATCACCATCTCCGCCCATCATCACTAATTAGCATCACCACCCTTCTTCAGTAATGATCACCAACCCATTCTCCCTAACCACCATCACCACCCATCATTACTATTCTCCACCATCCTTCTTCAGTAATTACCATCACCACCAATCTTCACTAACCATCAGCACCTACCCTTCCTCTCCCACCAGCATCTCCCTCCCTCCTTAACCACCACCCTTTCCGGTCACCCACCTTTCCTTCCTTACCACTACCACCACCATTCCTAATCACCCACTTTTCCTCCCTCACTACCACCACCACCACCACCACCCTTCCTGATCACCATCCTTTCCTCCCTCACCACCACCATCACCACCACCACCCCTCTTAATCACCACCATTCCCAGTCACCACCACCTTTCCTATACCAGCACCATCGGCCTCCCACATCACCCTCCCTAATAACCTACCTTTCCCCCCTCACCAACACCACCGCTCTCCCTCATCACCACCATCACCCTCCCTCACCACCACACCAACCATTCTCTCCACGAGTCTCCACCACCACAGCGCTGCCCGGTCACTGCTAATCTTTGCATGGTATTTTGGCTGCCCCTAAAAAATCAGCCGACTTTGTTCTCTTTAAATCCGTAATGACGCACGCGGTTGCTTTGATGGACGGATTGGCGCATTTTTTGTAGTTTTTGTATCTCGCTTTGATAACTCTTGTGTAACGCAATTTTAACCTCCATTACGCCCGCTGGATTTGTAATAAACTCTGTATTTATGTACTGGGTGTCCTATTTTTTTATTTTTTTTTACCCTCGATTAGTGGAATTAACTGCGTATTGTTATTGTATACATAATGCCGCGTAATCTTTCATCGTCCCGGATTAATTTGCCATAACTCGAAATCATGGGTGAGATATATATGCATTCTCTCTTTTTTTCTCTCTCTTTTTTTTAATCCAACCCCGAAATTTGCTACCCAATTTTCCTCTCTACCTGTTCCCCTCTCATAGCTCAGGCGGGGAAAAAATTTAATAGTGATTTGCCCTCTCTTTCTCTCTCTCACTCTCTCTCTCTTTCCCTCCCCTCTGATTTATTGCTATCGGTTTGTCCTGGCATTATTAGTTTCGAATCTCTCTCTCTCTCTCTCTCTCTCTCTCTCTCTCTCTCTCTCTCTCTCTCTCTCTCTCTCTCTCTCACACACACACACACACACACACACACACACACACACACACACACACACACACACACACACACACATGTATTCCTACTAATTTTATTCATCCTTCTTTTCTCTCTATTTTCTCCTTTCTCTCTCCACAGTTGCTCCATTTTCTCTCCAACACTTTCCAGTTATCTCTCCACTCTCTCGTTACTCTC